>NC_079191.1:47659999-48027499 GCF_029499605.1 Hyla sarda | reverse complement strand
TATATCTATATATATATCTATATATATATATATCTATATATATATCTATATATATATCTATATATATATATCTATATATATATCTATATATATATCTATATATATATCTATATCTATATCTATATCTATATCTATATATCTATATCTATATCTATATCTATATCTATATCTATATATATATCTATATCTATATCTATATCTATATATATATCTATATCTATATATATATCTATATCTATATCTATATATATCTATATATCTATATATATCTATCTATATATATATATATCTATATATATATATATATATATAAGTATAGGTGTCCCCCAATGAATGCTGCATGAAAGAGATTTTACGGCGAGTACAAATAAAATCTCCTTTATGGAATAAAAAGTTACAAAAAGGCAGAACTTTTGGACTTTTTATTTTATTTTTTACGTTTACGCCGTTCACAGTACAGGATCATTAACATTATATTTTAATAGTTCTGACATTTACGCACGATCTCAGACCAGAGCAGAAGACCCCAGGAGACGGGCAGAGGCAGGTGAGGGGACCTCCGTCCACCATTTTAGACTATCTATTTAAAGGGGTTATCCAGGAAAAAACGTTTTTATATATATCAACTGGCTCCGGAAAGTTAAACAGATTTGCAAATTGCTTCTATTTAAAAAATCTTAAACATTTCAGTACTTATGAGCTGCTGAAGTTGAGTTGTTCTTTCAGTCTAAGTGCTCTCTGATGACACCTGTCTCGGGAACTGTCCAGAGTAGAAGCAAATCCCCATAACAATCCTCTTCTACTCTGTGCAGTTCCCGAGACAAGCAGAGATGTCAGCAGAGAGCACTGTTGTCAGACAGAAAAGAACAACTCAACTTCAGCATCTGATAATTATTGGAAGGATTAAGATTTTTTTAATATAAGTAATTTACAAATCTGTTTAACCTTCTAGAGCCAGTTGATTTAAAAAAATTTTTTTCCTGGAATACCCCTTTAAGTGTGCGCATTGCCGCAGATGCCGTGATCTGTATTGATCACGGCATCTGAAAGGTTAATGGCGGAGATTGGCATGATCGCTGATATCCGCCGGGACCTGCAGTGCATGACGCGAGCACCGCTCCGCTGCTCGCGGTCATGTACAGGACGTAAATGTACGTCCTGGTGCGAAGTAGCTCCGCACCAGGACTTACATTTACATCTGTAGTTAAGGGGTTAAAAAATTAAATAAATAAATAAACTGCACTTACCTCCGCCTACGTTTCTGCGCTGATGCACTGTTCTACCTGTGGTCGGCGCTCTGGTGTTACAATAGCAGCAGATGTCAGGTGACCGCCACAGCCAATCAGCAGCCTCGGCGATGATGCTTCGTATATAGGAGTAGGGAGCATCACGGTGAGGCTGCTGATTGGCTTCACCCATCATGTGACAGGAAAGTGCAGACTGACATTCTCTGCTGTACACCAGAGCGTTTACCAGAGACGGCAGATGCTGAACACCGGACAAAGGTATGTAAAACATTTTGTTTTTTTTTTATATAGGAGGACACTTATGGCTGTGACACACGGGGAGCTGAGGGGACATTATTAAATGACACACAGGGGGAAGGAGATGAGGGAACAGTAATGACTGACACAAATCTTTCAAACATAAGAATCCAGATTTATTGTTCGCTTCCGCCAAGCCTCAGCCTTACATGAACTATAGTGCCATAAGAATCGTCCCGATGCCCCTCGCATTATAATGTGATCAGATCCAGGGAGCGGCGGCAGCATTGTAACCTGAGAGATCTGGAGTAGAGATGAGCGAACTTACAGTAAATTCGATTCGTCACGAACTTCTCGGCTCGGCAGTTGACGACTTTTCCTGCATAAATTAGTTCAGCCTTCAGGTGCTCCCGTGGGCTGGAAAAGGTGGATACAGTCTTAGGAGACTCTTTCCTAGGAATGTATCCACCTTTTCCAGCCCACGGGAACACCGGAAAGCTGAACTAATTTATGCAGGAAAAGTCAGCAATCGCCGAGCTGAGAAGTTCGTGACGAATCGAATTTACTGTAAGTTCGCTCATCTCTAATCTGGAGAAGAACGTGTAAACCAAGGATGGGTCTGCCCAAAGTGTACAGAATGGTCTAAATCAGGGATAGGCAACCTTCAGCACTGCAGATGTTTGGACTACGTTTCCCATGATGCTTTGTCAGTATTTTGGCTCTAAGAGCATCATGGGAGATGTAGTCCAAAACATCTGCAGTGCTGAAGGTTGCCTAAGCCTGGTCTAAATAATGCTGTCCTACAATGGGTGATCCTGTAGCCCTGAATCCCCAATTTTAGGGTATAACCTACTATGGTGAAGCGGGTCATTGATCTTTCTTTTCAGCAATGCTTTGGAACAGAGAGGATTCTGGGTTATTATTGTCCACGTCGTTCCAATAAGGTAAGATAAAAGGCAGGGACTCCAGCTTCTTCTCCAAGAGGGGCCACAGTTTGGACTCCAGGAACTTGTTGCCTTCATCTGATAAATGGAGCCCGTCTGATAGGTACACTGTGCAGTCCTGGAACACATGGGGGAGGGGATTTATTAAAGGGGTTATCCAGGTTAAAACTTTTTATATATATATATATATATATATATATATATCAACTGGCCCCAGAAAGTTAAACAGATTTGTAAATTACTTCTTTTAAAAAATCTTAATCCTTTCAGTACTTATGAGCTTCTGAAGTTAAGGTTGTTCTTTTCTGTCTAAGTGCTCTATGATGACACATGTCTCAGGAACCGCCCAGTTTAGAAGAGGTTTGCTATGGGGATTTGCTTCTAAACTGGGCGGTTCCTGAGACAGGTGTCATCAGAGAGGATTTAGACAGAAAAGAACAACCTTAACTTCAGAAGCTCATAAGTGCTGAAAGGATTAAGATTTTTTAAAAGAAGTAATTTACAAATCTATTTAACTTTCTGGAGCCAGTTGATATATAAAACATTTTTTTTTCCTGGATAACCCCGTGTTTCCCAACCAGGGTGCTTCCAGCTGTTGCAAAACAACAACTCCCAGCATGCCCGGACAGCCGAAGGCTGTCCGGGCATGCTGGGAGTTGTAGATTTGCAACAGCTGGAGGCACCCTGGTTGGGAAACACTGTTCTACAAAAACACTTACAGCTACATCATGTAAAAAGGCGCACAATAGAGCCATTGTTCCAAAATTTGCAGCTAAAATAGACAAAATAACAACTCAAACAGAAGAAATGAGTTCTAGAACAAATCATATGACTAGTGATCAAATGTAGCACATGATCTTTATTGCAACAAAAGTATAATATGGAAATTACGCATTTCTGGGTTCACAGACCCCTTCTTCGGATTAATCAATCTGGCTCAATCTGATAAAGGGGGGTCAGTGAACCCTGAAACGTGTCATTTTTGTCTTATAGTTTTGTTGGAATAAAAGATAATCTGCTACATTTGATCGTGCACTGGATTTACCAGGGATCTGCGTCGCTTCATCCAAAGGGTTTTTTCGCTACAATTCATCGCCCATACACATTAGACATCAGTCCCGACAAAATAGTAGGTTTCAGCCGGCACATGTCTAACGTGTATGACCTTTACACTGATAGCGTTGTGTTTATGGATAAACCATGGAACATAAAACGTGTGACTGGCGGGTAATGTTTTCCATATTCCGTCATGATTCCTCTTACCGCGCAGCCTTCCTGCATGAGTGTCCACAAATCCACAACATCTGTTCCGTACTCCGTGCCAACCTGAGCACAGGCCTTGGCGTATGTCCCAGCTATAGAGTTCAGACGATTTAACTTGCATCCTGTATAATGAGAAGATGGAAATATTAGTGTCTATGACCACTCTGTACAATTAGTATAAGCTCAGTTTATCTGTGTCAGGTTAAACTATCGACCCAAGACAGACTGGTGATAACCTTTAGTCTAGGGATAGAGCCCTGTGCGGGGCTGTTTTCGTCATCCCGCTCCCCAGGGCTGTGGAGTCGAGGAGTCGGACGAAATTTTGGGTACCTGGAGTCGGAGTCGGCAAACAATGCACCGACTCCGACTCCTACTAAATTTAGATTGGAATAAAAAAATAAAATAAAAAAAGCAAGTTTAAATGTCCCAATTCACAAAAAGTTAGAATTAATGACTTAATAAAGACCAATGCATGCAGTGCCTCACGTAACCGCAAAACGAACACGTTAAGTGACCATGAAGAAGCTTTTCATGTGCTTTACTATATGGCACACAACGCACAATTAGGAGCGGCAATACTTCTACTTTCCATAGTGTTGTGTTCTGCTGTTACAGGGAACCCATGGGTAACCTAGCCTCTCACTGATAAGGGGTTAAGGAAATATGTTTTTTGCAGGACTAGAGACACTTGTATAAGTGAAGGGAATGGAGGGTCAATAGTTCAAGACTGAAGCTGTAAACCATTGGAAAAACTGCTGCCATTCAGCTAAGGCTATAAAAACTTGTAAACTCGATTGTTAGCTTAAAGGGGTACTCCGCACCTAGACATCTTATCTCCTATCTAAAGGATAGGGGATAAGATGTCAGATCGCCGGGGTCCCGCTGCTGGGGACCCCCGAGATTGCTGCTGCGGCACCGCGCTATCATTACTGCACAGAGCGAGTTCGCTCTGTGCGTAATGACGGGCGATACAGGGGTTGGAGCATAGTTACGTCATGGCTCTACCCTTCGTGATGTCACGGCCAGCCCCCTCAATACAAGTCTATGGGAGGGGGCGTGGCGGTCTTCACGCCCCCTGCCATAGACTTGCATTAAGGGGGCGGGCCATGATGTCATGAGGGGCGGAGCTATGACATTACGCTGATCCTTCCACTGTATCGCTCTGTATCCGTCCCCCGAACTCGCTCTGTGTAGTAATGAAAGTGCGGTACCGCAGCGGCGATCCCGGGGGTCGCCAGCAGCGGGACCCCGGGGATAAGATGTCTAGGGGGGAGTACCCCTTTAAACTTTAAACATGACTATGGGATTCTACTAGGGAAATCATGTTTTATAATAAATGCCCCTTCCTGGATCCTCCCACTGCCCTATCTTCAGCAGCAGATCAGCACACAAACTGTTCAATACAGTAGACTGTTGGCTTCCCAGCCAGTAGTCCTGTGGTAATGACAGGTATCTTACCTTTCTTTCCTTCAAGGAATGTATAAAATACATTTGCATATTAATACAGAGGAGTCGGAGTCGGGGAGTCGGAGTTGGAAGTACAGAAAACTCTGGAGTCGGACCATTTATCTACCGACTCCACAGCCCTGCCGCTCCCACTGAATTCCTGACTATTACTGCCCGCTCCAGCAACATGAGTGTCCAAACCTGCCTGCTTCTGCAAACATTGTTACAGCTCTTAGAGAGAGCGAAAGAATTTACGCAAATGTTAGGACTCAATGTCCAAATGTTCAAAATAACATAAAACATTGTGTTCCATTAAACAGATTCTTGTGCCATTTCATAGCTTTTTGTGCCACTTCATCACCCCCCTGTGCCACTTCTTCACCCACCTGTGCCATTTAATCACTCTCTTGTGCCAATTCATCACACTCTTGTACCATTTTATCACCCTCCTGTGCCATTTCATCACTCTTGTGCCATTTCACCACCCTTCTGTGCCACTTCATCCCTCCCTTGCACCACTTCATCACCCCCCTGTGCCACTTCTTCACCCACCTGTCATTTAATCACTCCCTTGTGTCATTTCATCACATCTTTGTGCCATTTCATCACCCCCCCATGCCATTTCTTTACCCCCTGTGCCATTTCACCACCCTCATGTGCTTCTTCATCAACCCCTTGTGCCACTTCATTACCCTACTGTGCTACCTTATCACCCCCTTGTGCCATTTTACCACCCTTTTGTGCCACTTCATTACCCAACTGTGTTACCTTATCACCCCCTTGCGCCATTTCACCACACTATTGTGCCACTTCATCACTCCCTTGTGCCACTTCATCACCCCCGTGCCACTTCATCACCCCCCTGTACCACATCCTCACTCACCTGTGCCATTTAATCACTCCCTTGTACCATTTCATCATCCCCCTTTTGCCATTTCATTACCCTACTGTGCTACCTTATCACCCCCTTGTGCCATTTCGCCACCCTTTTGTGCCACTTCATCACCCCCCTGTGCCATTTAATCACTCCCTTGTGCCATTTCATCACATCTTTGTGCCATTTCATAACCCCCCCCCCCCCCCTTGTACCATTTCATCACCCTGCTATGCCCAGAGCCTCAGTGTGACACTTTTCCCTCTCTAACTTCCAGTCCCTCCTGCGCTGCTGTGACGCGTCGCTGAGCCCAGGGAGTAATTGATAGGATGTGATGATTAGTTCCTAGCTGCTCTTTTTCCTACGTGACAGCTCTGCACAGGGGTTTGCAGAGGTGCGAGAGATTTGGCGTAGCCCGCTGTATGTTCTCGGACCGTCGGCAGCAATAATCTGCTTGTTCCCCTTACCAGGCTGTGTTCTGAATCTATGGTGGGAGATTTATAACGTGCCCCGTAGTGTTATCCAGGTGCCGTTACCTTTCGTGAAGCATTGCTTTTCCCAAGACGGTTCGTGAATGGGAGGCGGCGTGATCAGAACGATTTTATCCTGCCCGATATGCACGCTCTTCAGATACTGGATCATGCTCCTTAGATTCTCAGTGTATTCTTCCAGCGGGACGTGCTGCTGAGGGTTTTCCTCTATGTTAAAGAAAACGAACAGTAATTGTCAGTAAATGCAGCAGTGGCCAGCAGGGGGCGTCCTTATTACTACAGTGTATGTGGAACAGATGAGGATGAAATACGAATGTTATATAACAGGGCTACTTGTTTTTTTCTGTTAAGGCAGCCAATAAGGGTCCTGCAATACTACAGCTCCCAGCATGTATGTCTCCAGCTGTTGCAAAACTACAACTCCCAGCATGCCCGGACAGCCGTTGGCTGTCCGGGCATGCTGGGAGTTGTAGTTTTGCCACAGCTGGTGGCACACTGGTTTGGAAACACTGTAGGGACACTTTTAGGGACAGCCTTTGGCCTCCCTAAAAGCTTTATATAAGCAATCATCAGATTGCTTATATAGATCGAAGTAATGCATGTGCATTAAAAGGGTGGACAACTTTTTTTTTTTTTTTAAATCAACTGGTGCCAGAAAGTTAAACAGATTTGTAAATTTGAAATTAGGTGCAGCTCACAACAGAAGGACCGAGGCAATCAAAGCTAAAGCCGGACCCCACCGGCAACAATAATAAATATCAATTAGAATCTATAGCTTATGCCTCTAGGACCTCACCGATGGTGCATAGTGATGTGGGCAATAATATATTGTAGCAGCGTTAATCAAAAATTGTTTTTAATTCAGATTATAAAATATAAATATATAAAACAATGACCAAGTAACACATTAAACTGGCACTGTCTGATGAAAATCCCACTGGGCCCTAGTGGGATATCGGAAATAGAATATAAAAAATATAAAAAATGATGAATTAATGTTCCAATAAGTCCATAAATCTGCAAATGAAAAAATAATGAAATCCGCAAAAGGTATGGATAGATATTCGGTTTTGTGGCAAAATAAACTTGTAACATAAAGTCAATGTAACAAAAGTCAATAATCAAAAATCTCTCACCACTGCTTCTGGCTTGATGGATTTTTTGTGAATAAATCGCAGCCTTGTAATCCTCGTATGCCCCAATATGGAAAGGGGGGGGGGGGGAGGGCATTGATTTTCACGTCTCCCTTAGCAGCCCCGTTGGCAGGGGGGGCGCAAATGGATGTAACGTACCGATGTCGGAGGAGCGTACAGCAGTGTTCAGCGCCGTTGGCTGTACGGGCATGCTGGGAGTTGTGGATTTGCAACAGCTGGAGAAATGCCATTTGGATAACACTAGGTTAAAGTTGTCCGATGCGGCGTAGAGGAGGAACTGGGTAGATTGATATATAACTTGTATACTATTTATTTTAGTTCTTGATCATTCTGGGCTTAGGTGTCCAATGGGCGGTCCTAATCAGTGATTGACAGCTATCTATGTACGCACATACAAGGAAAGCTGTCCATCACTGAGTAGGACCGCCCACTGGACTACTTAGCCCAGAATGATCAAGAACTAAAATGAATAGAATACAAGTTATACCAAATCTTTCTCCACTATAATTGTTATCAATCTGTTCAGCTCCTCTATGTCATGCTGCTTACAGATCGGACTGCATTGTTTAAAGTGGACCTGTCGCTTTAAAAAAACTTTTACTGTGTCCTACCTAGAGACATGTCAAAAGTTTTGATCGGGTGGAGGTCCGAGTGTTCAGACCCCCCACCAATCGCTAGATAAAGCTGGGAGACAATCCCATAGACTTACATTGTAGGTTTTTCTCACTTAGCGCACACTTCTCCTGTTCTAGCGATCGGTCAGGGTCCAGGCACTCCGACCCTGACCGATCAAAACTTTTGACTTGTCTCTACAATGTGTTGAAAAGTTTTTGATGAAATGACAGTGCCCATTTAAGTGACAGGTTTCCTTTAAATTGTACCTGGAGTGAAAAATACTATGAAGTCTTTCCCTTAAAGGGGTACTCCGGTGGAAAACTTTTTTTTTTTTTTTTTTAAATCAACTGATGCCAGAAAGTTAAACAGATTTGTAAATTACTTTTATTTAAAAAAAAATCTCAATCCTTCCAGTACTTACTAGTGGCTGTATACTACAGAGGAAATGCTTTTCTTTTTGGATTTCTCTTCTGTCACGAGCACAGTGCTCTCTGCTGACCTCTGCTGTCCATTTTAGGAAATTTTAGGAGATTTTAGGAGAAAATCCCATAGCAAACATATGCTGCTCTGGATAGTTCCTAAAATGGACAGCAGAGAGCACTGTGGTTGTGACAGAAGAGAAATCCAAAAAGAAAAGCATTTCCTCTGTAGTATACAGCCCTTAAAAAGTACTGGAAGGATTAAGATTTTTTAATAGAAGTAAGTTACAAATCTGATTAACTTTCTGGCACCAGTTGATTTAAAAAAAAAAAAGTTTTCCACCGGAGTACCCCTTTAAGGGAAAGACTTCATAGTATTTTAAACCCCTTAAGGGAGAAAAACTGTTCCAGGTTAAACCCCCCAAAGGACGAGGGGGCACTCCCTCCGTCTGGAGAAGAAAAGGTTTAGTCTAAAGGGGCGACACGCCTTCTTTACCGTGAGGACTGTGAATTTATGGAACAGTCTACCTCAGGAACTGGTCACAGCAGGAACAATTAACAGCTTTAAAACAGGGTTAGATACATTCCTGGAACAAAATAACATTAATGCTTATGCAGAATTATAAAACTACATCCCTTCCTCTTATCCCCTTACATCCTTCCCTTCAATTCCCTGGTTGGACTTGATGGACGTATGTCTTTTCAACCATACTAACTATGTTACCCAAGATTAGAAAACCAGATCTGATTTCTTCCAAAAACAGCACCACCTCTGTCTCCAGGTTGGGTGTGGTTCTGCAGCTCAGTTCCATGGAAGTGAATGGAGCCAAGTTGTAATACCACACACAACCTGAGGACAGGTGTGGTGCTGTTTTTAGAAGAAATTTGTTCTTCCTATTCCTGGATAATCCCTTTAAAGGGAATATGTCAGCTGCAATTCACCTTCCAAACTGCTGACACTGTTAGGGCAAGGAGACACCTGGTACCTTTCATATACCTGTATAATCCATAGAAAAATGCTTTTATTTTCTGGTGCCAAGTGTCAAGCCCCTTAACCTCTTCAGGACCCCGGGCGTATGCATACGCCCTGCATCCCGAGTCCTTAAGGACATAGGCCATATGCATATGCCCATGGGAATTCCGGTCCACGCCGCTAGCCGGGTGGGGACCGGACCAGGATGCCTGCTGAAATCATTCAGCAGGCATCACGGCACATTGCCGAGGGTGTTCCTGAGACCCCCCCCATGTCGGCGATCGCAGAAAATCGCATGTCAATTCAGACATGCGATTTTCTGCTATTCTGGGCTGATCGGGTCTCTGGTGACCCGATCACCAGGAAAATAGGGATGATCGGAGCTGTCAGTGACAGCCCCGATCATTCTGAGGGATAGGAGTGAGGTTGCAGTGCTGCGATCTCCTCCTATCCCCTGCCATTGGTCAGAACTGATTCTGACCAATGGCAGCGCAGGACAGTGGGCGCAGAACGGGGGAGAAGATGGGGGATGGTACCTGGAGGAGAAGATGGTGTGGGGACCGCAGATCATCCTGGAGACTGCAGAGATCCTGGCTCAGGTAGGGAAACGACGGGGGGGGGGGTTGGTTCAAATGAAAGTGAAAGTAAAGCAATCTTTACTGTGGCAACCGCTAGGAAGGCTGAACTGCAACTCCCAGCATGCAACATCTTGAGGGTCACAGTTTGGAGACCACTGTTACAGTGGTGCCCAAACGGTAGCCCTCCAGATGTTGCCAAACTACAACTCTCAGCATGCCTAGACTGCCCAGGCATGCTGGGAGTTGTAGTTCTGTAACATCTGCCTCTTCAGATTTTGCAATTTTCATGACATTTTTGAAAATTGCTGCTCTACTTTGAATCCCTCTAATTTTTTCAAAAAGTAAAAATATGTCCATTTTATGATGCCAACATAAAGTGGACATATTGTATTTGTGAAGAAAAATAACATTTATTGGGAATATCCATTTTCCTTACAAGCAGAGAGCTTCAAAGTTAGAAAAATGCAACATTTTCAAAAATTTCATGACATTTTGGGATTTTTCACCAAAAAAGGATGCAAGGATTGATGGACGTTTATATTTTGACCTATTCTGATCAATGTTCTATGAGCATGTTCGTTTTTTTCTATTTATTGTTATATGCAGAAACGTGAGTACTACTTCCCTGCGTGGAGGTTACCTGTATGTGTCCCATATGTTATGCTGTTAAGCTGTTAAATTGGAATAAAATATGTTTAAAAAAAAAAAAAAAGGATGCAAGTAACGACGAAAATTTACCGCCAAAATAAAGTAGAATATGTCACGAAAAAACAATCTCAGAATCAGAATATTCGGTAAAAGCATCTTAGAGTTATTAATTCATAAAGCGACGGTGGTCAGAATTGTGAAAAAAGGGCTGCGTCCTTAAGGGGATAAAGTGCTGAGGGCTGGAACGCGTCCTCCCTCCCCCTCCCTTCCCCATCTTTGCTTGATTGACAGTCAGCTGCCAGCCGAGCTCTGTTTCTATATCTCACTCCAGTGCTGTTTGTACACGATCTGTGTGTAGGTGTGAGATTTGACACAAAGAGTATTTACCTTTTATGGAGCTGTCATTGGCGCCAAAGAAAATAGTAACGGCGGCAATGTTTTCGGCATCGCAGCTATTAGGGATGAGCTTTGGCAGGATGTGTTTTGCCCATCTGGTGTTGTACCCTGACAGGCCACGGTTGAGAACGTCACATTTTCTGCGATAAAAAGAGAGAAACCACATTATCTAGTAGGTCAGCACAAAACACCATGTTTCTGAAGCCCCTACTTTTTACAACAGTGGTCACCAACTACAAGTCTGAGGATCCCTTGTTTGTAAGTGTAAGGTCACTTTTCTCCCTCACACACATCAGTCACCCCACCCATTGAAACACACCTGTGTTTCCTTCCATGCAACAGACCAGTGTTTTCTGACCAGGGTGCCTCCAGCTGTTGAAAAACTACAATTCCTTGAAGAATGATCTCCCTCCCACCCAGTGGTCGCTTCACCCATTGAAGCAAAGACAGGCTCCCTCTGATCACCTGACTAGTGATGTAAAATCTCGGGCCGCACTGCAACCTGGGAAAACCTGAGACCTCATTTTGTATGCTGTTAAAAATAAACGTTTGGGGCAAAAATCACAGAAGAATTGCGAGACCACCATCAAACACAGGTACAGACACTATATTATGGACTACACTAACTTTACAGCCCCTGAAGCAGTCAGATCTTGGAATACCCCTTTAAAGGGGTACTCTGCCGCAAATATCCAAAGGATGGAGATAAGATGTTAGATCGTGGGGGTCCCGCTGCTGGGGACCCCCATGATTTCCGTGCCGGCAGCGGCGGTGTCAGGAACGCAGCTTCCGCATTCAAGGGGGGGGGGGCAGTAGCATCGCCAAATGAAAGGGCGCTGCAGGGGCCCCCAGCGATGGGACCCCCATGATCTAACACCTTACCCCTCTATGGGTTAAGATGTTTGCGGCGGAGTACCCCTTTAACGAATATGGTAAATGCTGCACAAGGGGAGGGGGGAGACTGGTGCGCCACCTGTAACTCTCCCCGTTTCTGTCCTATGTAAACCGGCCTATACTCACCTTACAAGCTTGTTAGCCAGTGTTGCTCCCCAGCCGTTTGTTTCAAAGGCAAACTAAAAAAATATATATATATATTTATATATTTTATTTATTTTTTATATTCTTTATTTACATTTTTACCATGAACAAAAATAATTACCCCTGAGGAAGAATGTTTATTCATAGAAAATATCAAGCAAACGTCAACTCCCAGCATGTAGATTTAAAGAAGTATTCCCGTCAAGTGTTTTCCAAACAGTGTGCCTCCTGCTGTTGCAAAACTACAACTCCCAGCATGTAGATTTAAAGAGGTATTCCCATCAAGTGTTTTCCAAATGGTGTGCCTCCAGCTGTTGCAAAACTACAACTCCCAGCATGTAGATTTAAAGAGGTATTCCCATCAAGTGTTTTCCAAACAGTGTGCCTCCAGCTGTTGCAAAACTACAACTCCCAGCATGTAGATTTAAAGAGGTATTCCCATCAAGTGTTTTCCAAATGGTGTGCCTCCAGCTGTTGCAAAACTACAACTCCCAGCATGTAGATTTAAAGAGGTATTCCCATCAAATGTTTTCCAAACAGTGTGCCTCCAGCTGTTGCAAAACTACAACTCCCAGCATGTAGATTTAAAGAGGTATTCCCATCAAGTGTTTTCCAAACAGTGTGCCTCCAGCTGTTGCAAAACTACAACTCCCAGCATGCCCAGACAGCCTTCGGCTGTCTGGGCATGCTGGGAGTTGTAGTTTTGCAACAGCTGGAGCAAACAGTGAAGGCAAAATATAGTATTTTAGTAGATTTCCATTGTTAGGGAGCAGAGCATTGTGGGAAGGGAGATGTCCGCGTTCAGATAAGACGCTGGCAATGTCTCTCTAGTGATTTGGTGAGGATACAGAGGGGCCATGATGATAAATGACCCCGCTATACACTGAAGTGAGGGATCAGCACTTGTTCACACTGCAGATGGAGCGAGCGGAAAATCTCCTCACCTGGGTGATTGAATCTCCGAAGAGGAGGAGGCGGGGCCAAGAGGTCATCCTGAGGGTCACAGCGGAATCCTGCAAGACACGAGGGTCGAGGTAAAGAATTCTACAGCGGGAGCAGAGGACCAGGCTGGAATAAAGTGTTATCAATCTGGGAGCCAGGATACCGCACGTCATGTGATCAGTCATTAGTGTCCCCTCATCTCTCCCTGTGTCACAGTCATTAGTGTCCCCTCATCTCTCCCTGTGTCATAGTCATTAGTGTCCTCTCATCTCTCCCTGTGTCACAGTCATTAGTGTCCCCTCATCTCCCCCTGTGTCAGTCATTAGTGTCCTCTCATCTCTCCCTGTGTCAGTCATTAGTGTCCCCTCATCTCTCCGTGTCACAGTCATTAGTGTCCCCTCATCTCTCCCTGTGTCACAGTCATTAGTGTTCTCTCATCTCTCATTGTGTCACAGTCATTAGTGTCCTCTCATCTCGCATTGTGTCAGTCATTAGTGTCCCCATCATCTCTCCCTGTGTCATAGTCATTAGTGTCCCCTCATCTCTCCCTGTGTCACAATCATTAGTGTCCCCATCATCTCTCCCTGTCACAGTAATTAGTGTCCCCATCATCTCTCCCTGTGTCACAGTCATTAGTGTCCCCTCATCTCTCCCTGTGTCAGTCATTAGTGCCCCTCCCCTCAACTCTACTTGTGTCACAGTAAATAGTGTCCCCTCATCTCTCCCTGTGTCACAGTCATAAGTGTCCCCTCATCTCTCCCTGTGTCACAGTCATTAGTGTCCCCTGGTCAATCCCTGTGTCACAGTCATTAGTGTCCCCTCATCTCTCTGTGTCATAATCATTAGTGTCCTCTCATCTCTCCCTGTGTCACAGTCATTAGTGTCCCCTTATCTCTTCTTGTTTCACAGTCATTAGTGTCCCCTCATCTCTCCCTGTGTCAGTCATTAGTGTCCCCTCATCTCTCCATGTCACAGTCATTAGTGTCCCCTCATCTCTTCTTGTGTCACAGTCATTAGTGTCCGCTCATCTCTTCTTGTGTCACAGTCATTAGTGTCCCCTCATCTCTCCATGTCACAGTCATTAGTTTCCCTCATCTTTAAAAAAAAAAAAAAAAAAAAAAAAAAATTTTTTTACTTACCTCTGCCTCTGTTCCCCCGTTCTGCTTCCCGTCAGCGCTCTGGTGAGCAGCAGACGTCTGGTGCTCTCCGCAGATGTCACGTGACCTTCTCAGCCAATCATCAAACTCAACGGTCACGCTCTGTCCTCTTTAAGTCAACCAGGAGCAAAAAGGGGGATCAGCATGGGAACAGAGAATAGGGAACAAGTGTCTGATCGAGGAGGGGAGCTCGGCCCCCACTTACTGAGACGAGCGAAAGTGACGGTTGGCTCAGAAAATCAGCAGCTGAAACCAAACCCTGGTCTCTGTGAATGGCTGAGCTGGCTGTTACCTGCGCTAGTCTCTGGAGAACGGGCCCATACAGGAGATTGCGGGGTTCCCAGCAGTCGGACC
Source organism: Hyla sarda (assembly GCF_029499605.1). Classification (NCBI taxonomy): domain Eukaryota; kingdom Metazoa; phylum Chordata; class Amphibia; order Anura; family Hylidae; genus Hyla; species Hyla sarda. The sequence goes on along the minus strand of NC_079191.1, from coordinate 48,012,723 downwards.
CCCGCAATCATACACTTATCCCCTAACATTATAATGGTGCAATCTCCGGCCTGCTGAAAAACTACAACTCCCAGCATGGCATGTCTTCCTGTGGCTCTCACAACCTGCTTGGATTTGTAGTTTCACAACAGCTGGAGAGTAGTTTGGGTGAGGGCTGTCACGTGAGGGGGGCACTTACTTTTTCTTTTTGTGCCCACAAAGTACTGTGAGTAGAAATAAGGATACATGTGTAATATACAACTTCTCCAGCACAGTATTTCCCATCTAGAGGGCCTCCAGCTGTTGCAAAACTACAACTCCCAGCATGCCCGGACAGTAGGGTTGCCACCTTTCCCTCAGAAAAATACCGGTCATGGGTGTGGCTATGTGGGGGGTGGAGCTACAAAAGGGGAGGGGTCAGATTGCTGAGGGATCAGGGGTTTAAGAAATGGCACGGGGGATGGGAGGGGGGTTTAAGAAATGGCATAGGGGATTGGAGGGATACAATATATATGCGGGGGGAATTTTCCTATATCGCACAAAAAATTTACATTTAGAGAATACCTACCAAAACCCTATTTATGCCAGCGGCGGCGGTAGTGGTGGTGCGCGACAGCAACGCTGGCTCTCTCTGATGACGAGTGACGTCCCCCTGCGCAACGTCAGATAAACAGGCTAATCAGACAGTATCACACATGACAGGATTAGATACACAGGCTCAGCAGATAGTATCCCACATGACAGATGTGGATGTACAGGCTCAGCAGACAGTATCACACATGACAGTATTAGATACACAGGCTCAGCTCACAGTATCACACATGACAGGATTAGATACACAGGCTCAGCAGACAGCATCGCACATGACAGGATTAGATACACAGGCTCATCAGGCAGTATCGCACATGACAGGATTAGATACACAGGCTCATATCCCACATGACAGATTTGGATATACAGGCTCAGCAGACAGTATCATGACAGGATTAGATACAGAGCGGAGCACATAGTTTCACACATTAAAACATTAAATCAGTGTTTCCCAACCAGGGTGCCTCCAGCTATTGCAAAACTACAACTCCCAGCATGCCCGGACAGCCAAAGGCTGTCTGGGCATGCTGGGAGTAATAGTTTTGCAACAGCTGGAGGCACCCTGGTTGGGAAACACTGCATTAAATACACAATTTTGCAGAGAGGTCTCACCAGTCTCTTGTCTTCACTTTCTCATTTCCCCGGCGGCTCCAGGTTAGGAATGTCCGGGGTTGAGGAGGAATGGGGTGGGCAATTATTTATCCCATGGGGCCACATGAGAAACTAAAAATATTGTGGAGGGCCGGGTAGTTTTTCCCCAGATTAGGCAGCATAGTTGTCCCCCAGATCAGGCAGCATAGTTGACCCCCAGATTAGGAGCACAGTTGTCCCCCAGATTAGGAGCATAGCTGTCCCCCAGAGTAGGCAGCATAGATGTCCCCCAGATTAGGCAGCATAGATGTCCCCCAGATTAGGCAGCATAGCTGTCCCCCAGATTAGGCAGCATAGTTGTCCCCCAGATTAGGCAGCATAGCTGTCCCCCAGATTAGGCAGCATAGCTGTCCCCCAGATTAGGCAGCATAGCTGTCCCCCAGATTAGGCAGCATAGATGTCCCCCAGATTAGGCAGCATAGATGTCCCCCAGATTAGGCAGCATAGATGTCCCCCAGATTAGGCAGCATAGATGTCCCCCAGATTAGGCAGCATAGTTGTCCCCCAGATTAGGCAGCATAGTTGTCCCCCAGATTAGGAGCACAGTTGTCCCCCAGATTAGGCAGCATAGTTGTCCCCCAGATTAGGCAGCATAGATGTAACCCAGATTAGGAGCACAGTTGTCCCCCAGATTACGAGCATAGTTGTCCCCCAGATCAGTATAGTTGTCCCCCAGATCAGCATAGTTGTCCCCCAGATTAGGAGCATAGTTGTCCCCCAGATCAGTATAGTTGTCCCCCAGATCAGCATAGTTGTCCCCCAGATTAGGAGCATAGTTGTCCCCCAGATCAGTATAGTTGTCCCCCAGATTAGGCAGCTCCCCCCCCCCACACACACACACATATATACACACACACACCTATATATACACACACACCTATATATACACACACATATATACACAGACACACATGCACAGACACATGTAAACACACACACATATATACACAGACACATATATACAGACACATATATACAGACACATATATACACAGACACTCACCCGCCCTGCGCAGCAGATGGAGACAGGATACACGGCCTCTCCCCTCCCTGCTCTGCCTATGGAGGGTTGTAAAACTGCACGGGGCAGAGGGAAGGCGGGGGAGGGGGAGAGAGGAGACAGGAGGTCACGCCCCCTCCCCAGCACTGTACAATCTCTTCCTGTCATCGCACGGAGCTCTCCCTGTCACAGGCTGCTGGTGTCAGACCTGGGCATTGTACGGCCGGTCATGAAAGCAGTGCTCTTCTGGGGATGCTGCTCCGTCCGCACCTGTCAGTGAATAAATAATACCGGCCATTGCATGGCCGGTATTTTTCATCCAAACTTACCGGCACAGCCCGGAATGTAGATGAAAATACCGGCTGTGCCGGTAAAATACCGGCAGGGTGGCAACCCTACCGGACAGCCTTCGGCTGTCCGGGCATGCTGGGAGTTGTGGTTCTGCAACAGTTGGAGGCCCCTAATTGGTAAACAGGGCTCAAACAAGTCATAGAGCAGAGATCTCTGCCAATTACCGCATAGTGTGAACTGTACACCTACACACGACAATGCAAACACTCACAGAACCAGCACAGGTGTCAGTCACCGGCTCCGGGGTGGAGGAGGAGGGGCGAGAAGGGTCACATGACCAGAGATTCCTAAAAGCTTCTTCCTTCTCTTGGATTCTTCAGTCAGAACAGCGACATCTAGTGTCGGTTATTTGGTATTACAGTCTTGTCTATTTTATAGGATTTTCATTATTTTAGATGCTTTTATTACAAAAAATAAATAAATAAAACGAGAAAAAAAGCTAAAAGCCAAAAATTTTGTCAATACTGCACCGATTTTCATTTTTGCGTTTTTATTTTTTCCTCCTCGCCTTTTAACCCCTTAAGGACTCAGCCCATTTTGGCCTTAAGGACTCAGACAATTTAATTTTTACATTTTCATTTTTTCCTCCTCGCCTTCTAAAAATCCTAACTCTTTTATATTTTCATCCACAGACTAGTATGAGGGCTTGTTTTTTGCGTGACCAGTTGTCCTTTGTAATGACATAATTCATTATATCATAAAATGTATGGCGCAACCAAAAAACACTATTTTTGTGGGGAAATTAAAACGAAAAACGCAATTTTGCTAATTTTGGAAGGTTTCGTTTTCACGCCGTATACAATTTATGGTAAAAATGACGTGTTCTTTATTCTGAGGGTCAATACGATTAAAATGATATCCATTATAACATACTTTTATATTATTGTTGTGCTTAAGAAAAATCACAAACTTTTTAACCAAATTAGTACGTTTATAATCCCTTTATTTTGATGACCTCTTTTTTATTTTTCCGTATAAGCGGCGGTATGAGGGCTCATTTTTGCGCCATGATCTGTACTTTTTTTTTATACCACATTTGCATATAAAAAACTTTTAATACATTTTTTATAATTATTTTTTTTAATAAAATGTATAAAAAAAGTAGCAATTTTGGACTTTTTTTTTCTACGTTCACGCCGTTCACCGTACGGGATCATTAACATTTTATTTTAATAGTTCGGACATTTACGCACGCGGCGATACCAAATATGTCTATAAAAAATATTTTTTACGCTTTTTGGGGGTAAAATAGGAAAAAAACTGACGTTTTACTTTTTATTGGGGGAGGGGATTTTTCACTTTTTTGTTACTTTTACATTTTTTTTTACACTTGAATAGTCCTCATAGGAGCCTATTCATAGCAATACCATGATTGCTAATACTGATCTGTATAGGACATAGAACAGATCAGTATTATCGGCGATCTTCTGCTCTGGTCTGCTCGATCTCAGACCAGAGCAGAAGACGCCGGGAGCCGGAAGGAGGAAGGTGAGGGGACCTCCGTGCGGCGTTCTGAATGATCGGATCCCCGCAGCAGCGCTGCGGGCGATCCGATCGTTCATTTAAATCGCGCACTGCCGCAGATGCCGAGATCTGTATTGATCCCGGCACCTGAAGGGTTAATGGCGGGTCCCTGGCTGCGATCAGCAGCCGGGATCAGCCGCGCATGACACGGGCATCGCTTTGATGCCCGCGAATATGCACAGGACATAAATGTACGTCCTGGTGCGTTAAGTACCACCGCACTAGGACGTACATTTAGGTCCTGCGTCCTTAAGGGGTTAAAGGGGTTCTTCGGTGTAGAAAATTGTACCCCCTAACTAAAGGAGTACAGTGCTAGTGTATTTCCAGCTCTCCCATAGAGATGCATAGAGTAGAGGGGGGGGGGGGGGGTCTTGCAGGAGATCACTTATCCCCTGTTCCTTGGATAGGGGGATAACTTTTTTTTCTAAATCGGAGTACCCCTTTAATAGCCATAACTCTTTCAATTGCTATATACGGGAGCAATTGGACTTTAGAAAAGCTATGGCAATACTAAATAAAATTACTTTTGCAAAATAAAAAATAAATAAAAAAAGATGCAATTTTGCAAATAGGGGGATTTCATTTATACACAGTGCACTTAAAAGGAAAACATACTTTATTCTGTAAGTCGGTGGTTTATTTTATTTTACTACTTGAAAAATTTTTACTTTTTGAAAGAAAATCAGTATGCTTAAATTTGCGTTATTCTGACCCCCTATAACGTTATTTTTCCATATATGTGACTGTATAGGACTCATTTTCTTGTGCTGCGATCTGTAGATTTTATCACTACCATTTTTGTTTAGATTGGGATTTTCTGACCACTTTTTATTTATTTTTTTTCTTCTATGAAGTGACCAAAAATAAGCAGTTCTGGTTTTCTAAGGCTTCCTAAGGCAGACTATACAAGGAGATTCCCATAGAACAGCACAGAGGAGGGCTGCAATCTTAAAGGGTACCTTTCATCAAAAAAACTTTTGATATATTATAGATTAATGTATGCAGAATAACTTTCCAATAGCAGGTTATTAAAAAATATGCTTCTTTCTATTTAATTTCCCACCTAAATCTCAGACTGCAGCCGGGACACAGACAAGCACAGCACTGCTCCCTGGCAGTGAGCAGTGGTGAGTTTGTGTGTGTTCCGGATACAGTCTGAGATTTAGGACTCCAGCATGAGTCTGAAATCTATAAAAAAAAAAAAAAAAAAAAAAAAAAAAAAAAAAAAAGGACTGGTAGGGAGACCCCTAGTGGTCATTTATTCAAAGTGGAAAATTAAATAGAAAGAAGCATATTTTTTAATAACATGCTATTGGAAAGTTATTCTGCATACATTAATCTATAATATATCAAACATTTCTTTTGATGAAAGGTACCCTTTAACTCACCTGACCCCAGTGATCTTCCTGAGGGGAGTCCATGAGTCTCTCTCCCCCCCCCCCCCCAACCTCCGGAAACTATATTCCCCTTTTAGATGCTGTGGTCAACACTGATCACAGCATCTAAAGGGTTACATGGTGGTGCTGCAAATCAGCTCATGTCTAGCATTAGTGCTTGCTTCAGAGTCCCTTAGGACTCAGGGCATACATGTGTGCCCCGTATACTCTAAGGCTATGTTCACACGAAATGTGGGGTGATTGCATAATCTGCAGGTGCTAGGACTGCATGGAAATGCACCATCTTATAGACTGCTATGCATTCCATGCAGTATCCCCACAAAGAATAAACATGTTCATTCTTTCTGCAGACACAGAAGATGAAATTTCCATGCTGGAAACATCCGGCATTGAAATTCTGCCGTATGCACAGAGCAGCAGAATCCCATTGAATTCAACAGGACTCTGCTGCAGAGAAATCTCTGTGCCGGATTCCAATGCAAAATCTGGCACAGAAATTCTGACGTGTGACCATAGCCTCAGGCAGTATTTTGAAGACAGTGTGCCTCCAGCTGTTGCAAAACTACAGCTCCCAGAATGCTGGGGAATGTAGTTTTGCAACAGCTGGAGGCATATTGGTCTAAGATTCATTTGGTCAAGATGGCATCAAATTTCTTTGATCTATCTAGGCATCACTTAAAGGGGTACTCCCATGGAAAACTTTTTTTTAATCAACTGGCGCCAGAAAGTCAAACAGATTTGTAAATTACTTCTATTAAAAAATCTTAATCCTTCCAGTACTTTTTAGGGGCTATATACTACAGAAGAAATGCTTTTCTTTTTGGATTTCTCTGATGTCATGACCACAGTGCTCTCTGCTGACATCTGCTGTCCATTTTAGGAACTGTCCAGAGAAGGAGAAAATCCCCATGGCAAACATATGCTGCTCTGGACAGTTCCTAAAATGGACAGCAGAGGTCAGCAGGTCAGCACTGTGGTCGTGACATCAGAGAAATCCAAAAGGAAAAGCATTTCCTCTGTAGTATACAGCCCATAAAATGTTTTGGAGGGATTAAGATTTTTTTTAATAGAAGTGATTTACAAATCTGTAACTTTCGGGCACCAGTTGATTTAAAAAAAAAAGTTTTCCACGGGAGTACCCCTTTAAAGTTTCCGGGGTCCCCCACCTATATATTGGTGTCTTCTCATGTGGCAGTGGGGCCCAAGTATTCAGGACTTGGTGCACTGCCACCTCCGCACCCCTGGATTTATGCAATCAAGCACCTGTGTCCATTAAATGACCAGGACTGATCAGAGTCTCAGGAGTTGCCACAAGGCCCGGATAGAAAGGGGGCCCAACAGTGGCATCAATAGCATTTGGCCATTCAAGGTACATGTCCCAGATCCCTGGGTGGGCACCTATTTCAGTGTCCTTAGGTAAGAGTGAGATTAGGTAAATTCTAAGCTTTATTTTCATTAGTAGAAAAGTTGGCGACATTAATGGAGTTTGCAGAAGACATTACTATATGGGGGCACAAAAGAGGAACAGTATTATTGTATAGATCAGTGTTTTCCAATCAGGGTACCTCCAGCTGTTGCAAGACTACAACTTCTAGCATGGCTGTCTGCTTGGAACTGTCATCGATGCCATTTTTGTCCAGTACCTTTCTTATGGTTATGTCATAAACACCGGACCTTAAAGGAGTTCTCCGCCCCTAGACATCCCCTATCCAAAGTATAGGGGATAAGATGTCTGATCGCAGGGGTCCTACCGCAATCTTGGCTTAGGCACCCCAGACATCCGGTGCACGGAGCGAACTACGCTCCGTGCCAGATGACTGGTGATGCGGAGGCTCATTACTTCACGGCCACACCCCCTCAATGCAAGTCTATGGGAGGGGGCGTGACGGCCGTCACGCCCCCTCTCATAGACTTGCATTGAGGGGGTGTGGCAGTGAGGTCACAAGCCTCCAGCGCCACACCCGATGCTCTAAACACTGGGTGCAGCAGGGAGATCGCGGGGGTCCCCAGCGGCAGGACCCCTGCAATCAGACTTCTTTCCCCTATCTTTTGGATAGGGAATAAGATGTTTAGGGGCGGAATACCCCTTTAACTGAGGCCTGAGTTCTTTATATGTCGGTTCTTTTGAGACTTCTTAGATGAGTCTTTGCTCCGCACTTAGGGTAATTTTGGTAGGCTGGCCACTCCTGGGGGTGACAAAGGGCCATAAAGGTTCGGATAGCTTTTTTTCCCCCATAATATAATGAATATTCACTTGAAAACTGCATTTTGTGTTTACTTGGGTTATCTTTGTGTAATACAGGGCTGTGGAGTCGAGGAGTCGGACGAAATTTTGGGTACCTGGAGTCAGAGTCGGCAAACAATGCACCGACTCAGACTCCAACTCCTACTAAATTAAAGGGGTATTCCAGACCCAAACTTTTTTTTATATATCATCTGACTCCGGAAAGAGCCAGTTACAGATTTGTAAATTACTTCTATTAAAAAATCTTAATCCTTCCAATAGTTATTAGCTTCTGAAGTTGAGTTGTTGTTTTCTGTCTAACTGCTCTCTGATGACTCATGTCCCGGGAGCTGTGCAGTTCCTATGGGGATATTCTCCCATCATTCACAGCTCCCGGGACGTGACATCATTGAGCAGTTAGACAAAAAAATTCAGAAGCTAATAACTATTGGAAGGATTAAGATTTTTTAATAGAAGTCATTTTCAAATCTAACCTTCTCCAAAGAAACAGAGCACTCACCTCCAAATTGAGGACACAAATGCAACTTTTATTGAGATTCACAGATTACAGGACACATGAGGACATCAGCGGGAGGGCAGGTAGATGGAAGACACAAGCGGGGGGTATTCTCACATCACAGCGGGCGACAGCACTGTATCGCGCTTCATCAGGCCCCTTGACAAGGCCCCTTGACAACAGGAAGGGAGAACGGCAGGAGAGAGCTGCCAGCTCTGACCCCTCCTAACAGAGGTAAAAGCAATAAGGAAAGCCACCTTCTGGGGAAGGAGGCGAAGATAAATGTCCCTGAGAGGCTCAAAAGGGGCGTCTCGCAGGGCACCTAAGACCAAGTGTAAGTCCCAAGGGAAAGAAGGGGACCGATAGGGAGGGGCAGCTTGTGCCACTCCCTGAACCAGGTTCGGACAAGATAATTGAACGCTAGAGGACGTTGAAAAAGAATGGAAAGGGCAAAACCTTTGACCCTTAAGGGAGCTGAAAGCCAACCCTTGGGCCAGCCCTGACTGGAAAGGGGTCGGGGAAGGAAAACCACGACCGGAGAAAAAGGCTGAGTTTCACACCAACGAAAAGAAGACCACCAGGTATGGTGGTAAATCTTGCAGAGGAAGGCTTGTGTGCCCTCAGCATGGTGCGAACCACTCGGGAAGAGAAACCTCAAAGGTCCTCAGAACCGCTGTCTCAACCGCCACGCCGTCCAAAGCAGAGACGGTAAATATGGGTGGCACAGACCTGAGATAAGAGGTCTAGGCGATAGAGAAGGCGCAGCGTTAAATCGTTCAGGAGCCTGACCACAACGACATACCACGCCCGCCGGGGCCAGGCTGGAAACGCCCTCTGCTGAGAGTTTCCTCACGGCCCCGAAAAGAGAGGAAGGGGAGGTAACAGATAAGGTAGGGCAAAGCCCGACCAATAAACAGATAAGGTAGGGCAAAGCCCGACCAAGAGAGAGGAACGCTTCGGTTGTGGCGGGACGTGCAGGGTCCACGCCTGGAGCACCCCAGGGGTTGCAGATCACTGCAAACATCTCCGGATGTGGGGACCACTCGCCTTGGACGACTGAGGACCAGCTGAGAAGACCACATCCCAGAGACCCCCAGAATGAAGATAGCTGAGATGGCCGGAAACCTGAGTTCCGCTCAGAAGGGAATTTCCCAAGAAGCAAGCAAAGAAAGGATTGCCCTTGGCCCAACATGTTGAAGGGGAAAAGGGCTTCTCGGAGGACCAAGGCCCCAGACCGGCTGGTCCCTGAAAACACCTCCCCAGCCCGACAGACTGGCAGGGAGGGGCAGGAAGGAGCACTACTGAAAAAAAATTAAAAAAATGGGGGAAACGAAGCCACCATAGAAGGGACCTGACAAGACTGTCGAGAGAGAACGATCTTGTGGTCGAGAGACAATGGAGACCTGTCCCACCGGAAGAGAATCACCAGTTGAAGAGGTCGGTGATGAAACTGGGCAAATGGCACGGCCTCCACGGCCGCCACTAACTGACCCAGGACATCCATGCAAAAGCGAATGGAAACTGGAGCTCCAGGAGAGCGGTTGGACTTGTCCCGACTGACCATCCAAGCGAAGTGAGACAAGGTCTGGAGGTTGTGACTAAGACTCTGTAGGATTTGGGCCCTGGCTGGAGCTCTGATCAGGAGGTCATTCAAGTAAGGAATCATGGAAACAACTGTTGTCCGTAAAAGGGCTATCACAGGCGCCAGGACTTTGGTAAAGGTCCGTGGAGAAGTGGTCAGACCGAAATGGAGAGCCACAATAGAAAATGACTGTCCGGAACTGCAAAGCGGAGGTACCGCTGATGACCGGGAAACAATGAGATGTGAAGGCAGGCATCCTTGATGCCCATCGAGGAACGAAAATTCCCCATGAACCAGGGACGCCAGCACCGAACGGAGAGACTCCATATGGGAAGAAAGCAGAAGATGCTGACTGAGATATTCGAGAACCAAGATCGAGCGAACAGAAACGCCTTTCTTGGGGACCACAAAGAGGTTGGAATAAACCTTGAAAATGTTCCCCTGAAGGAACCGGGACAATTAAAAAGGAGCTTGATCCTGAATGTGAGGCGCCCAGCCACCCGAGAAAGGTCGGCGGGTGGGGGCGACCCTTCAGACCAAGGAAGGCCTACAGGTGCCTGATGGGGCCGCAAAATGTCCGGAACGGATAGCCGACCTCCGGGAGACAGGTCCGGAAGGAGAGAGCCCTCTTCCCGTGAAGGCGCCCGTCTGGACCCTTTTTTGGTACCCTTTGATGGCACCAAAGGTCCGCAGAACCCGAATGAGGACTTATGACGGAAAGCGGTCCTGTGAGCCTTATCCAGAGGTAGTAAAGAACTCTTTTCCTCCCGTCGCCTCACTTCCTGAAGGCGGCGTCCACATTCCAGGCTTTAAGCCACATGGAGGGACAGTGGCTACCAGGTAGCTTGTGGCAAAGGCAGCTCAGTGGCTGCGCATGGAAGCAGAACACAGAAAATCTCCAGCTGCGGAGCATCGGAGAGCTAGATTAAATAAATTCTACAGAGGGATCTTGAAGACTACCCTGGCGGAGATGGGAGACCATACTGAAAGGGCCTTTGACACCTAGGCCGAAGCAAAAGCAGGAAGATTCTGCTGTCTAAAAGGCAAAGTTTGCCAAATTCTCCACCTTCATGTCCGCTGGATCCTTGAAGGCAGCTGCAGCAGCCAACGGCCAGGTAGGCGCCTTAGAGAGGCGGGAGACCGTCAAATCCACAGTTGGAGAGGAGGTCCATCGAGCTATGAGGTGCTTGGCGAAAGGATACCGCGCTTGAACCATCTTTGTTTCCTGAAACTTCTTGTCAGGGTGCCTCCAGGCGGATACCAGCAGGGCGAAAAATTCAGCGTGAGAGCTGAAGGTCTTGGGTGCCGGTCGGCACGAAAAAAGGAGACTTCTGGAGCCACGTCCGAAGTTCCTGGGTCCTTTAGATGGAATGTGTCTCTTATGGGCGAAACCAATGAGTAGACCACATCAGGCATATCCGTGCGGTCCTCTGAGTCGGAGGCCAAATCAGAAACCTCATCCACAAATCCTCCAGATGGATGAGAACAATGTGAGGCAGCCCAGGAGGTTGAGCACGATGAAAGGAAACTTCTGGAGCCACGTCCGAAGTTCCTGGGTCCTCTAGATGGAAGGTGTCTCTTATGGCCGAGACCAATGAGTGCACCATGTCCAACATATCCGTGCGGTCCTCTGAAACAGAGGCCGACTCGGAACTTCATCCAAAAGTTCTCCAGGTGAATGGGAATGTGTGAGACGGCCCTGGAAGAGGGGGAGACTGACCAGGTACGCAGGTCTGGAGAGCCAGAGCGGCAACCATGGGAGCGTCCTCTAGGGGAGCGACGCTTGCTACAGGGCAGAGTAATGTAAGGGGCGATGCCTGTAAGGGGAGCGCCTGTGCCTGCCAGAAGACTCGGATGATGAGTCAAATGAAAAACACCAAAAAGGAGAAAGCAGCAGCTTCTGCCCAACTACCTCTCTCTGCTAGAAGAGCTTAGAAGAACTTGGTGGAACAGCTTCTTGGATTCAACTGTAAGTGTTTATAAATACATTCGCATATTAATACAGAGGAGTCGGAAGTACAAACTAATGATCTAAAACATTTGAAGTGTACCTGTTGCTTCTGACATGTTCTAGACAATGCCATAGACTTACATTGTAAGTTTGTCTTGCGCTCTTCTCCCTGCTAGTTCTAGCTATCAGAAGCAGTTTGAACACTCAGACTCCAACCAATCAAAACTTTTGACAGCATGTAAAAAAGTTTTTTTTTTTAAAGTGACTGTGCCCATTTAGTGAGATAAAATGTGTAAAAAAAAAAAAACAGAATAGGAGTAAATACAAACAATACATGTCTATCGAGGGGGGAGGAGGGAGCTCTGTCCACCAGCTCTGGGATAACTTAAAATTACAGTTAAAGCTTGCAGAGCAGATCTTCTGAAAAATACCATATACAAGTTATATAGAGCCCAAAAATAGTGCTGCTCCTCATGTACACACAGGACAGCATATCCTGAAAAGTCACCTGATATGACAGCTACGCTAAGTGTTAACCATGTCCCCATAAGGTGCTATTGCCCAGCTGCACACATGACATTCACCGTGTTTTTTTTTACCTGTGTGAGTTCAGCAATTGTTTTTGTCTTTGAAAGTTAAAGGATAAGAGATGGGGATTTTGTAGGAGTTTGTCACCATCTATTTGTAAGATTTCAATGTTATTTAATTTTTTATAAAAGATACTGCATGAAATGCAATTTGCACATATATTGAACTTCGGCTTCTATTCTTGATTATTTGACAGGTAATTGAAATCACACAAATTAGTGAATAGTAATAAAATATTTAATGTCCAGTTGCTTCTTATTCACAGCTCTGCTATCAGTCAATACAACGTATTTACATCATGGAACATTATTTCAGAAACAGCACTCGAGATGATCTGGGCAGATCCAATAAATCTTAGCTCAATTACGTACAAGTAGTCAAGTACAAGTAAAGACATCAATTATTAAAAAAAAAAAAAAAAAAAAAAGAGAAAAAAGAAGAAGAAGAGTGTCAAGTTAAAGGTTGGCAGGGCAAAGTGCGTCGTACAGTCTTTGAGCTGCTAGCTGCACCAATTCCCGCAGTGTTTCGTCTTCATCCAAACCTTCCTCACATTCCACGGTCTAAGGGTTGAAATAAAGGAGATGATGTTGTGTTGTGAATAAAAGTGTCATGTAATCTGTCAAATTTTAAAACTATTCCAGCCCTAAAATAAACCTGGTGTGATCTGGGAAGAGGGCTAAACAGGTCGTAATCTCAGCATTTCACTGAACAGATTTAAAGGAAAATGGTCCTCCTGTACACCCAATACACTGGTATATAGTGTGGGTGAACAGGAGTCTGACAAGGGGTCACTGACTAAAATATGTACCTTGGGTCCAGGGATATGTCCCCCCTGGATATCCTCTGCTATATTCCAGGAAATGTGCGCTGGAGGCGAGGCCTCGACAGCTTAATTTACATATTCATTGTTGGTTTGCAGCTCTTTGCAGCGCTCGCATGACTAGCGACGTGGAGTAACAGACAATGGATATGTAAATTAAGCTGGCAGGGCCCCGCCCCCTGTGCGCCATTCCCGTAATATAGCAGGGGGACTGGGGACGGAAGGACATATTTCTGGGCCTAATGTACGTATTTTAGTCAGTGACCCCTCGTTGGACTCCTTTTCACCCGCACTATATCCCTGTGTATTGGGTTAAGTCAAGGTGTACAGGCTGACCGTTTTCTATTAACTTAATTTTAACAAATTCACAGAAAATAATATGTTATTTCAATTTATGGTTGCATACGTCTCTATATACTGAAGCCTAAGAACAGAGAAAGCCTTTTGGCCATCTCTTCATTGAAGGAGGTGGTCTAAAAGGGTTCACCAGTTGCATGTTTTATTTCTGGGACCCTCGTCTATCCAGCATATCCTGTATGTCTGCCACAAATGGCTAGAATGGGAACAGCCAGGAGAGACCTGGCATGGAGGCTTTAGGGAAAATAGCCCCTTTATTACTAGTGCCCCATAACAGAGAACGCACGAGCTGTAATCCACATTTCTCTGTGTATCTAGATTGGTGCTAGCATTATCTGAAGTGGACATACCCGAGTTTCTAAAGACAAGATGGCTGACTTCCCATCCACGGTAACGGTGATGGTGGCGTCATCGTTAAGGGTCACACATTCCTCACCAAACAAGTCCCTGCAGAAAGAAGACCATGTATATAAGGCACTGGCATAATGTAACAAAGTCATACACAGAAAGAAATCAATAGTCTAGAAAGAGAGACAGTCCCTGTGCAGGACTGTAACATTATGGGGCATTTCACCGGAGCAGATTATCGAGAAAAATAAGTGAAAGAAAAAACAAAAGTTATAGTAGTAAATTTCAGCATTAGTATTTTATCTTGAGCCTTTTATCCTGAATATTCTCCATTTTAACAAATTTTTTTTGTTTGTTTGGTTTAATTTATTTTATATTCACACCCAATAATCCAGAACATTTGAGGATCAGAAATCAGTTTCCATCGATGCCAGATTATAAGTCTTTTAGTGCACTAGTTAGAGGATATAGGGAGATTGCATGCCTAGTAAAGCTCTGCAAGTGGTGATAAAATAATGTAAGAATTATATATAAATCAACACAAAGAACCCCAAGTCACATATGAGAGCTCCATAATCATCCATACTTACTGCAGCATGATCTCCAGCCTTTTCTTGTATGCTTCCATGTCCACTTTAGTGGCTCTATGAGTTGCAGCTGGGAAAAAAATAAAGTGTCTTTAAAAAAAAAATATATATATATATATATATAACTTAAAAGGGTTACCAGCACTAAAATATTGTCTGAAGTACAGGGAATGGGGAGATCACTGAATCCACTCCTTGGTAGAGTCTATGAGGGACATTTATCTTTGTGTGTCTTTAAAACGTGTGTTTTGAAGTATTTATTTTTGCTTTGGTTTCGCTTAGTCAATGCAATATTTGAGTTTTTACTTTTCAATAAATTAGCAAAGATTTCTAATATTCTGTTACCACTTTGTCATTATGGGGTATTTAATACAAAATGATCAGGAAAAACCTGAACCTTTTTTTATTTTAGCACAACACCGCAACCTAACAAGTGTTAAAAAACCTACTTTCAGAATGCACTGTAAATCTACAAGCAGTATTATGCCAAGGATGGCTGTGGTTTTATTTTGCTATATAAAATTGTAGCACAAGGAAAAAAAAAAATAAAAAATTAAAATCCTGGACACTATACCTTTCTGTATACGAGGATTTGACTGGAGCTCCAGGATCACTGTGGCCACGGTATCAGCATACATATCATTGGAGGGATTTGCCACCCACTGAAAGCAAGTATATACATTCAGGTAAACAAGGGATATAGGCAGGAATTTATAAAAGGATTAACATGTTTTGGGGGGAGGGTTTAAACAGTGTGTTAATTTGTCGCAGGATGTGTCTAAAAAAAAAAATTTCATGCAACTTTTTGTTTACACAAGAAATCAAGGTGTGTTGTTATACACAGATTGCTGCTAACTTTAATGCAGTGGTAATGGAATCATCATTAGCGATTTGTCACAGACTTTGTCCCAAATCTACACAAGATCAGACTTATCTAACAAAACTGTGGCTGTGGACACCATTGGTGGAAAAAAGTGCACATTTTAGGCACAAACTGGTTAAATAGTCGCAGAGGAAGCACCATACAAACTAGAGCACTGAATTAAAAAACGTGTACCAGCACCATATTTATCACAATGAGATTTTATTCAATGTAGAATGACTTATATCAAGAAAAAAATAAAATAGTTTACTCAAATGTATTTTGTTTGCTTTTTCTACAAGTCTCCAGACAAATTCCCTTACAATTTTTGCACCACAGTCATGGGTCAAGTCCACTCGGTCAATAGTCTATGAAAAATGATGTACAGGATATGCTCAAAATAACCTTAAAATTGTTCTCTATCAGAAGAAAACATCAGATAACTATGCCCACCTCCAGTATAACCATGCCTTGCTCCTTCACCACTGTGATTGCTTTGAAGACCCTCAGACTTTCTTTATCATTTACTTCAATTTCTTCCACTTCACCTGAAAGAGGGGGAAAAAAAATAAAAATAAAAAACTTTCAAAAAAAAAGGTGAGGACCAAATCCGGACTTTCTTATAAACAAGGAAGGTCTTAATGGTCACTGTCGTGAATAATAAACTTGTGATACCTTGTAGAGACCAGTAGATTTTTTTATGCTTACTGTAAAATCTTTCTCGGAGGATCCATTGGGGGACACAGAGACCATGGGTATATCTTGCTGCCGCTAGGCAAAACAAAAAAGAAAGTCGGCCCCTCCTGGCAGGATATACCCCGCCTACTGATCCTGAACTAATCAGTTTAGTCCCAAAGCAGTAGGAGAGGAACGACAGAGAAAGAAAACCAGCAGCTGTCCGAAGGAACCACAGACAAAAAGGAACCGAAACCACCCTCCAGACAAAAAAAAACCCCGAACCATAGCAACAAATACAAATGGGTGGGTGCTGTGTCCCCAATGGATCCTCCGAGAAAGAGATTTTACTGTAAGCACAAAAAGATCTACTTTTCTCGGTTGGCTCCATTGGGGTACACAGAGACCGTGGGACATACCAAAGCAGTCCCCGGAGTGGGAAAAATCCCAAACCAGAGAATCAGGCAGAAGGCTGAGCCAATGATGCCTGCACACCTTGCGACTCAAATGCAAAAGCGTGCACCTGATAAAATTTGGTAAAGGTGTGTAAGGACAACCAAGTGGCCGCCTTACAGACTTGCAAGGCTGAAGCCCTATTGTGGAGCACCCAGGATGCACCAACGGAACAAGTGGAATGCACAATGACCCGAAAAGGTGGGACCTTCTTTTTACAACGGTAAGATTTTGAGATGGCAAAAAGGATGCACTGCGAAATGGTCGCCTTGGAAGCCGGACGCCCCTTGCGAGGACCCTCCGGAATCACCAAGAAAGAGTCACCCTGCCGGAAGGAGGAGGTGACCGAAAGATAAATCCGAACAGCCCGAACAATGTACAGACAATGGAGGGAACGCTCCTTAGAACTTAACAAAAGGAAGGGAGAACGATCTCCTCGTTCAGGTGAAAAGAGGAAACCACCTTGGGTAAGAAGGAGGGAGGTGGCCGAAAGACAACTTTGTCCAGATGAAGGACCAAAAAAGGAGAACGACAAGAGAGGGCTATCAGCTCGGAAACCCTCCTAATGTAAGTAATCACAATGAGGAAGGCGACCTTCCAAGAAAGGACGCGAAGAGAGGCATCCTGGAGAGGTTCGAACGGAGCCTCCCACAAGGCGCCAAGCACAAGATTGAGATCCCAAGGTGGGGTAGGGGACCTGTATGGCAGAGCCGCATGGGCCACGGCCTGTAGAAAGGTATGGACGTGAGAGTTAAAAGTCAAAGGGCATTGGAAAAGAATGGAAAGAGCCAACACTTGACCTTTAAGAAGGGTTGATCCAGACTAGATTGCAAAAAGGCCAAATGGCATTGAAAGGAAAAAATAACAGGAGAAAGGGACTGTGCCTCACACCACCAGAAGTAGGCCCGCCAAGGGGGTGATAAATCCTAGCAGAAGAAGTCTTGTGATCCCGAAGCATGGTGCGAATCACATTTGTAGAAAATCCAGAGCCCTCAAAACTGCGGTTTCAACCACCCATGCAGTCAAATGAAGCGACAGTAAATTGGGGTGACAGAGGGGACCTTGAGAGAGCAGATGGGGAAGAACTGGAAGGTGCAGAGGTACGGCAGCGTACCACACACGTCTGGGCCAGTCTGGGGCCACCAGAATGGCGGGAACATTCTCTGCCTCGAGTTTCCTCAGGACCCTGGGCAGGAGAGGAGGAAAGAGATAAGGTAGGTGGAAGGAGATCCATGGGATCACGAGTGCGTCCACGGCCAGAGCCAGAGGGTTGCGGGACTTCGCGACAAAGCAAGGAATCTGTCTGTTGCGGCGCGATGCAAAGAGGTCCACACACGGGGTTCTCCAAAGGGTGCAGATCTGCGCAAACACCTCCAGATGGAGGGACCACTGCCCGGGATCGGCGGAGGAGCAACTGAGAAAGTCCGCTACCCAATTCTCCACTCCCGGAATGTGGATCGCAGAGATGGAGGGAACCCGAGACTCGGCCCAGATCAGAATCCTGGAGACCTCCTCCATCGCCGACGGACTGCACGTGCCGCCCTGGCGATTGATATACACCACAGCTGTAGCCTTGTCTGACTGGATCCAAACCGTACGACCCTGAAGGGACGACTCCCAATGAAGGAGACAAAGAAATATGGCTCGGAGCTTCAGAAGATTGATGGAGAGGCGAGCCTCCTGAGACCAGCAACCCTGGACCATCTGGTCCTGAAACACACACCCCCAACCCAGGAAACTCGCATCCGTTGTGAGGACCTGCAAGTGGAGGGGAAGAAATGCCTGGCCTTGGAGGAGAAGGAAGGAGTGGAGCCACCACAGGAGAGACCGGGGAATGGAGGGGGGCAAAAGGATCTTGCGATCGAGGGAGGACGGAGACTTGTCCCACTGGGACAGGATGGCTAGCTGAAGAGGGCGACACCGGAACTGGGCGAAAGGTACCGCCTCCATGGCTGCCACCATCTGACCAAGTACCTCCATGCAGAAGCGGATGGGAACAGGAGAAAGTCGCCGTAAAAGACGGACACCCGCCGAAGGGAGCAACATTTGTCCAGTGGAAGATGAACCCGGGCACCTGCCGTGTCGAAGCGAATACCCAGGAAGATCAGGGACTGAGTGGGAGACAGGTTGGACTTCTCCCAGCCGAATGTGGACAGGGTCTGAACCGTGAGAAGAAGGCACTCCAAGTTTTGGGACCGGGATGGAGCTTTGATCAAGAGATTGTCCAGGTAAGAGAGGATAGAGATTCCGAGAGCATGAAGGATGGCAACCACCACTGCCATAACTTTGGTGAAAACCCTGAGGGCCGTGGCCAGACCAAAAGGAAGCCACAAACTGAAAATGGCCCGCAGAAAGGGCAAAGCGGAGGAACCGCTGATGAGCTGGAAAAATGGGGATGTGCAGATAAGCGTCTCGGATATCCATGGAGGAAAGAAACTCCCCCTGATCCATGAACGCTACGACTGAACGGAGGGACTCCATGCGGAAATGTCGCAGGAGCAATTGGCGGTTGAGCCGCTGCAGATCCAGAATTGGGCTGATGGAGCCCCCTTTCTTGGGGACAATAAAAAGATTGGAGTAGAACCCTGAAAAACGCTCCTCGGGAGGAACTGGAACGATCACTCCCTGGGCAACGACCCGAACCCAGGAGCCCTGTACCTGAGCCAGCCAAATGTCCCTGAACAGAGACAGACAGCCTCCCACCTGAGAAGATGACACGGATAGGGGCGTCCCTTCAGAAGGAGGGAGGCGTGCGGTTACCAGACTTGGCCGTGAAACTGCCAGAGCGGCCACTCAGCAAAGGTGGGGAGCAAGGATAAACCTGCCGCTTCAAAAGCAAATTTTGCCAGGTTTTCAATCTTCTTGTCCGCCGGATCTTAAAAGACGCTGTGTCCGCCAGGGGCAAGGTAGTATATTGACAGACGGGAAACTGGAGGATCCACGGTAGGCGGTGTAGTCCACTTGGAGATCAAATCCTGAGAAAAAGGAAACTGTGGTGGAATTTTCTTGGTCCCCTGAAAGTGCTTGTCAGGATGCTTCCAAGCCGCGCTTAGAAATAAGTCAAATTCAGCGTGAGGACTGAAAACCTTGGGGGAACAACAAGAACGGCGAAAGGAAACTTCTGGGTCCTCAAGATGAAAAGTGTCCCTGATGGCTGACACCAACCCCGTTGTCCCCAACATGTCAGTTCTTCCCTGCTGCACTGAAGCAAGGAGCCTAAGAAAGTCTGCACTAACACCCCTGCCCCAGAGAATAAAGAAAAGCCAGTTGTTCCCTGGGGGCCAGGTGCACCAGTGCCCTGGGAAAGGCAGGGGGAGAAATAGAGGAGACCCTGGTGGGAGAAGTGGATGGTGAGAGGGGGGTTTTATACTCCCCTGTCCCGAAAATACTTACCTATGTGATGTCTTCAGCCAGCTATTTGTCACCTGCGTCATGTCAGGCTGCAGCAGCGGGACGAGCAGGGACCGCAGGGGGACCCGGACCCAAGGTGCAACCCCAGGCGCTGTCCGTTGGTGGTAAGAGGTTAACAGAGGATACTCTATGCCCCCTGCTCCTTAACCGCATATGGGGGAACAGGTAGCACCATGCTCCTGAACCCCCACCTAAAAACAGGAAAAGAAAGGGATAAAAAAAAACTAATACAGGCCCTAACTAGAAAACAGGAGGGGCCTACTCTCTTTTTTGCATTGCCTAGTGTCAGCACGATATACCCACGGTCTCTGTGTCCCTTAATGGAGCCGAGAAATAGCAAATGTTTTGATTGGTCAGGGTCTAAGTCAGTGTTTCCCAAGAGGTTGCCTCCAGCCTTTGGCTGTCCGGTCATGCCGTTGTAGTTTTGCAACAGCTGGAAACACACTGTTTGGAAAACACTGGATTAAACCGTACCTCTATTTTCAGAAAACATGTCATAGTGACTTATCAGAAGCTTTGATCAGTAAGTCTAGCTGCTAAGCACTGTGCCCCTTGTGTTTATCTCTCCCTGGCGGTGTGTACAGACTCATATACTTTCTATGAGCTTCTGAAGCCTGTGAACTCTGACACTCTAAGGAGAGTGGAGAACTGAAAACAGCTGAAAGGGGACATCGCTCAGATGAACATTTCAGCGACCAATGGTGATGTGAGGTTATGTTATGGGTACATTCAGACGAGTGGATCCACAGTGTATTTTATGCTGTGGATCCACCGCCGAAGGACCCCCTACAGGGTGCCTCAGATGTGCCTGCTCGGAGTGGCAATACGAAGCTATGAGCAGACACACTGCTGCGATGTGCGAGTTGCCACACACATGCGCAGTATACTCGCACATAGTGGCTGCTCTCGGCCTAGCTCAGGCAGCAGGGGGAGGGGCCGCGATGTGTGCGAGTACATCGCTGCTCGTAGCGGCGTATTGCCGCTCCGAGCAGGCACATCTGAGGCACCCTGTAGGAGTCCTTTGGCGGCATATCCGCAGCGTAAAATACGCTATGGATCCGCTCATCTGAACGTACCCTAACACAGCTTAAAATGTGCAGAATGTTTTCCGGGTGGATAACTCGGAAATGCAACTTCTTCATAGATGGCAATGCATTTACAAGCGAAATCCGCAGAAGCATTAGCTTCGGCAGATGCCAAAATCGGGATTCTGCAGCAGATACACCAGCTGTAGAAATTCCGCTGTGCTCACAGTGCAGCGGAATCCCATAAAAATCGTGCGAACATAGCCCCACGACGGGGATCCTAAAACTAATGCCAAATCACTTACACATGATACGTTTTTTTTTTTTTTTTTAACTAAAAATGTAATGTTTTAAAGTTCTCACACATCCAATGAGGTCGTGACAGTGAGATCTGCACTTTTCATAGACTTTGGATTGCATTAAAATATATTAAAAATAAATAAAAAGGCTGAAATTTTGTTTACAACTGAAAGGGCAGGCCTATTACAATGTACGTACCAGGTATGAAGCACTAACCTGTGAGTTGCTGTAACTGGTAAGATAAGAGATTGAATGGGCCTGTGTAAGGAATGGCTTGTGTCTGTGTCACCGTGCTCATCGCCAGATCTGTGTAACCTATGAGAAAGCAGAGGGTTAAAAGGAGACATGGAAACTGGCATGTAGCAAGTCTCTATAGTTATTAGTCCCTACTTTTTACAGTAGGTTCAGTTCTTGGTGGAGTTTAATGTATTCAGTGATGTCATTAATAATAGCAGAGCAGATCATACTAGCCTTTTCTTTAGTATAAGGCAGTGTTTCGCAACCAGTGCGCCTCCAGCTGTTGCAAAACTACAATTCCCAGCATGCCCGGACAGCCAAGGGCTGTCCGGGCATGCTGGGAATTGTAGTTTTGCAACAGCTGGAGGCACACTGGTTGGGAAACACTGGTATAAGGAATACTGCAACACAGGTAAACTATGCAGTAAACAGCATTAAAAGGAAGAATGTATTATAACATGTACAACTACTATGGTGGATACAATTCTCTGTGAGCTAAACATAGAAGCAGCACAAATCTATGTATCATTCTGGTCTACAAGGATTCCTATTCACTGACAGCAAGTGGAGATTTTGAACATAGTGAGGAACTGCAGCAAAATAATATATATATATATATATATATATATATATATATATATAAATAATAATAATAATTCTACAATGACTGAGCTTTACTTCCATCAAGTTATTTAGCATTTGATATATAATACTCCACTTAAAGGGGTACTCCACCGAAAAAAAAACCATCTTCTCCCCTATCCAAAGGAGCACCCCAATCACCGCAGCACCCCAGTCATCCGTGCATGAAGCGAATTCCGCTCTGTGCCGGATGACTGGCGACTACAGCCGCCACGCTCCCTCCATTCATGTCTATGGGAGGAGGCGTGACTGCTACGTACTAGCCGTCATGCCCCCTCCCACAGACATGAATGGAGGGGGCGTGGCGTGATGTCATGAACGCGGAAGCTCCTAGCTTCCCTGTTCCAGACGCCGCCGCTGCCGGCCCCGAGATCGCAGGGGTTCCCATTAACGGGACCCCACGATCAGACATCTTATCCTCTATCCTTTGGATAGGGGATAAGATGTTTTACCCCTTTAATTTGTACATATCAGGCTCTATAAAGAAATAGCTTGTATGCCGGAATTGTAAAAGACTATGAAACCTTTACTTACTGGAGAGGTCATTTGAAGAAAGGATATGGTAGTTGAAGTTTCTTTTTACGAGGATCCCTGAAATTCTTTGACCTTGCCCAGGCTTCTTATCAGCAAGTAAACCCATCACCTGGAATAAAGAATGTAGAAGATAAAACACCCTTCAATAGCTATCAAATGAATGCTTGTTCAGCAGACAGCCATCTTTTCTGATCTCTCCATACACAAGATTGGTACCGCAAAAGGATCATGTGGTCTTAAAGGGGTACACCGGTGGAAAACATTTTATTTTAAATCAACTGGTGCCATAAAGTTAAACAGATTTGTAAATTACTTTTATTAAAAAATTACCCTTCCAGTACATTTAAGCAGCTGTATGCTACAGAGGAAATTCTTTTCTTTTCTAATTTCTTTTTTGTCTTGTCCACAGTGCTCTCTGCTGACACCTGATGCCCGTATCAGGAACTGTCCAGAGCAGGAGAAAATCCCCATTGCAAACCTATGCTGCTCTGGACAGTTCCTGATACGGGCATCAGGTGTCAGCAGAGAGCACTGTGGACAAGACAAAAAAGAAATTCAAAAAGAAAAGAATTTCCTCTGTAGCATACAGCTTCTTAAAAGTACCAGTTGATTAAAAAAAAAAAAAAAATGTTTTCTACCGGAGTACCCCTTTAATGGAAAGAGGGGGGGGGGGTAAGCGGCTGCAAGACAGCTCTGGTGGCAGCTTATCTCTCAGATGACAATAGAGTCAGGTAGTTGAAATCCAGCATGACAAAACCTTCTATCCCCTGACACCATCTGTGGAAGGGGTAGTCGGTCGGTAGTTTTGCAACAGCTGGAGGCACCCTTGTTAGGAAACACTGCTTTAGATAGTAGGCCAGTCCCGCCAAAGTATTTGGCTGACTTTTGACTAATGTGTATGGTGACTTTTAGAAACACAGGGGCACCCTGGCACTGGCATATGAAACTATTGGGGTAAATTTGATTATCGTGTTGCATGCGACCCCTTACTTTAGCCAGTTTTTCTCCTCTGAAGTTTAGGGTCACAGCTTCTGTGTTCCTGGGATTGTGAACCTCAATATCGACCTCGTCGTTGTCCTCGTATTCACGGATGAGCGCAGCCTTAAGACGAGCCATTTCATTCTGCTCACCGTGCACCAGTATCTGTAGAGATAAAGGGTTAACACTGGTGTAAAGGAGTAATGTAGCATTTATTAAACATCAAAATCAGAAAGGTTTTCCATTTAATTGTTTATAAAAAAAAAATTACCATATTTTAGCTAAGAAAAAGTATATTGTGAGAAGATACTTATTACTTCCGGAATGACTCACCACATGCGGAGGCTTTAATGCTCGGATAAATTCGCTGGTTTGTTGGTAATCTGTATGTGCAGAGAAAGAGATGTAATCCACAGACATCTTCAGAGGTAGCTTCTGGCCAGACATGGTGGTGATCTCCTCCGGCTCCGACATAATGTGCTGGGGAGACAGGCTATTACTTACTAACAGGTACAAAAAGATTATAAGTGTTAGGGCCCATTCACACTACGTATTTTCACGAGAAGAACTCCAAAATTCCACTGCCGAAAATACGGTGCAGCAGCAACAGCTTCCCAGCCACCATTCAATGAATATGTTCATTCTTTTGGCGGAATCCACATTTTGCCGTCTATGTGCATTTCTGAGCAATCTTAGTGCCGGCTTGTTCTGCTGGCATCCACTATAGACTGAATCTTTGCCCGAAATATCTCCAGGCGGAGATTCCTTAGTGTGAATAAGCCCTTAATATTTTTCTGGCTTAGCTCTCGTCTACCAACTCAATAAGCTAACATGAAATATTACCTTTCCATTTGCAAAAACACATGAAGCTTAAAGAGTTGCCTGTGCCATGTTGAACCCGTTCCGGTCTCACACGAAGTAATTCTACCAAGTCCACCAAGATATAAACAGTGGATTTTTGATAATTATTACAATCTATTTTACTCTACATTGAACTGTACTGACTTTTAGATTCTGAAATGGTCAAAACATGATAAAAGTGTATTTAAGGGGGTACTCTGGTGGAAAACTTTTTTTTTTTTTTTAAGCCAACTGATGCCAGAAAGTTAAACAGATTTGTAAATTAGCAACACAAAAAGAGAGAAACACAGCCGTACATTCACCATTTGTATTTTGATCTACTTGCTTCTCAGCATAATTTAAAAAATTAACAGGTTGTTACTATACATTTTGATCAAAAAGTACAAGCCCATTCGCCACGTCAAAGCCAGGGGCTTGGTCGGGCAGTAGTGGGGCTGCCTGGCCACTGGGTCGCTCCCCCCATTGGGGATGGGGTCTCAGAGGCAGTGGTCGCCGCCGGGGGCTACGCCAGTATTGGGTTAGGGACCCACTCTAACGAGGTAGCCTTGACGTGGCGAGTGGGCTTGTACTTTTTGATCAAAATGTATAGTAACAACCTGTTAGTTTTTGAAATTATGCTGAGAAGCAAGTAGATCAAAATACAAATGGTGGATGTGCGGCTGTGTTTCTCTCTTTTTGTGCTGCAGATTTGTAAATGACTTCTATTAAAAAATTCTTTATCCTTCCAGTACTTATTAGTGGCTATTTACTACAGAGGAAATTATTTTCTTTTTGGATTTCTTTTCTGTCACAACCACAGTGCTCTCTGCTGACACCTCTGTCTATGACAGGAACAGAGGTGTTAGCAGAGAGCATTGTGGTCATGACAGAAAAGAAATCCAAAAATAAAATAATTTTCTCTGCAGCATACAGCCGCTAATAAGTACTGAAAGGATAAAGATTTTTTAATAGAAGTAATTTACAAATCTGTTTAACTTTCTGGCACCAGTTGATAAAAATAAATAAATAAATAAAAAGTTTTCCACGGGAGTACCCCTTAAAGATGTACCGGTCACAATGAGTTGCGGCAGGATATGTTTAATCGGCCTGGGAAATCCTGTAGCCCGGCCACCCCCCCAGCAGACTTATCCGTATCTGTCCGAAATAACAACCTTAGTTGTACTTCGAGTATGACTAAGGTTAATATTCTCCTCCTAAAGGTTTTACAGCCTGGTTATTACTATAAACCTAAAGCTTTTACCCAAACAACTGTGCTGAACGACATCATGTTCAGTGCCCATTTAATGATGGATTAATAGCTAAATTACATGCCTGCTTTATCTAATGATGGGAGGTATGTACAAGTAATGCCCTGCAAATCTCTAATATAATGCATGTCATTTAATGAGGAACAAATCATAATTAATCTGTTGATGGGGTTTTCATATCTTATAAGGCAATGGCAGATTTCTAGATCTGACCTCTGGGCCCTGCACCAATTCTGGGAATTAACGTGCCCCAACATTTGTGTAGTGCTGTGCCCCATTTTAGGTTTTCCCTGCATAGTGAAACCCAGCTGTGCAGGACCCTAAATCCAGCCCTGTTCTTTCGAACTGTGCACAGCCACTGTGCATGGAAAACAGTGCTACACCAGTGCTATGGTCCCTTTTACTCTCTGTATCGATGCAAGACTGAAAGAACCCAAACAGGGTGCCTCCAGCTGTTGCAAAACTACATCTCCCAGCATGCCTGGAAAGTTTTGACTGCTGCAGGCAAACTGTCTGGAAAACATTGATCTTGAGGTTAAAGTCCTATTACAAAGGAGAAGGACATCACTCATAATTGAGCTCATTGAGTGCATGCTATCCGTACATTATCCATCATATAGCACACATTCACAGGAATGGAAACCATTTAATACATGTTCTTTACAGCAACTCTCTATTTTGACCACAGGGAATTGCCCCTCTATAGTCTTAGAAATTCCAGATAGTACTAAAAAGTATTTCTTATTGTGCTCATTAATTTTATGGTGGCCAGCCCAGCACAATAAGAGATACTTTTAGTACCCGGATAACCCTTTTAATATAGAAAAAAAGGTTGTGTTCTGATGAAAACACTATTTTAGGTTTCCCCATCTAACCCAGATCATAAATTGCTGTCTGATAAGGCCATTTACCTTAGCTAGTGTCCCCTCCACACAGTATCCAGCGATGATCACTCCGTTCCTCTTATCTGTACACCAGCTCTCGAACAGCTCTCTAGACAATCCACTCTGCATCATACCCGGAGAAGCCATCACCACACTGGGACCTATGTCATCAAAGTGATCCATGCTCTGCAATAGGAAGACAAAACATTTGTGTTAACATGTAGCAAGTGCATTTACTTGACAGTCACAAGTTTGCAGAATAGAAGAATGAATCAGACCTTAAGGTTACTGATGTGTTTGAAGACAAACGGGTTATTGACGTTGATCTGTTTGCGGATCTTTTCGTTCATAGCGTTGACATAGGTCTGGTAGACGGCCATACACTTCTTAGCCAGTGATGAGGCATAGTATATGGGGATGTCATGCAGCTCTGGGTGGTTCTGCCAGTATTCATCTGCAAGGAAGATTACACACAAGCCCATTAGACAGACCAGACTGTATTTTCCCAATGCATAAAATATAAGAATAGGGTTATAAATGTGATCAGTTTTGAGGGTTAGCTAATGTCATTGTTTACATTAACCACAGTTGTGAAACCACATTGTGATCCATAGGTGCAGGTCCTCCACTCCAACATAGGGGCACAACTGCACTTGGGGTTGAGCACCTTGTATCACCTTAGATCACATCAATGTAAGTGTTTGTTTAAAGTCAGTCATGTTTAACGCATCCACATACACATTTATCTGGTGTAGGAGGCCATTGTGGTACTTGTGACCGTTTGCTGGCATCCTCCATTGTATGCAATTTTTGCTGGGGATCGCCCTTAGCAACGGTTTACAAGTGAAGGACCTCCACCCCAGCAAAGGTGCACAACTGCACTTGGGGTCGAGTTTTCCTGCTATAACCATGTTCATGCAAATATAAGCTGTTATGTCTTTGCTTAAGGCTTATACTAATGCACCCTTTTATATTGCTGGGTAGCATTAGGGTTTCACCTGTGAGGCCGGCTATAAATGAACCAACCAGGATGGGGCTTGTAGCTTGTCTTCCCCCTCCCATTGTATGTGTGCCTAGTCCACACTGGAGGTGACTGAGTTGCAATCTGCAAGTCGGGCCTATGGCTGCCGTAATTTGGCTCCTGGTTTTATTTATCTGGCCAGGTAGGTTAGTTGATAGGACCCGCACCATTTGAGAAACCTTGGCGTGGTGTGCGGGCTCAAGTGTGTCCTTCATATAAGGATATACTGGCTAATGTCTCAAATTTACATCAGTTTTGAGGGTTAGCTAATGTCATTGTTTACATTAACCACAGTTGTGAAACCACATTGTGATCCATAGGTGCAGGTAGGTGCACAACTGCACTTGGGGTTGAGCACCTTGTATCACCTCAGATCACATCAATGTAAGTGTTTCTATAAATGTGATCACAGCAAGACAGTCGGCAACTAAATGGTGAAGATGACATCCCTCCATCTTTACACCAGGAGTGGTGAAGAGATTTGTCTTCTTACAATAAAAAAAGGTTCACCTAAAATCAACAGAAGTTCTTGAGCTCGTCCGAGAGCAAACACGGGAATGAGGCCTCTTCCTCCTCGGTTCACAATGTCGTGCACAGTGTTACAGAATCTAGCTTCCCTCTCCTCACGCTTCTCGTGTATGTGTGTGCCGTACGTAGACTCCTACACAGGATGGAGAGCAGAAACATAAGCTGTTTGCATAGACACAACCAAATTAATCATTGCTGGCAAAAATATTCATTTTGTGTTTCATTCAAGCCTATTTCTCTAAACCAGCAATGCATTTCAACAAGTTAGATTTACCTAACCGTCTATTGCCCTTGGCAAACCTGTGCATATATATAATAGAAAACTGAATGTACTGCAAAATAGGGATGAACCGATAGCAAAGGAAGACCTTAATGGACACAAAAATGTCATAATGCAGGCTTGCTCTTTACACTTAATACTGTCTATAAGATAGGACAGTGTTTCCCAACCAGTGTGCTTCTAGATGTTGCTGGAGGCACACTGGGTGGGAAACACAGATACACTGTCATATAAGGGATGACAGGCTCCCTCTATTCATCTCTATTGGAAAGATGGAGACAAAGCGTTTCTATGTCCTCACCTTTCCCATAGAGATTAATGGGGGGTTCCGACCAGCTGGCGAGCTGGGTATGAAATGCGCTCTATCAGCGCAGAGCCGAGGCCCCATACAGGAGATCACAGGGGGGGGTTGGGGGTTTCCCAGTGGTTGGACCCACTACGATCAGACATTCATTCTAGGGGATACATTTCTTACCACTGGACTTTTTTAAACTTCAGCATATACAAAAGGGCATTTCTTGAATAAATAAACTACAATAACAAAAATATCTACCTACCTATGTATCTCTATATATGTAGTGGGGAATTTTATATTAGAGAATTGCATATACAAAATAGCAGGTCCAAGTCAGGCTCTGCTCATTTTGATGGCGTTGCATCCATTTATAATGGAGCCCTATAAAATATGCTGGATACTACTGAATCAAGACGGTCCCCGCTGACTTCACTGAGGTCCGACAGACTACACTATTTCTACTGTATAAAAGTACTGAAAATACAAGAGGAAACTACAAGGCAAATGTGGACAGATATACTAAAGGAGATTCTACAGATTCTGACAGACTGAGATCCGATCACAAGTCCTTTATGCCTGCTGATGTTAGTGAACCTAACGCGGATGCTGGATCTGACTGTTTGTTATATTGGTAAGTGCAAAACTTACAATGATAAGAATATCAGGCTTAATGTTTGGAATTTCTGCCGCCATGAGATGTCTGTCCTCTTGTCTGGAGAAGTCACCAGTGTACAGCAACTGCAAAAATAAAGAATATTTAGGTTAATCTCAAAAAAGGACAAACCATCTATTAAAGGAACCCAAATAATATTGACAAACTGAAGGCTTAGCTGGGCATTTTACAAAATGAAACAATTCATCTCTGACAGAAACCACTGTACTTAGAAACATATTAAAAGTTTTGATCAACTGATCTGAGTGTTCAGCCTCTAACCCAGCGGTCTTCAAACTGTGGCCCTCCAGATGTTGCAAAACTACAACTCCCAGCATGCCCGGACAGCCAACGGCTGTCCGGGCATGCTGGGAATTGTAGTTTTGCAACATCTGGAGGGCCACAGTTTGAAGACCACTGCTCTAACCCACCACGAGAACAAGACAGAAAAGGTGCACGCTTAGGGGGGAGATTTATCAAAACCTGTGTAGAGGAAGAGTGGTGCAGTTGCCCATAGCAACCAGATTGCTTCTTTCATTTTTTAAAGAGACCAGTGAAAAATGAAAGAAGCGATCTGATTGGTTGCTATGGGCAACTGCATCACTCTACCTCTTCACAGGTTTTGATAAACCTCCCCCATAGTGCTTTCTCTTCTGGCTCTGTGTTATGTGATCTGGACAGACTTACAATGCAAGTCTATGGGGATCTCCCTGCTTGTTCTCGTCAGATTCCGACCAATAAAACTTTTGACATGCACCATGCACTTTTATGTTTTGGTCCCCCATGGTCTTCCCTCTCCTTCTCTCTGCTTGTCTCTTCACTTCTTGTGTCCTTCATCTCGTTTCTTCATTTGTATGTCCTCCCCATAATAAGATTGCATGGCCTTGCTCACTTGTGTTGCTCTACTTGAACCAACTAGGTCTGTGTTAATCCTCGGTTATTTTTGTTTGCTTGCCCTCATTTGGTTTATTGCTCTGTTATACAGAATAAAACTCGACAGGTACGCTTTAAAGTTCTATACCAACAATAAAATGCTGCTACAGAGGCTTAAATTGAGATGGGGGGGGTAATTTTCTATTACCTTTTATTATTAACGTTATTACATTTTTACAAAGAAATAAAGCATAATTGACATTTAGTGTACTGTATAAACATGTCAAATTAAAGGGCTACTCCGCTGCTCAGCGTTTAGAACAAACTGTTCTGAACGATGGAGCCGGTAGCGTGTGACTTCATAGCCCCGCCTCCTCATGATGTCACATCCGCCCCTTTAATGGAAGTCTATGGGAGGGGCTATGACGTCACGAGCTACCGGCACCGGCTCCAGCGTTCAGAACAGTTAGTTCCAAAACGCTGAGCAGCGGAGTACCCCTTTAATAGCATTAAGAAAGTGTATACAAAAGGATCAGCATGGCGTGTAGAAGGTCAGTGGAGTAGTGACAGAAGGTCATCAAGATCATATTATGCTAAATAAATTATGTAAAAAAAAAAAAAAAGAAAAGCTAAAAAACTCGAAAATACACCAAATAGCGACTGACATACGGGAAGAGAGCCTGTCTGTGATTTAAGAGGCCAAAACAATGAAGAAGCAATTGCCGCTTACATTCTTGACAGGGCCATTGTGTACGTAGGATGGGGTACAACGTTGTACTGCAAAACCCATCATAAATCTGCCTATAAGGCTAGGATCACACTACCACCTCAAAATGACATGATGACGTGACCACGATCGGACAGGCACAGGCCCCACTCATTTCAATGGCTGGAGTGTTGTCAGCTAGTGACTATATTCAGGTCATTTTTACCAATATAAAGTTTTCTTTTAGACTGAAAATCGCTGCAGGCTGCATTTCTCAGTCTGAGCCAAAACTTGTATATGCTTAGAAAATGACTGAACATATCACCAGCTGACTACACTCGGGCCAATGAAATAAATGGGGGCTGTGCCTGTCCAAGTACGGACATGATAGAATGTCATTTTGACATTTTCCTGACATATCCGTGCCTTGCATTTGGCATACAGTGCGGTGTGAACAAGGCCGTAGCAGAAATCAGTGTTTACCAGGTGTTGTGTAATAGATGCAATGTTACACCAACCTTTTTATTGTGCCCTGTCTCCAAGGAAAGTGCCCATTCTTAAACACAGGTGCTACCGTATCCATTGGCGCAGAGGGCAATGACACAAAGCAGCTGCACATTAAACAGTAGTTTCTTCTTGTGGTACTAAGACAAGCTGCATAATATTCAAGCACTAGTTAAAGAATTTCCTATTAGCCTAGGTCTCCTTAAACCACATGGCATAAATAGCTAAACTTCACTTTATGACAATGAGAACGTACTTTGACACCTGCGATCTCTATCATAAACATGGCGGCACCCAAGACGTGTCCGGCGTGATAACACCAAAACTTGATTCCCGCAACTTCTTTCACTTCATGGAAGTTGATGGTCTCAATTTTGTCCATACTTTCTTCTAGGTCGGTCTCCGTGTACAGCATGTCATCTGCAGAGATGTTACTGAAGGCAAGAATAAAGTATATAAGACAGGTCACTGGTTGTATTAAAAAGAAAAGATGAGAAATCTAATTCTGGTTTAAAAAAACAACCATATATTATATATATATATATTTATATTTATATTTATTTACTTTTAGAAAATCAAAGGAAGCCAACCTGGACTCCTAAACAGCTGACACCCATTTACTGCAGCCATTAAAGTGCCCACTAGGGGCTTTAAAGGGGTACTCCGGTGAAAAAAAAAAATGTTATCAACTGGTGCCAGAAAGTTAGACAGATTTGTAAATTACTTCTATTAAAAAAATCTTAATCCTTCCAGTACTTATTAGCTGCTGAATACTACAGCAGAAATTATTTTCTTTTCGAAACACAGAGCTGTCTGCTGAATCACGAGCACAGTGCTCTCTGCTGACATCTCTGTCCATTTTAGGAACTGTCCAGAGCAGCATATGTTTGCTATGGGGATTTCCTTTTACTCTGGACAGTTCCTAAAATGGACAGAGATGTCACCAGAGAGCACTGCGCTCTTCATGTCAGCAGAGAGCTCTGTGTTTCAAACGGAAAATAATCTCCACTGTAGTATTCAGTAGCTAATAAGTACTGGAAGGATTAAGATTTTTTAATAGAAGTCATTTACAAATCTGTTTAACTTTCTGGCACCAGTTGATTTAAAAAAAATTTAAAAAAATAAAAGTTTTCCACCAGAGTACCCCTTTAATTCCGTTTTCCAAAGTGTGGGCAGCTATGCAATTATATTCATGAACCAGCTTAGAAAAAGCACAGAAATATATTCATGAGTAGAATCAGCATTGACATGTCAGACAGTTTTATACCTTTGTGACGGCATGTAACCATTTCATAGCGCAGTAAAAGCAAAGGGTGTTATAAATATATAAAAGAACACAACCTGCTCATTGTTGGCGAGCTGCAAAGACACATACAAGTTAGGCTTGGTTCACACCACGTTTTCTTAAATACGGTTCCCGTATACGGTTGGGAGGAGGGGGCGGGGCTTAATCGCGGCGCCCGCACTCAGCCGCATTCAGGAACCGTATTTAATGTATGTCTATGAGCCGACCGGAGTGAACCGCAGCCTCCAGTCGGCTTCGTTTTCGGCCGTATGCGGTTCACTCCGGTCGGCTCATAGAATTGCATTAAATACGGTTCACGAATACGGCTGAGTGCGGGCGACGCGATTAAGCCCCGCCCCCCTCCTCCCAACCGTATACGGGAACCGTATTTAAGAAAACGTGGTGTGAACCCAGCCTTAGACCAGTTTTACAATCTAACTAGAGTAAACTATCTCTATTAAGACCATTTTCCCCAACCAGGGTGCCATCATTTGTTGCAAAACTACAACTCCCAGCATGCCCAGACAGCCTTCGGCTGTCTGGGCATGCTGGGAATTGTAGTTTTGTAACAACGGAGGCACCCTGGTTGGGAAACACTGTACTGAGGGTTCATGTGCTGAAGTATATTACTGCTCTGTCCATGAGCTGGGACTTTAGAACCAAGGATCTGATCATTTTCTAGGCTCATTCATATAGGTGGACTGTGCTTGTGTGTATAGTTCTCAATTCTCATACAATTTTATGAAC
This sequence comes from Hyla sarda, assembly GCF_029499605.1. Lineage (NCBI taxonomy): Eukaryota > Metazoa > Chordata > Amphibia > Anura > Hylidae > Hyla > Hyla sarda. The sequence continues at coordinate 47,979,256 of NC_079191.1, read as the reverse complement.
ATACAATTTCCTATGTAATCATCATAATGATAAATACACTGCTCCAAAAAATAAAGGGAACACTTAAACAACACAATGTAACTCCAAGTCAATGACACTTCTGTGACATCACACTGTCCACTCAGGAAGCAACACTGATTGACAATCAATGTCACATGCTGTTGTGCAAATGGAACAGACAACAGGTGGAAATTATAGGCAATTAGCAAGACACCCCTAATAAAAGAGTGGTTCTGCAGGTGGTGACAACAGACCACTTCTCAGTTCCTATGCTTCCTGGCTGATGTTTTGGTAACTTTTGAATGCTGGCGGTGCTTTCACTCTAGTGGTAGCATGAGAAGGAGTCTACAACTCACACAAGTGGCTCAGGTAGTGCAGCTCATCCAGGATGGCACATCAGTGAGAGCTGTGGCAAGAAGGTTTGCTGTGTCTGTCAGCGTAGTGTCCAAAGCATGGAGGCGCAAGGAGGTGCAGGAGGAGCACTGCCAGAGCCTTGCAAAATGACCTCCAGCAGGCCACAAATGTGCATGTGTCCACTCAAACGGTCAGAAACAGACTCCATGAGGGTGGTATGAGGGCCCGACGTCCACAGGTGGGGGTTGTGCTTACAGCCCAACACCGTGCAGGACGTTTGGAATTTGCCAGAGAACACCAAGATTGGCAAATTTGCCACTGGCGCCCTGTGCTCTTCACAGATGAAAGCAGGTTCACACTGAGCACATGTGACAGACGTGACAGAGTCTGGAGACACCGTGGAGCACATTCTGCTGCCTGCAACTTCCTCCAGCATGACCAGTTTGGTAGTGGGTCAGTAATGGTGTTGGGTGGCATTTCTTTGGGGGTGCCGCAAAGCCCTCCATGTGCTTGCCAGAGGTAGCCTGACTACCATTAGGTACAGAGATGAGATCCTCAGACGCCTTGAGAGACCATATGCTGGTGCGGTTGGCCCTGGGTTCCTCCTAATGCAAGACAATGCTACACCTCATGGGGCTAGAGTGTGTCAGCAGTTCCTGCAAGAGGAAGGCATTGATGCTATGGACTGGCCCACCCGTTCCCCAGACATGAATCCGATTGAGCACATCTGGGACCTCATGTCTCACTCCATCCACCAACGTGGAGTCTGCACCACAGACTGTCCAGGAGTTGGCGGATGCTTTAGTCCAGGTCTGGGAGGACATCCCTCAGGAGACCATCCGCCACCTCATCAGGAGCATGCCCAGGCATTGTAGGGAGGTCATACGGGCACGTGGAGGCCAAACACACTACTGAGCCTCATTGCGACTTGTTTTAAGGACATTACATCAAAGTTGGATCAGCCTGTAGTGTGGTTTTTCACTTTGATTTTGAGTGTGACTCCATATCCAGACCTCCATGGGTTGATAAATTTGATTTCCATTGATAACTTTTGTGTGATTTTGTTGTCAGCACATTCAACTATGTAAAGACGAAAGTATTTCATATGATTAGTTCATTCAGATCTAGGATGTGTTATGTTAGTGTTCCCTTTATTTTTTTGAGCAGTGTATGAATAATGTGTGTTGTGCTGCAGTGATTATTCCCCCTATATTAACGGCTTTGTTATAATATTAAAGTCAATCATCAGAAAAAAGTCATCGCTATTCTGACCACACGTTTTTGACATGCACAGTAATGGGGGCTTCCCTAATAATTTGCACTTTTAGGACCACAGCAAATATCTAAGACAAATTCTCTTAAATGGGCACTGTCACCAACTTTTTTTTTTGATTTGTTGTAGTACTTATGTATTATAACATATCTCTAATATAGTTTCATTATTTATTTTTACTATTAACATGGTGTATTTTACATTTGAAAACCGGCCACTAGGGGGTCTCGTCTGAATTCGGACCGATGCCGGCCGGGCAACTGGTCCTAATTCATTCAGGCTGCACTCGCTCCCTGCCTGTCAATCAGACAGGTGAGAGCGAGCGCAGTGAATGCCGGGGCTGCGCGCATTGGCTGCTTAGATTCACGCGCAGCCCAACCCCGTCCCCCAGCATGTAAAGTGCAGTGGAGGCAGTGCGCGCACACTAGTTATCAGTGCCTTGCTGAAGCTCCACTACAACTCCCGACAGGAGCGCAGCATAGATGAAGTGAGGGTGGAAGTCGGCGCCCAGCAGGCGTCCGTGACGTCGCGCCTGCTGGGGAAGCCGGCTTACGGGAGAGGACAGCGCAGCAAGAAAGAAGAGATGAAGATGACGACTTTGTGAGTTGAAAAAAAGTTTTAGGAGCTACTCTTTAAATCCCATGTGCGAATTATTCTCATCTAGATTTATTTTCAAACATGTTTTCCTGTATTAAACAGGAAGAAATTTAATTAGCAGGAAACTGCATAAGGGTTTCCTCCTACCATTCTCCCAGCCCTCTGGCAGTGAGCACATGGTAGGTTTCATACTGGTGTGGTTCTCTGTGGCGGCCATTGTTTCTGTGATGCTTTGTCTGGGGGGTGGAATGGCCCAGAGCCAGGGGCTTGGTCGGGCAGTAGTTGGGCTGCCTGGCCACTGGGTCGCTCCCCCCATTGGGCATGGGGTCTCAGAGGCAGTGGTCGCCGCCGGGGGCTACGCCAGTGTCAGGTTAGGGACCCACTCTAACGAGGTGGCCTTGACGTGGTGAGTGGACTTGTACTTTTTGATCAAAATGTATAGTAACAACCTGTTAGTTTTTGAAATTATGCTTAGAAGCAAGTAAATCAAATTACAAATGGTGGATGTGCGGCTGTGTTTCTCTCTTTTTGTGTTGCACAGGAAGAAATGTTTACAGTACATAAGAAAACATGTCATAAACAAACATGAGATTCAATATTAGTACATAACAACATGGAGGAATATCTCCATTAAAAGTGATATTTAGGAATAGAAAAACAGAGCCTTTTTTTTTTTTTTTTTTTTAAACAGCACACACCTCTTCTCCGGTTGTGTGTGGTATTACAACCTGGCTCCATTCACTTCAATGGAACTGTGAAGCAATACCACATATAACCCGAGGACAGGTGTGGTGCTGTTTTTGGAAGACATCAGCTCTGTATTTTCTAATCCTTGGCAACCCCTTAAATACAAGTCATGAGTTTACAATACCTGGTTTGGTAAAATAATGATAAAAGTTTTCAAAGATAAGTGAATAAAAACAACAAAATAAAAAACAAACTATAAAGAAAAACACACGGGTAATCAATAAAGTGGTGCAAAATGTAATCATAAAAGAAAATCCAATAGGATTCTAATCTCCTCTAGATTACCTGACTTTGACGTAATCTGACAGCAGCCATCTGTAAATTGCTTTGGTAGCGTGTGTCATAAATGTCCGGCCTTTAAAGCTTGTCTTCTGGAGAAACCATGGTAGGGCCCCACAGTGATCTAAGTGGAAGCTAAAAAGTAAAAGAAAGAATTATAATAAGTGGAAAGCAACTTCAGCTCTGTTCACTGCACACCTGGAGATGGAAGGCTGAAATATATCCCACAGTATAACCATACAGCAGAACATGCTAAGTATACAAAAAAGAACATTGTAGCAGCACTCGGTCAAAAAATGGAGGCTCTTAGCGCACTTTTTGATCAAATCATGGTCCCCATCCACCACGCGGAGGTGGCCTCGCCTTCTTTTTTTGTATACTTAGTATTTGCCACAGCAGAGTGCACCCGTGTATTAGGTAGTTGTGCTGGCTATTTTTCTTTTTGTTTTTGCTGTGCAATTTAGGGGGTTTTATTAAATTGATAGTGGATCCAGCATGTCATCCAGTCAGAGGCCATATGCCCAGCAGAGGTGAGTGGAATTACAGACAATTACAGACAATAACAGTTAGCTTCTCTTTGCCCCACCAGCCTTTGTTCTCCCCCCGCCCCCCGGATATAGGGAATGATCAAAAAAATCAATCAAGGATTGTGGGGTTCTAAAGAGAACAAAGGGGACCGCCCTGATGACTCCTGCTTCAGGTAGCATGAAAGTGATGACTGGTTATTCCAAGGGGGACTCCAGAGGGAAAAAAAATTTCAATTCAAATGGTGTCAGAAAGTTATACAGATTTGTAAATTACTTCTATTTAATCCTTCATTTAACCCTTCCATACTTATCAGCCTCTGTGTACTCTTGAAGAAGTTGTGTAGTCCTTTCCAGTCTGACCACAGTGCTCTCTGCTGCCGCCTCAGTCCATGTCAGGGATTGTCCAGAACAGGAGAGGTTGGCTATGGTAATTTGCTTTTGCTCTGGACAGTTCCTAACATGGACAGAGGTGGCAGCAGGGAGCACTGTAGTCAGACTAGAAAGAACTACACAACTTCCGCTAGAGCATACAGCAGCTGATAAGTATGGGAAGGGTTAAGTTATTTAAATAGAAGTTATTTACAAATCTGTAATAAACATCACCCTCCTGCTAGGAAGATTGGTGGTAAGAGAAAACAGGTCACACTATGTGGCAGAATAGTGCTGCATACATCACCTCCTTTAGGCTATGTTCACACTGTGGAATCTCCAGACTGAATTTTTGCCAGAGATCCCGTGAGCATCGCTAGGACCATGCAAACTGTACCGTAGTCCCCATAGACGGCAATGCATTTCTGAGTGGACATGCCAAGAGATCTGCTCAAAAATGCATTGCCATCTATGAGGACAACAATGCGGTCCTAGCACTGCATGCAGGATCTCTGGTGGAAATTCTGTCTTGAAGTTCTGCAGTGTGAACCTGGCCTTAGAGCTGAATTGATAACTACAGGTTATGCAGCATTAAAGGGGTACTCCGCCCCTAGACATCTTATCCCCTATCCAAAGGAACCCCGCTAGCATTACTACGCAGAGTGAGATCACTCTGCACGTAATGACGGGCAATACAGGGGCCGGAGCATCGTTACGTCACGGCTCCACCCCCTCGTGACGTCACGGCCCACCCCCGTCAATACTAGTCTATGGGAGGGGGCGTGGCGGTCATCACGCCCCCTGCCATAGACTCGCATTAAGGGGACGGGCCGTGATGTCTTGAGGGGCGTAGCCAAGACGTCATGCTGCTCCGGCCCCTGTATCGCCCGTCATTACGCACAGAGCGAACTCGCTCTGTGCAGTAATGATGGCGGGGTGCTGCAGCGGCAATCCCCGGGGTCCCCAGCAGCGGGACCGTGGCGATCTAACATCTTATCCCCTATCCTTTGGATAGGGGATAAGATGCCAGGGGCTGAGTACCCCTTTAAGGAATTCCAGTATAAGTTTACATGACCAATTGTATTTAACAGATGATTTGAGAACTGTGTGCAGCTGTTGTGGTAAGGAGCCTTGGTGCACCAATACTTAATGCCTTAACATAGTCAGTATAATGGATACATCTGTAAATTGATCAGTGGCAGCTCTTTACTTACTGACTTATCAGAAGCAGATCAATCTCTGCAGGATCAATCAGATCAATATAAGGAAGTGCGTCCATTCCTTCCAGCCCAGGGTGAATTCCACAATCCAGCTAAAGTTAGATCAAACATTGGATTAATAAGAAAAGTTCAATAAATACAAGTTGCTGTTCCATATTATGAGTCACTGCTGTGTCCATTAAGATGCTTGGTGGGGAGATGTTAATTTAGACTCTACCGGCTTTATAAAAAACCTTCACCAAATACACAAATGTATATGAATGTGGATTCTCACTGTATATGTATAGGGAGAAACCGGTTAGTCAAGACCAGCAGTTTAGTAAGCAGCCACAATGACTGCTTAGCTTAGTGTTTCCCAACCAGGATGCCTCCAGCTGTTGCAAAACTACAACTCCCAGCATGCCCGGACAGCCAAAGGCTGTCCGGGCATGCTGGGAGTTGTAGTTTTGCAATAGCTTAAGGCACCCTGGATGAGAAACACTGACCTAGCCCGTCCCCCCATGGTTTTTAAACCTAGGATTTCTTCGAAAGACAGCGCTTCAGAGAAAAATTGTAGTTTCAAGCTGCCTGTAGCTCGGGAAGCTTGAAACAACCGTCAAATTTCCCTTAAAGAGGGTCTCCCCATTAGCAGCGCTCATCAACTCTCCGCAGGGGTGAGAGGTCAAACCACTAATCGCGAGAATGATGCTTATGTGTACAACTATGTGAATGCAGCAGCGGTCAGTCAAGTGCGCAGCCATTACATGCAGATCTATGTGCCTGATGAACATAGCAGACTACAGTGTGGGGCTACCTTTGTCAGGCCCATAGAGTTGGAGAAGAGGCAGTGCACAAGTCTGAGTGCCGCTCTATGTAAAGGGGTTTTCCAATGTCCTAGAACACCATTTATTTTTTTAAGTAAATGATACAAACTAAGCAGTTTTGAAAATCCCTCCTATTAGCAAAACTGCCTTCTTTTTATGGTGTGCTCTTAAAGGGGATGGCCGGGCTTCTGACCTTGATGCCTTTTCTGCATAGGAGCATGGTTGGGATCCCAGGAGTGCACTGTCTTGGCTCACAGATGACTCCATGGTTAGTGAACATGTGCCAGGAGCAGTCTGTGATGAGCTTGTCACACAAAGAAGGTGACTGAGCAAGGTAGTGCACTCCCTGCATCACTCCAACACTGCTCAGTAAGCCCAAACCAGGAAGTGGAGTGGGATGGAGCAATGCAGGGAGCTGAAATAACAAGGTGGGAAAACCCCTTTAGGTAGGTAGATGTAAAAACCCTGTTCTCATGAATGATAGTTATCCCAGTGTTTTGACCAGAACCAATCTAACACTCCTACAGAGAGATGATGTGCCATGGGGGTGGCAATGTCCAAGTGAATTTGAAACACAACAGAATTACAATATGGAGACCCTAGGATCAGTAGGAAAAAAGTTTCATGCAATGTATACATGCAGCTGGATTTTTCTGTTGCAAACCCACAACAATCTCCATATGTGTCACATGCAAAGTGTGCTGTGGATTCACCACAGATTTCACCTCTTGCACAGAAAAGGGTAAAATCCTCTGTGGAAAATCTGCAGCATGCTCTGATTTCCATGCATGCATAGTAAATGTGGATGACTAAAAACCCATTCACTTGTATGGTTCTGTAAATTGCTGCAGATCAGCAAATCTTCCACATGTGAAATTACCATACAATGGGTTAAGTTAAATATATTTGGAAAGTGGCAACCAATGGAAAGTGACACGATTGTGCTAAAAATCTACTGACTTCTCTAACCCATAAGGATTTACGATAGCATTTAAATCTTGTATATTCTACATTTCTGGTCCTCGAGATAACTTGATATTATAGCAGGATAACTACAGTGCCCATCAGGGAATGTTCACATACCACCACCTGGGTTATATATATACTAAATGTCCAAAAAAAAAAAGAGATACATAGGTAAGTGGAGGGAAAAAGAATGTGACAACCTAATGCTGGGTTCATACATAGTATTCTGGTCAGTATTTTTAGCTAAACTCATGAGTGGATCTGGCAAAGAGGAAACCATAATGGAAAGATTTGATCCTTTTTCTCTGTTTTTGGCAAAAATACTGACCAAAATACTATGGGGGAGATTTATCAAAACTTGTGTAGAGGAAAAGTTGACCAGTTTCCCATAGCAGCCAATCAGTTTCATAAAAAAATGATATGATAGGTTGCTATAGGCAACTTTTCCTCTGCAAAGATATTGATAGATCTTCCCCTATGTGTTAACTCAGTGTAAGGTAGTTTTTCTGCCAACAACACTTATGACCTATTTGCAAGATAAGCATTGAGTATCTCACTGACTGCCTGGCATGCATGCTTTTGTTCCATTTAACTGTATGGCCAAAGAACAAAAACTGTTCAGCGCTTTAGGACGCAAATAAAATCCTGGATTCTTTATTCTACAGCAAGATGGAGAATACAGTGCAGTGAAGCAAAGAGTGACTTGTTACAAGTGCCGACGGCACCCCGAGTCATAACCCAGGTATGTATTTTGCTATGGAATAAAGAATCAAGGATTTAATTTGCATCCTAAAGGGCTGGACAGTTTTTGTTCTTTAGCTATATAATCAGTGCTGTCCCACACTGCCCATTTGTGCGGAGGAAACACCTGTTGAGACAAAGCCTTTGACTTTTATTTTTACTTAAAGGGGTACTCTGGTGAAAAACATATTTTTTTCATATCAACTGGTTCCAGAAAGTTAAACTGATTTGTAAATTATTTCTATTAAAAATCTTAATCCTACCAGCACTTATCAGCTGCTGAAGTTGAATTGTTCTTTTCTATGTGACCACAGTGCTCTCTGCTGACACCTGTCTGTCTCAGGAACTGTCCAGAGCAGGAGAGGTTTGTGATGGGGATTTGCTCCTACTCTGGACAGTTCCTGAGATAGACAGAGGTGTCAGCAGAGAGCACTGTTTTTAAAAAGAAAAGAACAACTCAACTTCAGCAGCTGACAAGTACTAGTAGGATTAAGATTTTTTAATAGAAGTAATTTAAAAATCTGTTTAACTTTCTGGAGACAGTTAATATGAAACAAATAGTTTTTTCACCGGAGTACCTCTTTAACTCTATGGAACTGATAAAGAAAGCCAAGTGATGTTCTTGGCTAACTTTATCAGGCCTACAGAGGTGAAAAAGCATGCATGTTAAAGTAAAGGACTGGATGTGTGCCGTAGGACTGGATGTGTGTCTTTTGCATCCAGCCCGGCCTCGGCTTCCAAGGGAACATTTGACAGACTAATGATTTTGGGATAGCGGCACTATCCCCACATCATTTATAGAACACCCACATTATGTGATGTTTTACGTATTTTATATTTTGGTTATGTACCTTTGAGATGTTTGTATATATTGTCATGTTTTATATGCTTTTTAATTGTTTTATGGTATACCTCTGTATGCTGCCAATGATTACTGTCTCGCCTAATCGTTTTCGCGGGTCTTTTTTTTGTATATAAATGACGTATTTGACATGTAACCTATCAGAGGACCTGACGAAGGATGGTCCCACCCCTCGAAATGCGTAGTCTAAATCGATAGAAATAAAATAATCTATTTTATTTCTTAAGATCACTGGATTAATTTTCCACTACCGGATGAACGCCAGGAGGATCGTTTTTTTTTCCAAGTTGTAACCCGCAACCTTCCATGTTGTGAAAGTTAAAGTAAAAGCATGTATGGTCGACCTCTGCTTTTCAAATGGGAGGGGGGGGGGGGCACCAGACCTGTGTTTTGAATTCAGTGGGGGTCCTATCCTGATTATAGGTGTGACATGTGTGATTGGTGGTGGCGAACAAATGGAAGATGCCTAGGGGTGCTCACTCACCATGATCTTTCTTCCTTTGAATTCTAGGATGATACATGATCTTCCAACCTCCTGACCAGCACCACTGAAATATTCACAAACAAGATAATTAAAAAACAAAACAAAAACAAAACCCTGGGCAAAGGCAACAACTAAGACATTTCTTCAAAGGCAGATGTGACACCGCTTGGTCCTGGTCAGAATCAATCCATCTGCCTTCTTCATTGCTCCATTGAATACAATGGAATAGATGATAAAGATAGATATGTAGAATACTCTGTGTAGTAGTCTTACAACAGCAGGAGGCACACTGGTTGGGAAATCCTGGTATATATACGGTCACTTGAATATACCGGTTTCCAGGAGTCCTGAATGATGACATTTTGAACAGAAGAATGAAGAAGGTACCAGTGCGTAACTACACATCTTTCCCAGGCTCCTGAACAGCCCTTGTGAATAATTACTTTGTAATAAGGAAAAGCGTGAGTGTGACAAATGCTGTGGTCGGTGTGACTGCGGACAGATCAGCCATATATACCACCCCCATAGTGCATATGTATCATCACCCCCCTTAGTAGTGCACTTAATATATCAGCCTTCTTCAACCTGGACATTTCCAGGTATTGTCATATGAAAACTCACAAAAGCTGCACATAGCTCAGACAGTATGGTGAGATAATTAGATAGTTATATAGATAAATAGATATAGAAAGACAGATAGATAAAATATATATATATATATATATATATATATATATATATTTGGTGTATGAGTTCTGTGTAACCATACTGGGTGTCAGTGATTATACACATATATATCTGTATAACTATCTATACATATGTCAGGGTTTCCCAACCAGGGCGCCTCCAGCTGCCAAAGGCTGTCCGGGCATGCTGGGAGTTGTAGTTTTGCAACAGCTGGAGGCTCCCTGGTTGGGAAACACTGACATGTAGTGAAGTTAGCGCAGACATGGCGGACACTCACAGCGGCCTGATGAGGAGCTGGTCACTCTCCTCCGCCGGGATCACATTCTCCGCTTTCCTCTTCACAGACATCTTCAAATCAACCACATTCCCAGCAAGACAACCCTACTTCCGGTCTTCCTCCGTTTCCTCTATCAGTTCGTGTCAGATTATCCCCCGCCACTTCCGGTGTACGATGTGCCCCCTGCTCTAAGGTTCCGCTAACCTTTTTTTTTTTTTTTTTTTTTTTAAATAATTTTTATTTACTTCCCGGCCTTGCAACGGACGTTTACCCGTTCGGTACTAGCGCTCGGTAGGTAAGTGATAACCGAGGCTAGGAGAGGTAATTACCGTTTATAACTGTATGAACCCATCGCAACCAATAAGATTCCCGCTTTCGTTTTGCCAGGGCAAGTTAGACTATTCAAAAAGCGATCCTATTGGTTGCCATGGGTAACGCTCTCCTTACATGCCATACTTTACTTTTTTTCTTTCCTTTAGTTAATCTTTATTAAATCTTTGTAACAGAAACAAAGTTCCATATATCCCCTCTATTTATTGTACATGAAGTCTGCAACCTGTGTCCCTCCAGCTGTTCTACACCTTGGACATGTTGGGAGTTGTAGTCTTTTTCTGCTGGAGTGTTACAGGTTGCAGCTCTCTGCCCTACAGGCACTATGTTGGAAGTCACAACCATTGTTTCTAGTTATACCAGTGTTTCCCAACCAGTGTGCCTCCAGCTGTTGCAAAACTACAACTACCAGCATGCCCGAACAGCCTTCGGCTGTTCGGGCATGTTGGGAGTTGTAGTTTTGCAACAGCTGGAGGCATACTGGTTGCGGGAACACTGCATTATACCATACATGTGCAGGGGCTCATGAAAACACAAAGTCTGTAAGGCTGCATTTACATCTCATTTTTGCAATACAGTTCCCGTATCAATTTTTTGGAAAAAAAAACCATATGTCTCAAAACTGGACCGAACCGTATACAACCGTGTACAACAGTATATACCTCTGTATGGTTTCAAACCGTATACGGTTTAAAAATGGATGTCCGGTTGCACACGGTTTAATATGTTTTTTGGAAGTAAAAAACTGATATGGTTTTATGTTTGTCTTTAATTAAATAAAGTTCTTCTTGTTCTATTTGTAGGAAGAACTTTCGGCGTGCACTGCACATGTGCAAACTGCAGAATTGTACGCACATACGGTTCAGTAATGGGTTGTATCCGGTTTTTCACCCGGACATAAAACCGTAGTAGGCTTAGGTTTTGTGTACTGGTAAAAAACGTAAATGATGCAAAACGTACACAACCGGATGCTACGGTTGGCATATTGTTTTCAGTGAGATGTCTATACATACGGTTCCATACGTTTTTTTCACTGAAACCGGATGCGGGAACCGTATTGCAAAAACGAGATGTGAATGCAGCCTAAGGCCGGGTTCACACACAGCATTTTTGGTCAGGAGATGGTCCAAAACACGGTGCCTACAACGTTCAGGAGGCCTCAGACATATAAGCATTAGCACCTTACTACCATGTAGCTCTTCATGGTGCACGGCTCTTAGGGTATATTCACACTGTGTAACAATATATTTTTTATTTTTTATGACCGTATTTTCGGCCAATTATTTTTGCCGTAATGGCTGTTTTTTTGCGTTTATGGCTGTAATATGCTTTTATTACCTATCTGTGCACCTTTGTCCTGTTTTCATGTAGTCCTTGACTCAGAGTCCTTAAATCCAAACTTTTTTTTGTTTTTTGTTTTTTACAGTTGTCTAGGGCCTTTCCCGGCTTTCCGTGCAGCACGAGACAATATGTCACATGATCTAAGTAGGCTTAGGTCACATGATCTAAGGAGGCTTGCTTGCATTTTATCTCAGCCCCCTATTGATGTTTGCGCAGCAACTGTACGCGTCGCTCTGACCGCTTCACACCCTCCCCAACCCCTCTACAGGGGTTATCAAGGATTAGAAAAACATAGTTGTTGTTTTTTTTTTCCAAAAACAGCACCACACCTACCCTCAGGTTGTGTGTGGCATTGCATTCCTGTTCCATTGAATTGCATGGAGCCAAGTTGTGCAACCATACATAAACTGGTGTCAGGAGTGGTGCTGTTTTTGAAAGAAATAAGCTCTGTTTTCTATTACTGGATACCCCTTTAAAGGGGTACTCCAGTAGAAAACATTTTTTTTTTAATCAACTGGTGCCAGAAAGTTAAACAGATTTGTAAATGACTCATTTAAAAATCTTAACCCTTCCAGTATTTATCAGCTGCTGTATGCTCCACAGGAAGTTCTTTTCTTTTTGAATTTCTTTTCTGTCTGACCACAGTGCTCTCTGTTGACACTTCTGTCCATTTTAGGGACTGTCCAGAGCAGGATAGGTTTGCTATGAGAATTTGCTCCTGCTCTGGACAGTTCCTGATATGGACAGAGGTGTCAGCAGAGAGCACTGTGGTCAGACAGAAAATACATTTAAAAATAAAAGAACTTCCTCTGTAGTATTCAGCAGCTGATAAGTACTCAAAGGATTACGATTATTAAATAGAAGTAATTTGCAAACCTTGAAAGGAAGTTGTGTAGAGATTTTTCTATGGATTTCTTCTACTACATAATAGTAAAAAATGCAGACTACATGTCAGGTCCTTAATGTTAGTAGCAGAAATATTCTGGTGACATCACACTCCTTTTTTTCCTTTCAGGAAGTCCGGATGGAACGATGATAAGAGAATGTTCCGCAAGGGGAAGAAGAGACACAGCAGTAGCAGCTCTCAAAGCAGCGAGATCAGCACCAAGAGTAAGGTCTGTGTGTATCATGGAGGACAATAAAACCACTACACGTGTTTATTAAAAATTCCATGTCTGATCATTCTTTTCATGTAGTTATGTTTCAGGCTATAAGCTATATTGATTTAATTAAAAATCCGTTAGGACAGTGTTTTCCCAAAAGGTGTGCCTCCAGCTATTGCTGTCTGGGCATGCTGGGAGTTTTAGTTTCGCAACAGCTGGAGGTACACCATTTGAAAAACACTTAATTAGGAAGGGAAATGGGCTACATCTTTCTTACTGTCACTATTGAACTACAATTGTATGTTAATATGTGTGATGGGCAGCCTCACATTTGTTGTTTACATCGGCACACCGTATGCCAAGGTATACCATTAATGTTCATTAGATTGTGGATAAGATAAGCTTCCAGGACCCCAGTGAGCTATAATTTAGGGGGAGCCTGTCAGCAAGTGCAATAATCTTGTATAGAGAAGGTTACTCGGCACAGCTCGCCTAATAAATAGCATCTGCAACTCACTACCTCTGTTGGCCAAATCACGTCAGCTGGGGCTTTCTGGATAATGCACAGTCCAACGACAACCTTCAAATATGTAGAATAAAAGCCAGGGCAACTCACCAAATACGTATACTTCAATGCTTCTTTATTTTGCCATGAAGGGTACAAACCGTGCAGGACACAGGTGGACGATACACAAGGGGATGCTCGTTCAGGGCCCCAAAGGAGCATCCCCTTGTGTATCGTCCACCCGTGTCCTGCACTGTTTGTACCCTTCATGGCAAAATAAAGAAGCATTGAAGTATACGTATTTGCTGAGTTGCCCTGGCTTTTATTCTACATATTTGAAGACTGTCAGCAAGTGCAATACATCAACAGAGGATCAACATCAGACAACCGCTTGTATTACACAGTTCTCACTGGAAGGGTTAAGATTTTTCAATAGAAGTAATTTACAAATTTGAAGTAATAAGAGTGGGAGTTCAGCTCACCTAATTCAGATGGTGCACGGCCAGTCTCAGTGTTCAAAGCGGAGACCAAAGGAAAGGTGGAGTCAGTACTGTGTAAAAATGTCTTCTTTATTTTAATCCTGGTTAAAAGTCCATAGAAGGCCATGACTAAGGGCCGGGTGACCTGAAACGCGTTGGCGTTCTGAGGTGCTCCAACCATGCACATTTGCACTTTATTCCTAGTGTCTATTATTTCCCTGTTTACAATAGATGTAAGATATCGGAAGTGGAGCGTGCACTCCCTGGCGGTGTAACTCACTTCAATAATATATTGAAGTGAATTACACCGCCAGGGTGTTCACGCTCCACTTATATTATTCACTGGTGTAAGTACACACCTGGTGGGCTGGTAGAGGTAAATGCAGTGGCCCTCAGACAAATCACGCTGACACCTGCGGGGTGCATACACTAGAGTGAGGCATCACAGTATTCACAACCACAAAAGATAAGTGTGCACTCACCGCAGGGAACGTCAGGCTGTATCGGAGTCCGGGACACGAGCAGCAGGTTACTGGAGACGCATCCCGGGGAGCGCTCAGAGGCTCTGAGCGCTCCCCGTGATGCGTCTCCAGTCACCTGCTGCTCGTGACCGAGACTCCGGTACAGCCTGACGTTCCCTGCGGTGAGCGCACACTTATCTTTTGTGGTTGTGAATTCTATTATTTCCCGGCCTTCTATGGACTTTTAACCAGAATTACAATAAAGAAGAAATTTTTACACATTGTTGGCTCTACCTTTCCTTTGCTCTCCACTAATTTACAAATTTGTAAAGTTGTAATTTACAACTTTCTGGCACCACTTGATTTAAAAACATTTGTTTGCCACAAAGTACCCCCTTTAACCTTAACACAGTGCGATCACTGCAGTGTGACATGTCAATTTCTGGTTATACAACCCCTATCGTCGTCCAAAAGCACCTTGTAGTCCCAGCCCAAATTGTTATTCCCATCTTACAAATTGATTGCATATCATTAGGATCCTATTGGCATATTTTGCTGACTGCTAACTATGGTTTTCCAGTCTGTAGATTCCAGCCTTGGAGGCCTCTCAAGATCCAGCACCGTGGCTAGCCTTGATACTGACTCTGCTAAGAGCTTTGGTAAGTTACCGTACATCGTTTGTAAAGCTAAAAAAAAAAATACATCAATCCATCCCAGCCTATGACCCTATAGTGTTGACCCCATGAGGTAGAATTCAATTTCCTCATATTAGGGGCAAAATTTCCTTCTTCACTCCAAGTCCGACAATCTGATCAACCACCCACCTCCAGAATCTATGTAATATTATTACTCTTTATTGATGTATCCGGGCCCCTTTCAAACTCTCTGAGTTCACCATGACCACCTCCTCTGGCAGAGAATTCCATGGTCTCACTGCTCTTACAGTAAAGAACCCCCGCCTGTGCTGGTGAAGAAACCTTCTTTCCGTAGATGATGCCCCCTTGTTATAGATACAGTCCTGGGTATAAATAGATAATTAGAGAAATCTCTGCACTGCCCCCTGATATATTTATACAAAGTTATTAGGTCACCACTAAGCCTTTTTTTAAACTAAATAACCCTAGTCCCTAAACCCTAAATAACCCTTAGTCCTCCAATAACATTTATTACTCTGATAACACTCTGAGCCATCTAAATGTGATCATGCTGAATTTCCATGCTCCTTTGGAAACCAGTTAAGACAGTTCTTAACACAGTTTTTTCCAAACAGTGTGCATCCAACCTTTGCAAAGCTACAACTCCCAGCATGCCTGGACAGACTGTCTTGGCATGCTAATAGTTGTAGTTTTGCAGCAGCTGGAGGCACACTGTTTGAAAGAGGTGACAGCATGTGCATGTACATTTTGCAGTAGATGAGGTAGAGTTATCTGATGGCTTAGTCTTATTATAGACCATCAATATAAAGATGGTGGCGGTGGGGTTCTATTCCTTGATTCACTAGAATAGGTTGAGCAGTAGTACCAGACACAGCAGCAGGTGTAGATGCCGCTGTGCCAGTGAGTGTTGCTGGCCCTTAGTCCTGGGATAGGTCACCTACCAATTACACATTGATGACTTATCATAGACCTCAAAAAACATGTTCAGTTGACACAACCTGAAGAATGGTCAGTGTTTTTAGGATCCCTGTGGGCAAAATAAACCAGATTGTGGGCACTTTTCCAGTTTTAGAACTGACATGCAGCTGTGTCTGCCTATAGGAGAGTGTTGGAAAGCATCCTAGCTACTACTGCCCCCTGTTTTGCCACTATGGGATAGTGATGGTCTGAAGTCATGTCGACTTGGGTCGCCATGATTTGAGATTTCTCTAGAAGTTGCTGCTTTTAAATGGAAAGATGTCAGAACTCAGGAACTATATTCAGCTGTGATGTCATGTCTATAGAAACAGGAGATTTTCCTGTTACGCCTTTGTAGTGATAAAACGCGTGTTTCCTTTAAGAAGCCTATAGCGATTGCACAAAATAAGCTTGCAGGAAGTGCACTTCCTCTCATCGCTGCAGAGATAGCTCCGTAGCCCACGATGCAATGCAGCATGAATAATGCAGGACATAAGAACACATAACAAAAGTAATGGGGCACTAGCAGTGCAGCCAATGCTTGCGGTGCAGCTAATGCTTTATTAACCACTTCCTCTCTGCTTCCCTCCTAGGACAAGCCTCAAGTAATTCAGAGCCCTGTGCGGAGTTCAAGGTGAAGTATGTGGGATCCATTGAAAGAGTCAAGCCAGAGGAGAGCAAGACGCTGCAGGGATCACTGGACCTAATAAATTACATTGATGTTGCTCAGGTAATAGTTATAATCTATAATGGGGGAGAGGAAGGGGCACTGGGCACTGTGGTTACACTAGATACGTAACTAAGGAAATTAGGGAATCTTAGGAACTCAATATTCTGCCTAGAATAGGTTAATGGTCTCAAACTTGTGGCTCTTTAGCTGTCTCAAAACTAAAACTCAGGAATACTGGGAAAATATGTAAGATCCCCAATATCACCAAAATCAGTTTGTTTTCCTTTGTCTAAAAGTGATTTAGCAAAAAGTCTTTGATGACTGCACTTCACCATTGTTTCCTGTTCTTGACATACACCTCCATCCTCAGTAAGTAAGTGCAATAAGTTCATTTTTAGTGCGTAGATCACGATTTCCCCAACCTGTGGTTCTCCTGCTGTTGCAAAACTACAACTCTTGTCATGATGGGAGTTGTAGTTTTGCAACAGCTGGAGAGCCAAAGATTGGGGAACATTGAATTGTTATTTGGGTTTGTCATTCATAGCAGTATTTTAGCTTCTACACATTTTATACCGATACTTTTAATCATTGATGATTTGAATCTATTTTAGCAAGATGGAAAACTCCCTTTTGTGCCTTCGGATGAAGATTTCATTATGGTGGTTTCAAAATACGGCATCAAAGTAACTACCTTGGATCAGTATGTAAGTGACTGTTGATATATTTAATCAGTACAATGAAGCTATACATGAAAGACCACATCCTTGAGCTCTATGTAATGAATGAGAGACAGGATTAAACGGGTTGCTTTTATATGTATGTATTATTATACAGTAGGTGCATAGGGGCAATGAGGCCCACATAAAAATATGCAGGACAGTGTTGAAGGCTATGGACACCTCTGACTAGTAATGAATCATTTTTACTCATCAATTGTTGCATAGCTGGCTGGCTCATGGGGGTCTGATAATTTTGGATCTCTGAAGAACCCCTTTAGCAAATGTAGGAGGCCTCACTAAGAGACGGTGTATTGATTTGTTCCCTGTGGTTTCAGGATGTGTTGCACAGACACCCGCTCTATCTCATTGTCTCCATGGTTTGCTATGATGATGGACTGGTGGCTGGAAAGAGTTTGCTAGCTCTGAAGACCAAAGATGCCAGTGAGGACCAATGTAGCCTGTGGGTGTATCAGTGCGCCAACCTGGTGAGTACTGCTTCACTCCTATAGACCGATCCTGTACCTTCTGTTAATAGCATTCAGAGATATACTTTACATCAGCTATGTGGACCATAGGAATGAATCTGCAGTCTGATTTATTAGGCATGCTCTGTGATGTGCAGGGAGGGATGATGAGGAGGAGGAGACTGCTGGGAAGTGATCTCTACAGAACAGGAAGTGTCAGTCTACTATGAGGCTTAGGGGGCCAGAGCGGAAACTGCAAGATTTCAGAATTTCATTTTTTTTAATTTTATTTAAGTATGCAGACAGTGACAAGAAAATACATTTAAAAAAATCACTGGCACAAATGCTGTGCCACAAGGGCCTTGTAAATGTTCTTTGTTAGGCTAGAGCCAGCTGTAGGCAAGCATAGTCCTTAAACAGGCAGAGGTCAGGGGCAGGCGACAATCGAGTAGTCCATTAGCAATCCAGGGTCAGGGCAGGCAGCAATCAAGCGTAGTCTGTTAACAATCCAGGGTCAGGGCAGGTGGCAATCAAGCATAGTCAGTTAACAATCCAGGGTCAGGGCAGGCGGCAATCAAGCATAGTCCAATAAAAAAGCCGAGGTCAGAACCATAAAATCAATAGAAGTAGCAGCTGTGCAGTAAGATGTTATTTGCACGCTGTATATGTTCCTCAAGTCCTCCTCATCTTGGTGCCATTAGTCAGAGGTCTGTTCAGCATCGCTACCATGTTCTTACCTGCTCCACTCTTCATTGGGATGTAAGGTGGGGGACGAGGCAGCTGTCTCACAGTGACCTTAATGCGCAGTGGTAGGGCATAGTGCACTGCAGACCCTGGATGTTACAGGCTTTGCTGACAGACTCCTAGATGGTATGATGGGTGGTAGTGGTGGTTGTCTCCTGAACAATGGAACAGTGATCCTCACCTCACCTGGTGTTGTGGTCGGCTTAGCGGTCTGATGTTTCTTAGCTTGCTTCCTTGCAGTTGGTGGTGTAGTTTTCAGCCTCAGGTATCGACCTGGCTTCTTGGGTGGTGGTGATGGTGGTATTCCCAGCCCAAGGTATTGGCCCAAGAGGGAAGTTACATATGACCAAATACCGTACACTGCAGTGATGACCTTGTCGATGATGCTGGTTTGTTGGAGGCTCTGGTGGTATGGGTGCCTCCCAAGAAGGTGGAGGTGTCTCCGGGGCTAGAGTTTTCCTCCAGGCCCCATGGCAGCCTAAAAGCTGCCTATTCCCCAACACACACAAGAAGTTGTGTGTGGAGAATGCAAATAAATAAAAAGAAAGCAAATGCTCGCTCTGTAGAAAGTGTTTGTCGCCGTCTCTCCTACTCCATGCCTGTCTCACACTGACCGTACATGCTGAGTATTCTGCGAGTGGAGGGCAATGCTTCTGTGATGTTATAACGCTCACTGCAACAAGGTTGTATTGCAGACAACAGTAGTGTCGCCCATGACAACCAAACTGATGCAAGACCTGGTTAGAAATTTGATAATAATAAATAATTAAACAATAATAATAATTATTATTATAATTATTATAATCATTAAAAGTTGACAATAATATGAATGTTAAATAAAAACTTTCCCTCTTAATGTTGATGTGCCGTTGAGTCTGACGGTAGAAGAGCATACTGGGATCTGTGGTTCACCTTACGGGTGTAATTGAAGATAAAATAAGTTAAGCCTTATAGGTCTGTTAGTTTAAAGGACAACTGCAGTGGTAAACATTTATATATGCCCGTGCCAGGGCCTCAAAAATAAACAAAATAAACTCGTACATACCTTCCTACGAGCCCCCGTTGGTCCGACACCGGCCTCACAGTCCGGCAGTGCTGACATCATTCCACTTCCTGGGGACGGGGACGCCGCAGAGCTGTCGGCGTATCACCGGCCGTAGCGATGTCCCGCCCCGGCCTGTGATAGGCTGAGCCCACTGTCATGTAAGGAGAGGCACAAAATCTGGTGGTCGGGGATTGCTACATTTTCTCAAGATACTTATCATATGTGTATTAGGTTTCAGAAGGTTCATATATCATCAAAAGGAAATCTGGGTGAGATAAGAAATCCATTGCTAGTTATTAAGCAACTTTGGTAAAGTCTGTTCTTCAGGACTGTATTTTTAGGGAATGACTTGCAGGTTGGTAGTGGGGTTTGTCATTCCCTTCCTGGTCAGTCCAGGTTCTCAGTTTTTCTATGCTATAGCCTCTTTACGTCCCATGACTTATATGTACGTTATAGGGCCATTAAGTGTATATGGAGAGGGCTCAGGCTTAAAGGGGTTATCCAGGAAAAAACTTTTTTTTATATATCAACTGGCACCAGAAAGTTAAACAGATTTGTAAATTACTTCTATTAAAAAATCTTAATCCTTTCAGTACTTATGAGCTGCTGAAGTTGAGTTGTTCTTTTCTGTCTAAGTGCTCTCGGATGACACCTGTCTCGGGAACTGTCCAGAGTAGAAGCAAATCCCCATAGCAAACCTCTTCTACTCTGTGCAGTTCCCGAGACAAGCAGAGATGTCAGCAGAGAGCACTGTTGTCAGACAGAAAAGAACAACTCAACCTCAGAAGCTGATAATTATTAGAAGGATTAAGATTTTTTAATAGAAGTAATTTACAAATCTGTTTAGCTTTCTGGAGTTTTTTCCTTGAGTATCCCTTTAAGTTGGCAGCACCAGCTGTTTTCAGCTACAGATTATGGGGGAGATTTCAAAACCTATCCAGAGGAATGTCTGTTATGGTCATTAGTGTCCCCTCATCTCTCCCTGTGTCACAATTATTAATGCCCCTCCTCTCTCCATGTTACAGTTATCACTGTCCCCTCATCTCTCCCTGTGTGTAGTTTATTACTGTCCTCTTATCCCCCCCCACGTGTGTCAGTCATTAGTGTCCCCTGATCTCTCCCTGTGTGTCAGTTATTTAAGTCTTCTTATCTCCCCCTGTGTGTTACAATCATAAGTGTCCTCTCATCTGATCCCCCGTTTTGCCTCCTGTGTTCAGCATCTGATGTCTTCGGTTGGCGCGTCGGTGTCACATAATGGCCTCAGCCAATTAGCAACTTTGCCATGATGCTCCGTACTCAGGAGTAATGAGCATCACCGCCTAGGCTGCTGATTGGCTGCGGCAGTCACCTGACGTCCCCTTCTCCTGGAACACTGGAGCGCCCACTGCTGACAGAACGGAGGAACAAAACTTTTTTTTAAATTAAATTAAGGAAGGACATATATATATATATATATATATATATATATATATATTTTTTTTTCAATTTCTCACCAAAAATACTTTTCAGTTTCAACACAATACAACAGGTCCCGCAAAAAACGAGCCCTCGTGTGGGTTTGTAGGTGGAAAATTTATAGACTTTTACATGAAGAATAAGAATAAAAAATGCAAAAAAATGAAAATTGTCCGTGTCCTCGAGGGGTTAATGCAGGTTCCCAGTTTTCACCCGTCTATTACCTTCTTTCTGTAGGAACATGCCCAGTCCATCTGTAAGGTCCTCTCCACGGCCTTTGATTCGGTTCTCACCGAGAAGACACGAGTGCCTGCAGAATGACCATGCCTGCCGGGATACCCACAACTCTACAAGGATTATTCCATAATGTCTTATTTGGAGGAAGCTACAATCCAGGATTTGTGAGGACCTGTATATATCACAGAGCTGTATTTTTTATATCCTCCTATTCACAGTCCTGTAATGTCATTGCCTTTGAGGTACCGGATCAGGTATGAAGCTTCCATCTTCTTACTGTAAGAATGGAGGTACAATGGTACAAAACTCGTCTGTGTATGTAAGGGGGTATTCACACGCCGCAGATTTACTGCCAGTCAGTTCAATTTCTGCAACAAATCTGCAGTGTGCGACTATACTCCAAAAGCAGTGTTACACACTACGGCTGTCCGGGCATGCTGGAAGTTGTAGTTTTGCAACAGCTTGAGGCACCTTTGTTGGGAAACACTGCTCTAAAGGTAGCTCAAAGAGATTTTCATTATACTCTAAGCAGGGGCTACCATTGTAGAAGCCCATTTAAAGGGGTACTCCGGGGGAAAACAACTTTTTTCAAATAAACTGGTGCCAGAAAGTTATACAGATTTGTAAATTACTTCTATTTAAAAAACTGAATCCTTCCAGTACTTATCAGCTGCTGTATACGCCACAGGAAGTAGTATTTCTTTCTGAAGTTCTTTTCCGTTTGACCACAGTGCTCTCTGCTGACACCTCTGTCCATATCAGGAACTGTCCAGAGCAGGAGAGGTTTGCTATGGGGATTTGCTCCTACTCTGGACAGTTCCTGACATGGACAGAGGTGTCAGCAGAGAGCACTGTGGTCAGACTGAAAAGAATTCCAGAAAGAAATACAACTTCCTGTGGATCATACAGCAGCTGATAAGTACTGGAAGGATTAAGATTTTTTAATACAAGTAATTTACAAATCTGTTTAACTTTCTGGCACCAGTTGATTTAAAAAAAAAAAAAAAAAAGTTTTCCACCGGAGTACCCCTTCTGCTATAAGACTACAACTCTCAGCATGCTGTGACAGGGTACAGTTACCAGACGGCACGGTGCACACTTATTGTTCTAGTTTCACCACAGGTCGGTAGCCATGCTGCTCTGGACTGTGGCCGCATCTACCAGGTAGTCACAGATGAGACAGTCCATCAGGGCCTTAGTATTGCTGCACTTACTTACAAGTTATTGGTACATAATGTTGAATACTTTGTTTTAATTCTGATTTTAGTTAATGTCGACATTGAAATTTTGTATTATCCCACATTGGAATTTCCAGGTTTTTGTTGACATTTGGAGAAATTTTTTACATGTTTCGGATGAAATCATAAGTGCTCATACATTCTCTTAAAGAAGCACTCCGGGTTTATTTTTTGGCCCATATGATACGCGCTCACCATCACTACTTGTATTATTCCAGTGCAGCTGCATCCATATGTTTCATTACTGTAACTGGGTCATATGATTACAGAAACTCACAGATAATCTTAGTGTTAAATATGTCAGAGGAAGTGGTCAGTCTTGGGTCAGCTCACTTCCTGTAAACTACAGGATGACATCATCACCTTTTAGATCGTTTTTTACTAACTCCCGGATCCCTCCCTTCCCAGCTCTATCTGTATACTGCTGCTGCTATTTCTAAGGAATCAGGTTATATTATAGTTATACAGCTCCCCTCCAGCTCCATCTGTATACTGCTTCTATCTCTATGGGTCAGGATATTTAGTAGCTATACACCTCCTATCCAGCTCAATCTGTATACTGCTGCTATGTTTGGGTTCAGGATATTTAGTAGTTATACACCTCCTCTCCAGCTCAATCTGTATACTGCTGCTATCTCTATGGGATCAGGATTTATAGTAGTTACTAGTGCTGGGCGAAATACCGGTTCATACCGAATACAGGTGTGTTTTTTCTGTACGGTATGAATTTTTCCCTATACCGCAATACTGGTTGGGCCCCTCCCCCCCCCCCCTCGAATGAATTGATTATCAGTTGCAGCGCTGTCCCCACAGCGGACGCTGGAAATGAATGAGTTGTGAGCCGCGGGTGCAGGACGGAAGCTTCTAAAGTTCTGCAGCGCCCGCGGCCCACTGGCTTTCAGTGCTTGCAGGGGGAGCTGACAACTTCCGTTCTCCGTCCTGCGCCCGCGGCTCCCAACTTATTTATTTCCAGCGCAGCAGCTCCCAACTCATTCATTTCCAATGCAGCGGCTCACAGGAGGAAAATGAGATCAGCGCCTGCGGGTGACATGATTATTCCCCCGATGTGGGGACAGCGCTGCGGCTGATAGTTCATTCATTTGATGGGGGTAGGAGGAGGAAAAGCAGAACAGTGCCCACGGGTCATATATGATTAGTTCCCCAGCGCACTGCGGCTGATAATTAATTTGAGGGGGGAGTATGGTGGTACAGGGGAAATGAGTGAAAATAAAATACCATCAAATACAGTGGAACAGCCATAAGTTTGAATTGGATCAACCCCCCCACCCCCCCCAAAAGCGCGACCGCAGGGGGACGATCCACTGTGGAGGTAGCCTGAGGGCTTACCTCTCCTTCCATGCTGGCTCCTGCACTCAGAATGATAAAGCCTGGCAGGACCAGGCTTTATCAATCGAGCGCAGAGCACACAGATCAATGTGGTTTTATGAAACCATATTGATCTGTATGAGGAATCAAATGAAACGTGTAAAAAAAAAAGTTTAAAAACACACACATTAACCCCTTCCTTATTAAAAGTTTAAATCACCCCTCTTTTCCCAAATTCCATATAAAAAATATATAATAAAAAATAAATTATATATAATAAAAATAAACATGTGGTATCGCCGCGAGCGTAAATGTCCATACTATAAAAATATATTGTTAATTAAACCGCACAGTCAATGGCGTACACGCAAAAAAATTCCAAAGTCCAAAATTGCGTATTTTGGGTCACTTTTTATACCATAAAAAAGGAATAAAAAGCGATTAAAACGTCTGATCAAAACAAAAATGGTACCAATTAAAACTTCAGATCACATCACAAAAAATTAGCCCTTATACCACACCGTATGCGGAAAAATAAAAAAAGTTATAGGGGTCAGAAGAGGACAATTTTAAATGTATACATTTTCCTGCATGTAGTTATGATTGTTTCCAAAAGTACGTCAAAATCAAACCTATATAAGTAGGGGATCATTTTAATCGTATGGACCTACAGAATAAAGATAGTGTCATTTTTACCGAAAAATTTTCTGCGTAGAAAGGGAAGCCCCCAAAATTTACAAAATGGTGTTTTTTCTTCAATTTTGTCGCACAATGATTTTTTTTCCCGTTTCGTCATAGATCTGCTCATGCCTGGATCTCAGACACTGAGCAGTTATCGGACACCAGGAGGCAGGTAAGGGGACCCTCCCCGTATCCTACAGCTGTTCAGTATGCCTCGATTTCACCGTGGCGATCCCAAACAGCCCCCTGAGCTAACCGGCATTTATTAACTTTCACTTTAGACGCGGCGATCAACTTTGAACGCCGCATCTAAAGGGTTTTTTCTCTAAAGGGTTAATAGCGCATGGCACAGCGATCAGTGTCGCGCGCTATTTAGCCATGGGTCCCGGCTGTTGCTAGGTGCCGGAACCGACCCGCTATGACCCCACGTTGTAGAATGGGAGCCGACCCATGACGTACATGTATGTCATGGGTTGGGAAGAGGTTAAAGGGGTACTCCGGTGGAAAACTTTTTTTTTTTTTTTTTTTAATCAACTGGTGCTATAGAGTTAAACAGATTTGTAAATTACTTCTATTAAAAAATCTTAATCCTTCCAGTACTTATTAGCTGCTGAATACTACAGAGGAAATTCTTTTCTTTTTGGAACACAGAGCTCTCTGCTGACATCACGACCACAGTGCTCTCTGCTGACATCTCTGTCCATTTTAAGAACTGTCCAGAGTAGGAGAAAATCCCCATAGAAAACATATGCTGCTCTGGACAGTTCCTAAAATGGACAGAGATGTCAACAGAGAGCACTGTGGTCATGATGTCAGCAGAGAGCGCTGTGTTCCAAAAAGAAAATAATTTCCTCTGTAGTATTCAGCAGCTAATAAGTACTGGAAGGATTAAGATTTTTTAAAAGAAGTAATTTACAAATCTGTTTAACTTTCTGGCACCAGTTGATTTAAAAAAAAAACTTTTCCACCGGAGTAACCCTTTAAGGGGTTAAAACCCATGCCTGACACATCAGCTAAAACAGGTAAACAAAAGGCATACACAAGAACCTCTACATTATTCTCTAATAATAGTCTATGCTGCACTATATAAGCAAAATATCATTTCCTGCAGTGCTTCTTAAACACTTTCCTTATCTCATATCCCTAGGGGGATAAAATCCATATAAAGACCTTCCAAAATCTGTGCTCCAGTAGCTTCTAGATAAAAGGCTTTTTATGATTTCTACAGAGCCTGTAATAAGTATAAAGAGGATTAACACTAGAAACTCCAAATTGTATGAGGCTTTGCACCTTAGCATATTCTTATACCAGATAGTGTAATAATCAGGGCTTGTTTATATATATATATATATATATATATATATATATATATATATATATAGTGACTCCCGCATAACATCGTATACTCAGAAAGAAATCTACTACAAAAAAGGTTCAGTTAAAAAAATATAGGAAGACACGAAAGCGTGCGTTCGGGGGCCTAGCAGCCACTGTCTCTATTACACAGGCGACACTATTTATATCGATTAGTGATATTCACATAGGTTGCGGATTCTATTTCCACAAGTGATGTACATGTAAGGAACTGCATACCTTTGTTATATGCTTTGTTATTTGTAGTAGCCAAGTGCACATTATTTGATCCACATTCCCTGCATTTTGTTGTAAGTTACAAATGCTATTATGCAGTAATATATAAAAATATTGGGGACCTTCGCTTCCCGTTAAAGTTCTCTGTATGTGAATATCATCATTTACTGTTTTATATTGCACATTTTTTCTTTTAATGAGTATCTAATATATATATTATACATTTTTATAATTGAACCTTTTTTGGCAGTTTACTTCTTTTCTTTTTTAAGTATTTATTTATAACTTTTATAGTTAAACATAACAATACATTAATACACAGAGCTCGACCCTCTACCAATAACAATATGAAATTCCAGAGTAATGTGGTACCTTAGGAATAGACAATTAAGGAGATCCACACCCAGGCCAACATCCAGACACCAGACAAACACACAACCCAACACATACACACACACACTCCCGAAGTAGCCCCCCCCCCTTCCCATTCCAAGAAAAATATAAACGCTCTACTCAGGAGAACTCACACGTTCTGGAGGCACTATCTATTTTCCCAACAGCAGCCAGGGCATCCAGACTTTGTCAAATTTCTTGGGGCACCTGCGACTAATATATAGAGTCCTATATAACGGTACATACTTGTTAACTAAATGAAACCACCGCGAGATGGGAGGAGGAGAGGTATCTTTCCAGGCCATAATAAGAACCTTGTGTGTGCAGAACAACAGAAACCTAATAAGTAGGCACCTATGGGAGCCCAAAGCCAGATCATTAATAACGCCCAACAGACACACAACAGGGGAAAACACAAAGGGGAACTCCAAGTGATCAGTCATAAACTGCATTACCGCTCTCCAAAAGGGTTCCACACAAAGGCAACTCCACATCACATGCAAAAGAGAGCCCACATCTGCATGACACCTGAAACAAGAATCAGAAGAGGAGACCCCAATACTGAACAGCTTAACTGGTGTATAATACAAGCGTAGGCAAAAGTAACAAAGAAATTAATCCTGCTTTCACCGTGGTCCACCGCTACTGAGAAGGAGGCATCCTGGAGGCAACGAGGCTTGAATGGGGGCTCAGAGGCAATGATCGGTGGTTTCATGCTAGAGACCGGAGACCGGAAGAAGTGCCCATTAGCACAAAACCACCGGTCGTTACCTCTGAGCCACCGTCCAAGCCTTGTTGCCTCCAGGATGCCTCCTTCTCAGTAGCGGTGGACCACGGTGAGTGCAGGATTAATTTCTTTGTTACTTTTGTGTTATTTACTTGCTACTGTCTTCTATCCATGCACCACCTTGCCACCCCATGAATTGTTTTTAGTAGAGCTGTTCTCTTATGGAAGCGTCTCCCAGGTGGCCGATTAATTGATTCAGGCGCATACTTGAACGGTGCCTACTATTTCCTTTCACTTTTCTACATTTACGCAGAATACAAGCGTAGGATTAGTCTGACTTGAATAAGTAGATCCCTAGCACTAACCACCGTAGGGTAATACCTGGTATCTTGCTATGGACAACTCGTCCTCCTTTCCTCCTCAGTAAAACCTCCCCCATGGTTACCCAGTCATACTTCATAGAGAGAGTAGTCGGCTCTTTCCTGATTCCAGTTGCCTTCACGATAGAAGCCTCTCGGACCCAGTGTCCTGCTGAGAATATTATGTGCTCTTTCCTACTGTACATCTTAATGCTGCATTTACCATTGTGGACCATTGTATACAATAGTTTTTTCCTTTTTATATCATCGCCTTGTATCTGTCGGTAAAGGTCACGAATATTTATTGTGCATTATAATAAACCTCATGAGAAAAAACAAGTCACTGTCTGTGCCTGTACATGTGTATATAAACCTCATTGTATTTATAATTTCACTGCCATGAACATCAATAAAAACTTTTCCCATCTAGTGCAGCCATTGGGATTTGGTTGCACTAATCTCATAAATCTCAATCATGGGTTGCCCCATACATAAGGCCGTCCTGTCACATCACAGGAGGGGAGTGAGCTGGGCTCGTGGATCAGTGATCTGATGTCTCACTGACTGATGAAGAGGATTCATCCCATGAGGAGAGAAGGTAAAATTTATATTACTGATAAAATTACATAATTACAGTCTGTGGTGTCGGGTGAGGTCAATGTGCAATTAACTGTTTCGGGACGCCAGGGCACCGTTATCCTATACACGGTTTGAGGTTGGAGACAGCTTCTCCTGGGCCAGGCACGGGGTAATAAATACTCCGATACAAGGTTACGGATAACTGTCTTTGCTGAGGCAGGATAGATGGTAAATCCTTTACAGTATGGATTGGTGCAAAGGGAGGTGCAGAGTAAACCTTGGGAGCCTATGGCCTTGCTGGGACCTGTAGTTGCTTGTGCTGTATGGTGACTGACTTGTGATGAATGGCAACCCACGCTGACTTTGGTGCTGCAGACTGACTGACTAAAGACTACTGACTTTGTTCCCCAGAGTTCAGTGCTTACCGCTAGGCTTTGACATTTACCTGAGCGTAGGAGATTTTCTTTAGGAGATGCGTGATTACAGGATTAGACTTCTAATTAGCATGAGTACTCCTCAGATCACCTCACACTTCTCTCTGACTTCTCCACACTGTACCTCAGGAGTTCAGCTCACAGCAGCTCTGCAAGCTGTGTGCTAAGCAAAGAACTGAAACTAAACTGGGCAAAATCCCTCCCCCCCCCCCCCCACACACACTATATTAGGGCAATTTGAAGGATTCCCATTGGGGCAGAGAGGTCACCTGATTTACTCTTGCACACTCCCTGCTTAACCCTTTGAGGATCAGGCTATTTTTCATTCTTGCACTTTTGTTTTTCCTCCTCACCTTCTAAAAATCATAAAGCTTTTAATTTTCCACCTACAGGCCCATATGAGGGCTTTTTTTTGCACCACCAATTTTACTTAATAATGACATCAATCATGTTACCACCCAATCTATGACGAAACCAGAAAAAAATATTTGTGGGGCAAAATTCTATGCAGTGCACTTTTCTGTAAAAATGAAAAATGACACTTCATTTGTATTCTGTAGGTCCATGTGGTCGCAAGGATACCTAATTAATATAGGTTTTATTTTATTTTACTACTTCAAAAAAATGATAACTATATGCACCAAAATTAGTATGCTTAAAATTCTCATGTCTGAGGGCTCATTTTTTGAAGTCCATTTTTGTTTTGATGGGACTTTCTGATCACTTTTTATTAGTTTTTTTTAGGGTATACAAAATGACAAAAAAAAACCAATTTTGTACTTTGAAATCTTTTTACGCATACGCCATTGACTGTGCGGTTTAAATAACATTATATTTTTTATGTTGCAATACCACATATGTTTGTTTATTTTTATTTTCAGATTTTTTTTATAAATGGGAAAAGGGGAGTGATTCAAACTTTTATTAGGGAAGTGGTTAAATGGCATTTATGAACTTTTTTACAACATTTTTTTTAGTCCCCCTGCAATTCCACTGCGGCGGTCCCGAACAGCCCGACTCAGCTGCCGGGAAGCTTTTACTTTCACTTTTGATCGCCGCATCTAAAGGGTTAGGGCCATGCATCACAGTGATCGGTGATGCCCGGCATTAGACATGCATCCTGGTGGCTGATAGCCGCTGGGACCACCCGGCTATGACGTGGGGTCGGGACCAGGGCCTACAGGTGCGCCCTTGGTCCCCAAGGTGTTAACAGGCCCCAAGCAACAGCAACATAGAAAATTCCAGAACAGCAACTATAGTATAACATTACTGTATATTGAGTCCTGAGGAGTAGGCCCAAGACAGTCACTGAAGGCAACATCTGCCTGACAGGATGGGCAGGATACGGTATTCTGAACTGATTCACCACAAGTCCGCAAAAAATGCCCATGAGAAAGCAGTCTAAAGCCAGTTTACACAAGCGAATTACCGGTGCATTTTTCACTCATATTACAGTGGAGTACCCTGGCTCATCCACAGGTTTCATGACCTGAACTCACTTCATCAGGGATCTCTATGATGGAGCAAATTACAGTCATTAAACCCACAGCTGGAACAAGACACCTGTAAAGAGCTCATGTGACTGTGGCCTAAATGTAGTTGGAGAACTGTAGGGCTTTACTGCCACCATTTCAATACAGTATTGGTACAGCTTTGCGTTGAACAGTCATTTGGCGTGAATTGGATTGTTAGGGATACACTGCATAGCACATTCCTATCTATCAGCATATATCAGACAGATTCTTCAACTTCAAGGGCATGAAAAGGGAACATGAAGCAGTGTAGATGCCGAATCTGTTCTCCAGCTCTGAGTGCCCTGTAGGTCCCATTCACACTGCAGAATTTCCAAGCAGAATCCAGTGTAAATATTCAGCTCGGAAATTGTGATGTTGCAGCCTCCTATTGTTTTCAATGGGATTCAGTGACACTATGTACACAGCAGAATTCACGTGGCAGAAAACTTCAGCGGATATTAAAATTCCGAACATGTTTATTCTTTCAGCGGAATCCTCCTAGGAAATGCATTGCTGTCAATGGAGACGATGTATTTCTAAATGGGATCCCCTGCATTATGCTGAGACACTCTGACTGTATTTCCCCAGCATCCCAAACCCCTGGTACATTAGTTGCAGCTGTATTTCAGAGCACCTTTAGGCCCCATTCTTCACATTGCACAAGAAGATGGTGTATCTCACTCCCCGCCTCCGGTTTTCACTTCCTGCCAGGTAGCAAGATGTTGGATGGAGTGACACATGGAAACATATCAAACAGGGGCGTAGTTATAGAGGTAGAAGGGCCCTGGTGCCTAAGGGGGCCCCAAAACACATCTGCAAGGAACTACAAGCTACGCCTCTGGTATCAAAAGTTTTGATTTGTTGCCCGATATGAAGAATTGGATGTGTTGAAATTCAACTTGCATGACCCTTCTTTCCTCCCAAACAGAAAACTCCTCAGCTCCTCCTCCTTCTTAGTCATAATCACTATGGACATCTTGTCCGAACCGTGTCAGTCTTTTTTAAAGGATGCATTTAATTTTTTAAAGCCTTGTATGCTTTAAAACACTGCCGTGGGTGGTGGTGCACAAGGAAGTAAGGGCATGAAGGAAAGCAAAAGGTCCCAGCAGCCAAAGTACGCCAGTGTTTTGCAGCCATGATGAAAGCTGTAGTTTTGCAACAGCTGGAGGGCCACAGATTGAACACAGGATTAGTGTGTGGCCCATCTAAGCAGATGCGCTAGCCATTAAACTGCTTACACACATTGGTTTGCTTAGTGACATTAGATGCTTCTGCACAAACATGTCTGTATATTTATTAGAAATAATAGCAAGACTTTTACATTGTTTCAGTGTTTGGTATGTTGGTATGTAGACGGATGTACCTGTGTGTGGAGCCAGGACAGCAACAAAATGTCCTCCATTCTCAGGCTCAGTGGTCTCAGACTCCAAATGATCTGTTTGTTATCCCGTATCCTGTAAATAAGGGATATATTGGATTTCTGGATGACTGCAGGGACCCGTTACCTCATATATTTAGAGCTGTTGGTTCCTTCCATACAATAAAAAACACCAACACCTTTTAATTTTCTGTGGGAATAGCCTCAGCTTTATTTCTTGTATATCCCTATACAGAAAAAAAAAAAACAATTAAAAAGCATTTTTTCCCAATTTATAACCAATCTTGGAAAAACTGGATATGGATTGCCTGTTGCTGTATTTGACAGTGGGCATGTGTAACAAATATCCTCTCTGATGCAAAAAACTACACCTTGCTTTTCTAAAAAAAAAACTACACCGCCATAAGAGGTGAACGAGTCTACCGACCACCCCCAGAGAGATGCACCAAGGCACTCTCAATCCCGTCTTGAAGACCCGACAGGAAGATATTTGACCCAATTGCATTCAGGTCCACATCACGATCAAGTAAAACATTCCTATTATTTCCTTCCAGCATCCATTGTTTAACAACAACTTCCCCCCCCCAATGCCCTGACATACCTGGACACCCGCATGTTCAGAAAACACAGGGCACGTTTAATCCCAGCCAAGCTCCGCACTCCACGCCAATCTATTCTGGAAATAATTTCTGCAGCTGCAACCACTGCAAACCACCAGTGCCTCACCAGTGGACCTCGGCCTGTTGGAAACCTAGATTAGAGCCCACCGGACGGCTACAGTGGGTGATGTGTGTGCACAAGGGGCGGTGGCCAGGTAACAGGACGGGGGAACTTTAGGTCTGGGTTAGTTTTTGCGGTCGTGGTGGCGCCTGTAATCTGAATCCCCTGCCAGTGGCTGGGAATTCAGATTTTTCTGCCTCCCACCACCTGAGCCCTAAGGCAGCTGCCTAAGGCTTGCACTGGCCCTGGCTAGCGCATCTGCCTCAGTAATAGCCCCTATTCTAAACAAAATGGGTACCAAACTCCAGCAGATTCACCTAAGGAATGCAAAGCTGATTTAAAAACACGAGTAAACTTGTTAAAAGGATGGCCATATAGTCAGCAATCAATGCCACTGAGCAAACACTCTCACTCATAACAAGTATGGTCAGCCAAACCCCTTGTGCCTGCTGCGCTGTCTTTGACCTTTGCACGCACACTATAATGCACCCCATGCTAAACAGAACATCAGCTCCTGCCTGACTTCCCATGCACTTGGCACTGGGGAAATAATCTCTCCAATCTGAAAAATGCACACGCCCCATCTCCTAGCGGGCCCACCAAAGAGAAAATTGTTTAAACAGTGCGTCAAAAAACAGACGCCCGTCTCAAACCATCCAATCCAAAAAATGACTGAAAATAACTACAGGGAATTGCACACCCCATAGGGAGGCATAAGTCCACATAAAACCCATCATCCAACTGACCACCTAACAAAAGAAAGCAATTAGGGTGAACAGGCAACAAGCGAAAAGCGGCATCAATGTCTGATTTCTTCATGAGAGCTCCCGGCTCAGCCCTTCCTACCAACCGAACTGCAAAATCAAAAGAAGAATAGACAACTCATCATTGACCGAATCCCAAGCTTAAAAGATATATGATGAATCAAACAATTTACCCAACGCACCTTCTTGTAAACCTTTCTATGTTAGCGTGATAAAGCATCAGCAACCTGATTCTTCGCCCTCGGAACATGTTGAGCCCTGAACCAGACTTTAAATTCCAAACAGCGCAGATTTACACGCCGCAGCAAGTCAAGCACCGGAGGAGAGCTGGAAGAAAGACCATTAATGGCATAAACAACCCCCATATTGTCAGACCAGAAGCATACCCGCTGGTCACGCAAATCACTCCCCCAGAGTTCAACAGCAACAATAATCGGGAACAACTCCAATAAGACAAGATTGCGACACAAATCGGAGGCATTCCAAGACTCCGGCCACTCAGCTGCACACCAACGGGAACCGAAAACAGCCTTGAAACCGACCGCACCAGCCGCATCCATGCCAGCTCACCATTCGTAACAGAGGACTGAAAACAAGTCCGGCCCTTGTACGAGTCAAGAAAACCCAGCCAGATCGAGATATCAGCCTTCAAGACCCTGGTAACGCGGATGCGGTGGTCCGGGCGCTTAGCACCTCTGGGGGCCAAAGAAAGCCTACGGAAAAACCCCTGCCCATTGGCATAATTCTGCACGCAAAGTTCAACAAGCCCAATAAGGACTGAAACTGCACCAAAGTGACCTTCTTTCTTCAGGAAAACCAAGCAACAGTGATTTCAAATGCTCCACCTTGTTTCGAGGGAGGCAAAAGACCATTTCCAGTGTGTCAATTTCAATGCCCAGAAAAAGACAACACCGTACAAGGGCCCAAAGTCTTATCCTCAGACAAAGGGATGCCAAAACGCTCCATGAAAACCTGAAAGTATCAAGCATAAAATGGCAGTGTCCAGAATCGCCCCGGACCCGCAAACAGAAAATCATCCAAATAATGCGTCACAGACAAGGAGCCAGTCTCCTATCTCACCACCCATTTCAGGAAGGAGCCAAAAAGCTCAAAATAGTGACAAGATATAGAACAGCCCATCGGGAGGCACGCATCATATAAATAATCCCCATCCGAAAAAACAACCCAACAAGTGGTAACAATCGGTGTACAGGGAGAAGGAGAAAAGCAGCCTCAACAAGCACCCCGGCCCGCTTTCCTAACCAACTCCACCGCCCTGTCAAACGACATATTGTACTGAAGAATCCTGTTGTTGAATACCGGTGTTGACCGAGGAACCAACCGGATGGGAAAGATGATGAATCAGGCGGAACTTCCCGCCTCCTTCTTAGGTACCAAACCTAAGGAGGAAACCCTGAGATTCGGGAAAGGAGGAGACTGGAAAGGGCCCTCCATCTGGCCCTTAGAGGGGCGGGGACACTTGAAGGCCACATGAGCACTCCCACAGGAGGAGCACTCATGCTTGTACTTGCACAGCCCAAAGAATAGGCAGTGGCCCTCATTGAAGAGCACACATTTCCCCGGGCAGTGCACGGCCACTGAGCTGTGCCCGGACACTTGTCCAGCCGCAGAGTCCCTGGGCTGAAAGAGCGGCACCGTAACCCTGACACCCCCATCCCATATCAGGTTGAAAGGCCAGACGCCTCCTGAACTCCTCGTCATACCACCACCACACCGTACCACCGTGGGACTTGTAGGACTAATAAATCATGACCTGGTAAATTAAAAGCTCCGCACAACGTTCAGGGTGCCTCTGGCCCATCACACATCCCAAAACACTAAAAGCCTGGAGCCAGTTGGACATAGTCTTAGCCACTTTTGGCCTCCGGTCAAAAGACCGCTCACCCAATGCCCTATGCTTCTTATCTACCGTATGCTGGTCTTCAGAAACTAGGGACCAAATATCCACATAACCATTATCCCAATTTTTTTTTCTAATTTAATTAGACAAGTGAGAACTAAGGGGGCTAACACCACAAAATAAAGTGTCTTTAAGCACGCTAGCCTGGGGGGGGGGGGGCAGCAGCCTGCACAGCCGAACTGGGTGAACACAACCGATCGGCCAGAGCCCTAAGGGCGGGCACCAACGTAGAACCCACACTAGCCCCCCAAGGCCCAGAATAGGTACATTCACCAGTTCCAGAAGGAACTGGAACCACAGGAGGAACTTCAACACCGCTGGTAGCATGGGGCAGAGATGCACTGGCATCCGCCAGACCGTGGAAACGGCCGCCACCAGGAACGGTGCCTGTAGCCATCATCCGAGGACACTGAGTAGCTGGAGGACCCAGATGAGGAAGAGGGAGACCTCCAGCAGGAGGACCTGGAGCGCCTGCTCCAGGAGGAAGAACGAGAAGCTCTGGAAGATCTGCGGTAGCGCCTCCTACATCCAAAGCGGGAGCGGTGGCAACCATGCCTG
The DNA here is from genome assembly GCF_029499605.1 of Hyla sarda. Classification (NCBI taxonomy): domain Eukaryota; kingdom Metazoa; phylum Chordata; class Amphibia; order Anura; family Hylidae; genus Hyla; species Hyla sarda. Next base: position 47,943,722 of record NC_079191.1, on the reverse strand, counting down.
CGCCCCACCCTGGACCTAGAGGGGGGACGAGCAGCATGACCTAGCATGACTACACTCCCTGCCCCTCCTACTGGCATCCAGAGGAGCAGGAGGAAGAGGAGCTGCAGCAGCCACTGCAGCTAAGGATGCATGGGCAGCAGGAAGAGGGGGAGGTGGAAGGGGCTGTAGGAACAAGGGAAAGGAAGGGGCCTGAGCAGCCTGCTTGTCAGCTGTATCCTCCGGAGATGGAGGGAACAGCAGAGGGGGGGAAGGGGAGCTACTTGCGAGGGAGCAGTAGAGAAATCTGGTGCTGCCTGCTGAGTGGGGGCACCGCTGACTCTCCGGAAGAGCCAGAGCTGACGTGCGCTCCCATTCTGCTGCTGTGAGGTAAGTGAGAGGCCGGGGGAGGAAGCCGGAAACGCAAAAAGGCTGTCTGGAGTGCGGCTGCATGGAAGACGCCGCCGCACATGACCTACCACTATGGGGATCGGAGGGCGGGACTGACGAGAGGACCGCCTGCCTCCCAGGTAAGACGCTGGTGCTGCAGCTGAAACCGGAGGGGAAGCGAGCTCAGCCAACAGGCGGGCAGGCCAGCCCTCACTCTCCTGTTCCACATGGGTTGCGGATTTGTTCAGCAATATCCATCCCGCCGACAGACACAAATCTCCGGGTCACAAGGGGAAGATTGAGGCGAAAGGGGAGGAGAACATCCATATAACTAAGGGGAGGGGGGGGGGGGGGGGACAAAACCCTGATAGGACACTTCTTTGGGAGCTACCAACTATATTGACTGGGCAAAATTCACAGGTGGGGAGGGGGCCAACCTATATCACAGAGGGAAATTTTTAACCCTAAAAGGCTCAGCAGTCAGGGGACAAGCCAGTTATGCACGGCTTATCCCTTTAGACCCAGTGGTCAAACTCCAACTGATCAGCTTGTTATCACTGGAGAACCCCTTTAGCAAATGTAGGAGGCCTCACTAAAAGACGGTGTATTGATTTGTTCCCTGTGGTTTCAGGATGTGTTGCACAGACACCCGCTCTATCTCATTGTCTCCATGGTTTGCTATGATGATGGACTGGTGGCTGGAAAGAGTTTGCTAGCTCTGAAGACCAAAGATGCCAGTGAGGACCAATGTATCCTGTGGGTGTATCAGTGCGCCAACCTGGTGAGTACGGCTTCATTCCTATAGACAGATCCTGTAGAAACAGATCAGATTGATCACAATTTCTTCACCTTTGTGATAAAAAATTACCTTTTAATCATTACTTAAAAACATCCAAGTCTACTTCATCCTGAGCAAGAGACCGAAGTATATCTAGCCATATGAAAGGAAGTGTATGTGCCATATTTTTCTTTAAAAATTAAAACCACAAATTGATGAACAATTTTTTTATTTTAATTTTTTGTATTCAATTTTTTTCATATGATTATAGGGCAGATATCATGCTTTACCACCTGTTAATAGTATTTAGAGGTATATTTTACATGTGGACCATAGTAATCTGTAGTCTGGGGATCACTTATTGTCTTCTATGGAAGAGTTTTCTTGGCATGCTCTATGATGTGTGCAGGGAGGGGAAGGAGGGGATGATGATGAGGAGACTGCTGGGAAGTGATCTCTACAGGACAGTACATGTCAGCCTACTATGAGGCTTAGTGGCCAGAGTGGAAACTGCACGATTTCAGAATTTCATTATTTTAGATTTATTTAGTTATTTATTTCAATATACAGAAAGTGACATGGAAAATAAAAATAAAAAAATAAATTACCAGCAATACTTAAAAAATATTTTATTATAAAAGCTTGATTTTATCAATAGGCCTAGGCTAGAGCCAGCTGTAGGCAAGTGTAGTCCTTAAAGGGGTACTCTGGTGGAAAACATTTTTTTTTTAAATCAACTGGTGCCAGAAAGTTAAACAGATTTGTAAATTACTTACATAAAAAAATCTTTACCCTTCCAGTACTTTTAGCAGCTGTATGCTAAAGAAGAAAAAATATTTTCTTTTTTGTCTTGTCCACAGTGCTCTCTGCTGACACCTGATGCCCGTATCAGGAACTGTCCAGAGTAGGAGAAGATCCCCATAGTAAACCTATCCTGCTCATAGCCTGTTAACAATCCAGGATCAGGCAGCAATCAAGCGTAGTCCGTTAACAATCCAGGGTCAGGGGCAGGCGGCAATCAAACGGAATCAGTTAACAATCCAAGGTCCGGGGTAGGCGGCAATCAAGCGTAGTCCGTTAACAATCCAAGGTCAGGGCAGGCAGCAATCAAGCATAGTCCGTTAACAATCCAGGGTCAGGGCAGGGTCCTCATTTTGGTGGCATTAGTCAGAGGCCTGGTCAGCATCGCTATCATGTTTTTACGTGCTCTACTCATCATTGGGATGTAAGGTGGGGGACGAGGCAGCTGTCTCGCAGTAACCTTAACCTCTCAAGGACACCAAGCGTACCTGTACGCCCTGCGCCCGGCATTTAAAAATGGGGTCACGCCGTGACCCCACATCACATCGGGTCGGTCCCAGCCTCTAATGATGTGCCGCGCACTATTAACCCTTCAGACGTGGTAATCAAAGTTGATCGCCGCATCGAAAACTAAAGTAAAAGCTTCCCGGCAGCTCAGTCGGGCTGATCGGGACTATCGCGATAAAATCACGATGTCCCGATCAGCAAGGACGCAAGCGCAAGGGGGGGGGGGGGGACACAAAACCCTGGGAATGACAAAACCCCCTGATGGTAGCTCCCAAAGTAGTGTCCTAACGATAGTGACTGGGGAAAATTTACAGGTGGGGAGGGGGCCAACCTATATCACAGAGGGGAATTTTTAACCCTAAAAGGCTCAGCAGTCAGGGGACAAGCCAGTTATGCACAGCTTATCCCTCCAGACCCAGCGATCAGACTCCAACTGATCAGCTTGTTATCACTGGAGAACCCCTTTAGTAAATGTAGGAGGCCTCACTAAGAGACGGTGTATTGATTTGTTCACTGTGGTTTCAGGATGTGTTGCTTAGATACCCGCTCTATCTCCTTGTCTCCATGGTTTGCTATGATGATGGACTGGTGGCTGGAAAGAGTTTGCTAGCTCTGAAGACCAAAGATGCCAGTGAGGACCAATGTATCCTGTGGGTGTATCAGTGCACCAACCTGGTGAGTACGGCTTCATTCCTATAGACAGATCCTGTAGAAACAGATCAGATTGATCACAATTTCTTCACCTTTGTGATAAAAAATGACCTTTAATTATTACTTAACCCCTTAACGACCACGAACGTAAATGTGCGTCCTGGTTTGGCGGGACTTCCCGCACCAGGACGTACATTTATGTCCTGTGTATGACCGCGAGCATCGGAACGGTGCTCGCGTCATACACGGCAGATTCTGGCTGCTAGTAGCAGCCGGGGACCCGCCCGTAATGGCCGACATCCGTGATCGAGCGGATGTCCGCCATTAACCTCTCAGATGCCGTGATCAATACAGATCACGGCATCTGCGGCAGTGCGGTACTTTGAATGGATGATCGGATCCCCCGCAGCGCTGCCGCGGGGATCCGATCATCCAGCATGGTGGCCGGAGGTCCCCTCACCTGGCTCCGGCCGTCTCCCGGGGTCTTCTACTCTGGTCTGCGATCGAGCAGACCAGAGCAGAAGATCACCGATAATACTGATCAGTACTGTGTCCTATACATAGCACTGAACAGTATTAGCAATCAAAGGATTGCTATAGATAGTCCCCTATGGGGACATAAAAAGTGTAAAATAAAAGTTGAAAATGTAAAAATAAAAAGTAAAAAAAAAAGTGAAAAATCCCCTCCCCCAATAAAAATGAAAATTGTCAGTTTTTCCCATTTTACTCCCAAAAAGCGTAAACAATTATCTAAAAGTTTTACATATGCAAATGTGGAATCGATAAAAAGTAAAGATGACGGTGCAAAAAATGAGCCCTTATACCGCCCTTTATATGGAAAAATGAAAAAGTTATAGGTGGTCAAAATAGGGCGATTTTAGATTACTGATTTTGCACAAAAAGTTTTAGATTTTTTTTAAAGCGGTAGAAAAATATAAAAGTATCTAGCCATGGGTATCATTTTAATCGTATTGACCCACAGAATAAAGAACACATGTCATTTTTACCGTAAAGTGTATAGTGTGAAAACAAAACCCTCCAAAATGCGCAAAATTGTGGTTTTCATTGAAATTTCCTCCCTAATTTTTTTTTCATTTTCATTACAGAGTACAATTGGTCACGCAAAAAAAACAAGCCCTTATATGGGTCTGTAGATGGAAATATAAAGGAGTTATGGATTTTAGAAGGCGAGGAGGAAAAAAGAAAACGCAAAAATAAAATTGGCCTGTTCCTTAAGGTGAAAATGGGCTTGGTCCTTAAGGGGTTAAAAACATCCAAGTCTACTTCATCCTGAGCAAGAGACCGGATGGAGAAGTATATCTAGTCACATAGTGCATGTATGATGGATATAGGATAGATATAGAGGTTTAACACTTTACTGTCCCTCTGTATGATTCCCATATACTCAGCCTTCATGGCCGCTTCTGGGTAATCCTCATGGGCCGGGTTTGGCATACTCCTAGAAGTCGCTGTGCAGAAGTTTTGCTTCTTGTGACGCCTCCTATGCTGAGGGTGATTGACCAGTGTCTGGTGGTCTTACGGCGGTCTGCAGTAAGATCCATCATCTAGAACCTTGGTGCTTTTGCATCTTTGAGATTGAGAAGGTTGTACTTCCAGCAAGAGAAGGAGTTCAGGATTCTTAGCTGCCCCACCAAGTTAGAGACAAAAACCAATATGGAAAATATAGTATCAAAAACATTCAGTAAACCACATATAACATGTAAATAGCTGTTTGGCAGTATTGTATATCAGTGGCCTGTACCTAGGATAAGGTATGCTGGTAAGGCCATATGTGGAAGAATGTTTCTCATTACCAATCTGAATCATTTCTCATTCAATACTCATTTTTCCATTGGGGAAAAATCCTGTGTGATATTGTGTCAAAATTCGAACACTGTGTAAAAGTTCAAACCAAAGCAACTTAAAAACAGGGGTTAAAAATTATAAATGGAGCATCGGAGAGGTATCATAGACATCGGGGGAAATTAATCAAAAAGAGTTTACCAGTTGTCCATGGCAACCAATCAGATGGCTGATTCAGTGTTAAAAATGCCTCTGAAAAATAAAAGAAGCGATCTGATTGGTTGCTATGGGAAACTGGTCAACTTTTTTTCAGCACAGGTTTTGATAAATCTCCCCCATAATTTAAAGGGTATTAGCTCATATTAAGTTATTATTACAGCTTACCATTGGAATCCAACTGCAGTCAATTCCTTGCTGACTTTTCAAGGCTTGTCCCATTCTGATGGCTCTCTCGTGCCGGGGTAAGTAGAGGCAGCAAACAAAAAAATAGGCCTAGGCTAGAGCCAGCTGTAGGCAAGTGTAGTCCTTAAAAAGGCAGAGGTCAGGGGCAGGCGGCAAACAAAGGTAATCCGTGTACAGTCCAAGGTCAGGAGCAGGCGGCAATCAAGCGTAGTCTCAGGGGTGTGCAAATTTAATAAACTACTTGTCCACGGGACTAAAATGGAGCAAAATCTACTTGTCCCTCATGACTATCCACTTGTCCGGGCCAATTTTTTCTCCTCACCCTTTAACCCCTTAAGGACTCAGGGTTTTTCAGTTTTAGCATTTTTTGTTTTTTCCTCCTTACCTTTTAAAAATCATAACCCTTTCAATTTTCCACCTAAAAATCCATATTATGGCTTATTGTTTGCGTCACCAATTCTTCTTTGCAGTGACATTAGTCATTTTACCCAAAAATCCACGGCGAAACGGGAAAAAAAATTATTGTGCGACAAAATCAAAGAAAAAACGCAATTTTGTAACTTTTGGGGGCTTCCGTTTCTAAGCAGTGCATATTTCGGTAAAAATTACACCTTATTATTCTGTAGGTCCATACGGTTAAAATGATAAATGATACCCTACTTATATAGGTTTGATTTTGTCGCACTTCTGGAAAAAATCATAACTACATGCAGGAAATGTTATACATTTAAAAATGTCCTCTTCTGACACCTATAACTTTTTTATTTTTCCACGTACAGGGCGGTATGAGGGCTCATTTTTTGAGCCGTGATCTGACGTTTTTATCGGTACCATTTTTGTTTTGATCAGACTTTTTGATCACTTTTTATAGATTTTTTTAATGGTGTAAAAGTGACCAAAAATACGCTTTTTTGGACTTTGGAATTTTTTTTACGTGTACGCCATTGACCGTGCGGTTTAATTAACGATATATTTTTATGGATCGGACATTTACGCACGCGGCGATACCACATATGTTTATTTTTATTTACACTGTTATTTTTTTTTATGGGAAAAGGGGGGCGATTCAAACTTTTATTAGGGAAGGGGTTAAATGATCTTTATTAACACTTTCTTTTTTGCAGTGTTATAGCTCCCATAGGGACCTATAACACTGCACACACTGATCTTTTACACAGATCACTGGCGTGTATTAACATGCCTGTGATCAGTGTTATCGGCGCTTAACTGCTCCTGTCTGGATCTCAGGCACGGAGCAGTCATTCGCCGATCGGACACCAAGGAGGCAGGTAAGGTCCCTCCCGATGTCCTGTAAGCTGTTTGGGACACCGCGATTTCACCGCGGCTATCCCGAACAGCCCGACTGAGCAGCCGGGATACTTTCACATCAGATGCGACGTCAGCTTTGATCGCTGCATCTGAAGGGTTAATACAGGGCATCACCGCGATCGGTGATGTCCTGTATTAGCCGCGGGCCCCGGACGTTGACCCCGCGGCATATCGCGGGAGCCGGCGGAGGACGTAAATATATGTCCTTCGTCGTTAAGGGGTTAATAGTTCGTCGTCGTCAAGCGAGTGGGCTTGTACTTTTTGATCAAAATGTATAGTAACAACCTGTTAGTTTTTGAAATTATGCTGAGAAACAAGTAGATCAAAATACAAATGGTGGATGTGCGGCTGTGTTTCTCTATTTGTGTTGTACATTTATAAAAGTATTTACCCATTTTTTCTTTCATATAATTGTCGCAGAAAAGTGGCAACTGCGGCTACATAATTTTCTGTGCGACAATCATCCCTAAGAGCGAGAAAAGCAAGAAAATTGATTTTGGCTTATATAAGCCAGTTTTAGAAATTGACTTTCAGTAGTAAGAGATTTATAAAATGCGACTGTCTCTAAAAAGTCGCTATAGAGGAAAACTTTACTTAAATTTACTCCAGCACATTCCTGGCTTACTAAAATGCCTTACATCCTCTATAATGAATTGTCCCCTTTTATTAAAGGTATTTAAATTTTTAGGATGAAAGTGTGTTCTATCTACATTATCATTTTTAATGCTTACTTCTGTGCACTGTGTGTGATTTTATTTGATAGTTTTTTTCCCTTTATTCTTTGGACACTAATTGCCATAATCAACCTCTTCTACTCAAACTAATTCCAATCTTTGCTTGTCACAAAGTTATTTAAACTTACATTTTTAAAATAAAAAGAACAATGACAAAAAGCACATAAGAACCTTTTTTAATCACTTAAAACTCAAAATAGCTTTGCCAAATTTCACACTATGATGAAAGCAAACAAGACACATGTAATTCTGTAATGTTTAATGGAATTGGCATTGCTAAATGAAACAAACATCAAGCACTAGGCTGGCAAATGTTTTTGGATTTGGAGCTCCTCTTACCACCTACTTGGGCCATCCCAACGGGTTAGGCAACGCTGGATGATTGTCAGCACCAGAAACAAGTGAGGACAGCAAAGAAACACCTCATTACCTAACGCAGGAACAGCAGATCAATATCTGGCGCTTACATCACAGGTTTTGCTTACGTGAGAGGATTTTCCTGCTTTTGCTTACGTGCAACAAATTTATTAAGGCCGTGCAACAGAATAATAAACTTGTCGCACGTAAGCAAAACAGTATTTGAAAAAATTACAAAAAAAAAAAACTACAAAAGCAAGGTTTTATAAATGTCCCCCTTGGTGGTTTTCTTTTCTACGCCATTTACCTTGTGGTTGAGCTAACATGTTGTTTTGATGCTTAAAGGACAACTGCAGGGGTACACTTTTATATATTCTCGTGCCTCAAAAATAAACAAAATAAACTCATACATACCTTCCTACGAGCCCCCGTTGGTCCGTCACAGGCCTCACTGTCCGGCAGTGCTGACGCCACAGAGCCGTCGGAGTATCACTGGCCGCAGCGATGTCCCGCCCCGGCCTGTGACAGGCTGAGCCCACTGTCATGTAAGGAGCTATGGCGGGCTTCTTACATGACTGGGCTCAGCCTATCATAGGCCGGGGCTGGACATCGCTGTGGCTGATGATACTCCGACGGCTCTGCGGCGTCCCCGTCCCCAGGAAGTGGAATGATGTCAGCACTGCCGGACCGTGAGGCCTGTGCCGGACCAACGGGGGCTCGTAGGAAGGTATGTATGAGTTTATTTTGTTTATTTTTGAGGCCCGGGCACGGGAATATATAAAAGTGTTCAACTACAGTTGTCCTTTAAGGACGGCCTGATTACAGCAATACCAGATTTGTATAGTTTCCGTCGTTTTACTAATTAAAAAAAATTTGGAACCTTTTCAAAAAAAAATTTATTGCCATTTTCTGACCCCTTTTATATGAGGCTGTATGAGGCTCATTTTTGCGCCATAATCAGTTTTTTGTATCAGTACCATTTTGGTATTGATCTGACTTTTTAATCGTTTTTTTTCTGGGATATTATAAAAATTTAAATTCTGTGTTTTTTTTTTTTTTTTACATTTACGTAATTTACTGTACGGGATACATAATGTTATATTTTAATAGTTTGTACAGTTATGCACGCAGCAATACCAAATAGGTTTCTTTTTATTATGTTTACATGGATTTATATAGGAAAAGGGGGCGATTTGAACTTTTAATATTGAAGGGGTTAGTGTGTCTTTTAAACATTTCTTAAAACTTTTTTTTTTTTTTTTTTACACTTTATTAATCCCTAGGAGACTTTTAGGAGGAATCATTAGATTCCTCATGCAGATCAATAGAGTTCTATTGAACTCCATTGATCTGTGTGCTCTGTGATCCATTGATAGAGTTGGTCCAGCAAGGATCTATTAATGACAGAGCCACAGACACCAGGGAACTCAGGTAAGCCCTCCAGCTACCTCTATAGTGGATTAAGGCTGCCTATTCCCCAACACGCACTACAAGTTGTGTGTGGAGAATGCAAATAAATAAAAAGAAATAAAAAAAAAAGAGAAAAAAGAATGCAAATGCTCGCTCTGTAGAAAGTGTCCGACGCCTCCTCTCTCACTGCCTGTCTCACACTGACCGTACATGCTAAGTATTCTGTGAGTGGAGGGCAATGTTTCTGTGATGTCATAAAGCTCACTGCAACAAGCTTGTATTGCAGACAATAGTAGTGTCGCCCATGACATCCAAACTGATGTAAAGTTAGAAATATGGTTAAAGTTGACAATAAAACAAATGTTAAAAAAAAAACTCTTCCCCTAAATGTATATTTGCAATTGAGTCTTATCTGACAGTAGAAGAGCATACTGGGATTTGTAGTGCACGTTACCTGTGCATAAAAATTAAAATGTGTTGTTTGGAAGGGTTTTGAGAAGGGTCCATCCCAGGGGTCTCAAAACTGTGGACCTCCAGATGTTGTAAAACTACAACTCCCACCTATCCAGGTATGCTGGGAGTTGTAGTTTTAAAACATTTAAAAATAAATCAGGTGCACGTAATCACTGAAACGCGTTGTCCATGTATCTGTGGTTAGAGAAGGAGAGGAGGTAAAATTCATATTACAGATAATTACATTATTACATTCTGCAAAAAATGCCCATGAGAAAGCAGCCTAAAGCCAGTTTACATGAGCGTATTACCGGTGCATTTTTTCGCCCATATTACAGAAGAGTACCGTGGCTCATCCACGGGTTTCATGACCTGAACTGACTTCATCAGGGATCCCTATGATGGTGCAATTGATGGCCAGTAAACCCGCAGCTGGAACAAGACACCTGTAAAGAGTTTATATGACAGTGGCCTAAATGTAGTTGGGGCTTTACTGCCACCATTTCAATAAAGTATCGGTACAACTTTATGCTGAACAGTCATTTGGCGTGAATTGGATTGTTAGGGATACACTGCATAGCACATTCCTATCTATCAGCATATATCAGACAGATTCTTCAAATTCAAGGGCATGAAGATGAATGAACATGAAGCGGGGCAGATCCTGACTCAGTTCTCCAGCTCTGAGTGCCTTTTAGGGCCCATATACAGGGCAGAATTCAGTGTAAGTATTCACTTCGTAAATTCTCGTGTAGCAGCCTCTCATAGTTGTCAATGGGATTCATTGGCACTGTGTACATGACAGAAGAATTAAAATGTTTATTCTTTCAACGGAATTCTCTTGAATATGCCGTCTATGAGATGGCTCATTTCTGAACGGTCCTAAGTGGTTTGTCAGCATCTGCTGCACACAAAATGTCGGGCAGCTATTCTGTCGTGTACATAGGCCCTTACAGTTGCTAACCAAAATCAACTTGCACTAACCGGACTTCAGTAGATCCCCTGTATGGTGCTGAGGCCGTCTGGCCGCATTTCACCAGCATCCAGAACCCCTGATCCACACATTACACAGTTCTTGTACCCGGCACCCTGGCAGCCATTTATATTGTGAATGCTAGCTGCACTGAAGAGCACCCCGAGGCCCCATTCTTCACATTGCGTAAGAAAACATTGTTTCTTGCTCTCCACTGCCGGTTTTCACTTCCGGACAGCAAGCAAGATGTTAGATGTGGTGACACCAGCATGGTGTGACTACTACTGCTTGGGGGTGTTCCAGGGGTGCATTCCGCACCACAATAGCTGTAGGAGGCTCTCATGACTATTTGTGAAGCTGCCATTTTTTATTTTAGGTGCACTGGGGTGATATAAATTCTGCAAAAACAGAGGCCTTTACATCAGGACTTTTGTTATTTATGGATTATTTATGTGACGTATATGCATGCTCCAAGCAGTGGGGAGAATCTGAGGTCACAGGGATCAGACCTACAGTGGGTATCAAAAGTTTGGGCACCCCAGGTAAAAATTTGTATTAATGTGCATAAAGAAGCCAAGGAAAGATGGGAAAATCTCAAAGGCATCAAATTACAGATTAGACATTCTTATAATATGTCAACAAAAGTCAGATTTTATTTCCATCATTTACACTATCAAAATAACAGAAAACAAAAAAAATGGCGTCTGCAATACTTTGGGCACCCTGCAGAGTTAATATCTTGTACTGCCCCCTTTGGCAAGTATCACAGCTTGTAAACGCTTTTTGTAGCCAGCCAAGAGTCTTTCAATTCTTGTTTGAGGTATCTTTTCCCATTCTTCCTTACAAAAGTCTTCCAGTTCTTTGAGATTTCTGGGCTGTCTTTCACGCATACTGCTCTTTTAAGGTCTATCCATAGATTTTCAATTATGTTGAGATCAGGAGATTGTGATGGCCATGGCAAAACCTTCAGTTTACGCCTCCTGATGTAATCCCCTGTGGATTTCGAGGTATGTTTAGGATCATTATCCATTTGTAGAAGCCATCCTCTCTTTAACTTCAGCTTTTTCACAGATGGCATCAAGTTAGCATCCAAAATTTGCTGAAATTTTATTGAATCCATTTTTCCTTCTACTCATGAGATGTTCCCTGTGCCACTGGCTGCAATACAACCCCAAAGCATGATTGATCCACCCCGATGCTTAACAGTTGGACAGAGGTTCTTTTAATTGAATTCTCTTCCCCTTCTTCTCCAAAGTACCTTTGCTCATTCCGGCCAAAAAGTTCAATTTTAACCTCAACGGTCCACAGGCTTGTCTATATGTTCATTTGCAAAGTTCAAACACTGATTTTTGTGGTGAGGAAGTAGAAGAGGTTTTCTTCTCATGACTCTTCCATGAAGACCATATTTGTACAAGTATCTCTTTATAGTGGAATAGTGTACCACAACTCCAGTGTCTGCCAGATCTTTCTGGAGGGATTGAGCAGTCAATCGTGGGTTTTGAGTTGTTTTTCTCACAATCCTGCAAGCTGTTCTGTCTGATATTTTCTTGGTTTTCCAGATCTTGCTTTAACTTCCACTGTTCCTCATGACTGCCATTTCTTAATTACATTCCTAACAGAGGATATTGACATCTGAAAATGTTTTGCTATCTTCTTATAGCCTTCTCCAGCTTTGTGAGCATCAACTATTTTCAGTTTCAGATTTCTAGACAACTGCTTAGAAGAACCCATGGTGCTGATTGTTGGGGCAAGGTCAGATGAGTCTGGACATTTAAAACCTTTGAGATTGGCAACACCTGGTCTTCCCAGATGATGATTGAGAACAATCCATGACACTGGCAGCTCTCAGCTTTGCAAAGGGGACAGTGCATGCTATAAATTCTACAGGGTGCCCAAACTTTTGCAGATGCCATTTTTTTGTTTTCTGTTTATTTGAAAGTGTAAATGATGGAAATAAAATCTAACTTTTGTTGACATATTATAAGAATGTCTAATCTGTAATTTGATGCCTTTGGAGATTTCTCCATCTTACCTTGGCTTCTTTATGCACATTAATACAAATTTTTACCTGGAGTGCCCAAACTTTTGATCCCCACTGTATGCATAAGGCATACCTTTTAAGGGGCTGGAAAAGTATGAAAAAACTGTCTCTAATTTTTATTACATTTAAAAAAATAAAATACAATTCCCATACCAACATTTCAATTTTATATGGAAAATAAATTGCAAACCACAAGAAAACTCACTGGAACAGATTTACTGAGGCTCGATTTGTACCATAAAAACTGTTGTAGAAGCTTTGCGCCCACATCTAAGGGGTGTGGCTAAAACAGAAAGGAGATGTCAAGGGCCCGGAATACAGATTAGGGCCCACATGAGATGTGCCCACCCCTCTTGCGCCCTTGGTCCTGTCTGTTATGTGTTATTATTATTAATAGAGATTTGTGTTAACTTTGAATGTAGTACTTTTTTAGATGCAGCTGTTGCCAGGCAGATTCTGAGTAACATCTGTAAGTTGCTGTTGCTGGGCAGAATTGGTTCCTGCACGAGTACCGTCTTACCTGATTGGTGGTTTGAATTCTGTGAGAAGCCACTGTTTATATATTCTCATCTGCCTGAGGTGGGGTTCATTCTCTTCACACATCAGCCTGCTGTATCAGCCCCCCCCCCCCTTTTATTTTAGTTTGTCACAGTCGTTTGTGAGTGGCAGTCACCCATGCTGGGTGGACATTAATTCATTACTGGTATTTGGTTTTAGTTATTGGTTAAAGTTTTATGGCTTTCTTATTAGGTTAACAAGCAGTGTATTTGAATAACTTAATAAAAGACCGTGGCCATTTTGTTCCAATTCGTGTCGGTGTGTTTTTTATTATCATTATGCTCTTAAGGGCGTGGTGGGTGGGCTTACATTGCCATGTAGTTTAACAGAGTGGGCATGGTTCAATATGCAACGCAGGGTGTCCAAATTGCTCTGAAAGTTTATTAAGAAAACCAATATGCGGTATTAAGTTAAACTATGTAAAGATGTGGCAAATTTATCATATACCAGAAACCGCTGTGATAAATTCTAATACATGTAATTGGTTGCCATTGGTGCCTACATATTCCAACACCCCGGGAGTGGGCTGCCAGAGGGTGGAATTTAAGTAAACTCGGTCCAGAAAATGGTAATTCCTAGGAGTTTTAAGCCATTCTTGGATAGGAGCTTAAAGGGTACTGAACTTCTGATCCCCTATAAGCAGGATAACTGATAAATGTCTGATCGAGGGGGCTCAGACTCCTGGTACCCTTGTGATCTGCTGCTTGATGCTCTGGCTCTCCTCTGTGCATGAGAAAAGTCGGAGATCGCAAGGGGTCCCAGCAGTTGGACCTCCCGCGATCAGACACTTCCTGTATCTTCTGTCTGCAGGGAAAAAAAAAGCATAAAGAAGTTCAGTACCGGAGTTCCCCTTTAAAGAGTACCTATGAATAGAAAAAAAACTTTTTCACATGTTCAGGAGACATGCCAAAAGGTTTTAAAATTGGTCATGTCTGTGTTCAGGACCTGACTCAAGATGTGAACGAGCTGGGAATGGAGCATGCGCTCCTCTCCTCACTCTGGCCCCATAGACTTACATTGTAAGTACGTCCAGGTCCCATGACACAGAGCCATGAGAGAAGGCGATAAGCACACAGGGGCAGATTTATCAAAACTTGTGCTGAGGAAAAGCTGACCAGTTGTCCATAGCAACCAATCAGATCGCTTCTTTCATTTAAGAAAAAAAAAGGGCCTCTGAGAAATGAAAGAAGAAATCTTATTGGTTGCCATGGGCAACTGGTCAACTTTTCCTCTGCACAGATTTTGATAAATCTCCCTCACACTTCTCCGGGTTTGTTCTACTGATCAATCAGGGTCTTAACTCTTAGACCGCGAACGATCAAAGTTTTTTTTTTTTTTTTTTTTTTTTTTTTTAAGTCACAATTTTTACACCTATGGGTCCACGTAAAATGGAATGTATGTATGAATAGTCCTCGACAAGGTTAGAAATGACCACAATACAACATGTCTGCAACAAAGGAACAGTAACATAGAAGTAAATTTCAGGTAGGCAGTATAGAGATTTATTGGATTGGTCTGGTTATTTATTAGCAAATCACACAGAGCTAAACGATTAGTTCCATAAAAAAGTAGTTATTACAGTATGTAGAAAAACAACATGGATTCCTATGAGTCAATAACCATTTAGCTGCAGGTGAGTCTGGAGTGCATTGCCCTGCAATGTAATTCGGCTTCCTCTGTAACAAGGAGAAGATCTAGGGGTACAGACAGCTTTTATAAACCACTGGTCATATAAAGCTAAGATGGTACAAAAGATACAGATTACAAGAAGGAGAAGACTGCAAGAAATCTCTAGTGTTTAACAGGAATATCTACATCCGATTGGCAACATATTTCCCTTAAAAGGAACAAAATATATATATACATTGGATGGGAGAGTCCCAGCGTAAGTCAGTGCATAGGAGTGTTAGCGGGTGGACGCTGGTCACAGGGCTCTGGTGTCACGGTATATGCCTGGCGCTGGCTCCTCCGGGAAGGCCTTGGGCTGGGCACAGATACACCGCTCGACGGGATTGCTTAGTCAGCAAAGAAGTGCACGAAAGACACGGGGAAGGCTCCTCTCCGGGACGGCTCACCTTCTACATGTCCAATCTGTCATGGGGGCAACAATAACAGACATGTTTATGGCATAATACACAGCCCAACTGTTGTATAACAACTTTCCAGCATGCCCGGACAGCCGTTGGCTGTCCGGGCATGCTGGGAGTTGCTGTTTTGCAAATCCGGAGAAACACTGTTTGGAGGCCACTGATCTATTGAAAAAAATTATTATATATTATGTTTCCAACATGGAAACGGCCACTGTAGACTATGGATGACTTTATATCATCAAGTCTAAGCTATATTTATGAAAACTGGCAGAAAGAGAACAGTTGCCGAAAGTAGCCAGTCTCCAACTGTCATTTTTTAGAGGTCCCTTTATGAGAAGCGATATTGCTGGTTGCTACGGGATCAGATGCTCATCGATGAGCCTTGGGCGCCCATGATCCTATCTCTCTTTCTTATTCCAATTTCTAGGTCACTTTTCGTTGGAGAACAACTTACTGATGGGTAAATGCTCTTGCCACTAGGAGGCGCTGACACTAGGAAATAAAGTTGGGTCCTCCCTGGCAGGATATACCCGCCCACTGGAAGTGAGGTAATCAGTCTTAGCTAGTGTCAGTAGGAGGCAAGACACAGGTCTGGGAGATCCCTAGACCTGGTCTTTTTTTAAATTATTTTCTAGTAGGGCTGTGTTTTTTTTGTTATCTACTGCTGCTCATGCAGACTTTGCACTCTCCTCTGTTGGAGGAGTTTATGCACTCATGTATGGCTCAGCGACAGCCAGTCTAGCCACAGTCTGTTGTTTGGGTCCTGCCATTGCTCTCCTCCTCCCTTGGTGCAATCTCCCTGGAAGGGTGTGTTTATCCTTCCCTTGACAGTGTCTGTTGTGCGACACTGTCGCCACAGTCTTCTAGAGTGACCTTCCTGTGCCCCATACCTGGGAGTCTCTGCTGGGTTCCCTTCTGTTTTTTCCCCTCCATTCCCGTCCTGACGGGATGTTGCTTCGGAGTGCTCTGGTCTTCTCGGTCCACTGGGGTCCAACTCTGGTTAGTCTCCTTGGATTGGGCACTATTCTAGACTGCTGTGGCTTGCCATCTTTTTTGGGTTAGCCCTCCTGGTTATTTAGGCCTTATTGATGGTTGAGGTCTCAGGCATGGGTAGCGATCCTGCCCAGACTTCTCCGCAATTCCATTTGTGGGGTGGTCTTTCTGTACCGCACTTTTTCTTGTCTCAACACAGGAGTTTGTGTTCCGGAGCATTTGGTGGCTGTTGGTTTTCCTTCCCCTTCAGGTTTACGTCTTACAGGTGACTTAGGAACCTCCAGTTCATGTTTGTCGCTTGGGCGTTCCGGGATGCCCCATTTTCAGGGCGTTCCGTTCCTTTTTTGGCTGTTCTTGCTTTCAGTCTCATCCTTCGGGGTCCATGTACTCCCGAGATGGGGGGAGTTAGGGTCCCACGGATTACACCAGTTGAGCTAATTTTGCCTTCTGGATGCTAGCGGCGGGCCCCTAGGACGGGTTTTGGGTCTCCAGATGTTCGGGTCATCTCTCTTATGCTCCAGACCTCTCTAGAGCCGGTTTCAGTCTTTCTTTTTTCCAGTGGTTTTCTGGTCTCCACCTCCTGTGCTCGCCTTCTGCTCAGGCGTACGCTACTCTCCCTGGCATCTTTCCGCCATTTTCTCTTGAATCGGTCAACTCTGGATGGGGTTCTCTTGTTGTGCCCTTTTTTCCATTTTTGTTTCCCAGCTAGGCTAGCCCTCTGTCTAGTTCTGTGTTCCTTGGGGTTGATTTCCTACTTCCTTCCGGGATGGTTCTGGCCCAGCTGGCTTCCTAGTCTACCTTTTTCTTGTCTCTCTCTGTATGGACCGTAGGTTTTGTCTCTACAAAAGACGGTCCCTTCCTTTGGCATCCTAGTCCATCTCCATGGCTGGGGGATCTTCCGGGAGATCTGTTTCTAGGCCTCGGTTGTCTCTGGCCTGGGGTCTCATCCGCACCCCTTATGGATGAGTGGGTTCGGTCTCTGTTTCCCTTTCTCTAATGGTTGTTATTTCCACCCTAGGGGACTGCTTTGGTACGTTCCATCAGTAAGGTGTCCCCCAATGAAGAGCGACCGTGAAAAGGACATTTTTCTTTGTACTCACCGTAAAATCTTTTTCTCCTAGCCTTCATTGGGGGACACCGCAGCCCCCCCATAATCTTTTTTTTTTTTGTCCGGATGATCTGTTCTGGTTCTCTTTCCGTGATTCTTTTCCGGTGATTTATGTCTTTGTTGGCTTCTCCTACTGCTTTGTGACAAAACTAATTACCTCACTTCCAGTGGGCGGGTATATCCTGCCAGGGAGGAGCCGACTTTTTTTTCCTAGTGTCAGCACCTCCTAGTGCCAAGAGCATATACCCATCAATAAGGTGTCCCCCAATGAAGCCTACGAGAAAGATTTTACGGTGAGTACATAAAAAAAATCTCCTTTTTGGTAGGTACTGACTAGGGATAGACCGATTATCGGTTTGGCCGAGATTATCGGACGATATTCACGATTTTGGAAGTTATCGGTATCGGCAATTACCTTGCCGATAATGCGGGTGCTTTAAATCAGTGAACTGCAGCGGCTTTTGCGGTGCCAGAGACCGCTGCCGCCACCCGCTTCTTAGGGGTCCTAAGTCCAACCACCGCCGCTGCCCCCCCTTGCCTATCCTCTGGCCAGAGACCGCCGCTGCCTGCTTCTCTACCCCTGTCGGTCCTGAGTCCAACCACCGCCGCTGCCCCATTGCCTCCCCCATCCCTGGTTTTATAATTACCTGTTCCCGGGGTCCGCGCTACTTCTTGCTAGTGTGGTGTCCTGCGCTGCTGCTGTGCGCAATGACGAGTGACGTCCTATACGTGACGTCACTGTCAGTGCGCACAGCGACAGCTCGGGACGCCGCGGGAGACAGAAGTAGCGCGGACCCTGGGAATAGGTAATTATAAAACTGGGGATGGGGGAGGCAATGGGGCAGTGGCGGTGGTTGGACTCAGGACAGATAGGGGGAGAGAAGCGGGTGGCAGCGGTCTCTGGCCCCGCAAAAGCCGCTGCAGTTCATTGATTAAAAGCGCCCACTTTAAATCATTGATCTGCAGCGGTTTCGGCCGGGCCAGAAACAGTTTATCAGGGTATACCCACACACACACACACACACACACACACACATTTTACCACGGATATAAGGGGGGGGTTCAGGAATATCTGTGTAAGTTATCGGCTATCAGCCTGAAAGTTCACAGGTTATCTGTATCGGCCCTAAAAAATCTATATCGGTCGATCCCTAGTACTGACCAATGCATCCCATAAACCTGCTGTTTTGGAGATGCTCGGACATGCATCTATCACAATTTGGCCCCTGGGAAGAGATCGGGTTCATTCACACTACGTGAATTTCAGAGCGGAGAAATTCTGCTGGAAAATTCAGATGCAGCAACCTCCCATTGTTTTCAATGGGATTCTTTTGCACCGTGCACACAATGGAATTCCTGGTGTGGGAAATTCAAATGTCAGACTCCGACAAAAGAATAAACACAATCATGCTTTCAGCAAAATCCGCTCGGAAATGCATAGATGTTAATGGACACTGTATATTAAGTGGTTCAAGTGATGTCTTATATTGGGTACTCTGGTACTAGATATCTTATCCTGTGGATAGGGGATAAGTGTCTGATCTGTGGGTCCAACTGCTGGGACCCCCCGCCGTCTCCTGCCCGGTACCCCTGTAATCAACATGCACGGAGCGATCCAGCATGCACCGGATTACTTTCGATCACAGTCAGATGCTGACACACCCCCCGTTATAAATCTCTGTGGGTGATTTGGAAATACACGAATGCTGGGGTTCTGGGCCAGAAATTATGGGGGGTCCAGCGGTCAGACTGATGAATAGTAAATAAGATTTCTAGTACTGGAGTACCCCCTTTAAATTTCTCTGGACAGATATTTGGTAGTGTGAATGGGCCCTTAGGATCTGTGCACATTTTTTCTGCTTTTAATGGATTGTAATCGCTTGTCCCCAGATAAGTGTCTTTTAGGTATCAAATCAGCAGTAGCCAATGTACATCATTATAATATATATATATATATATAAAAAACGAAGGTGTTATTATATTCCACTTTATACCAGGGATAATATTTGACAACAAACCTGGGTCTTGCCATCTCTAGGAGCCAGGAGTTGTACTGATATCCCAGACAGGTAACACTTACCCACCACTCATGGTCCTCTTCTCCGTCCACCACAATGATCTCTCCCTCTGTAAACGTCAGCTCATCCGGGTTGTCAGCTGAGCAGTTATATATTGCTTTCACCCTCTTCGGCTTCAACTTCACCTGTAGTTATTAAAGACATAAAAGTAAATATCTATGCAGCCATAAACATTCCTGGAAATGCCAAAATACTAATTGAGAACTTGCACATTAGAGCCATATATGAGTTTGTAATAGATGTTATATACAGGAGGATGTTTAACCCCTTCATGACCCAGCCCATTTTCACCTTCATGACCTGGGCATTTTTTGAAAATCTGACCACTGTCACTTTAAACATTAATAACTCTGGAATGCTTTTACTTATCATTCTGATTCCGAGATTGTTTTTTCGTGACATATTCTACTTTATGTTATCGGTAAAATTTCACTGATATTTGTATCCTTTCTTGGTAAAAAATCTAAAAATGTCATGAAAATTTGGAAAATTTAGCATTTTTTTAACTTTGAAAGTCTCTGCTTGAAAGGAAAATGGATATTCCAAATAAATTACATATTGATTCACATATACAATATGTCTACTTTGTGTTTGCATTAAAAAATTGACAAGGTTTTACTTTTGGAAGACACCAGAGGGCTTCAAAGTTCCGCAGCAATTTTCCAATTTTTCTCAAGATTTTCAAAATCGTAATTTTTCAGGGCCCAGTTCAGGTTGGAGGTGGATTTTAAGGATCTTCATATTAGAAATACCCCATAAATGACCCCATTATAAAAACTGCACCCCCAAAGTATTCAAAATGACATTCAGTAAGTGTTTTAACCCTTTAGGTGTTTCACAGGAATAGCAGCAAAGTGAAGGAGAAAATTCTAAATCTTCATTTTTTACACTCGCATTTTCTTGTAGACCCAATTTTTGAATTTTTACAAGGGGTAAAAGGAGAGAAATCACCCTAAAATTGGTAACCCAATTTCTCTTGAGTAAGGAAATACCTCATATGCGTATGTCAAGTGTTCGGCGGGCGCAGTAGAGGGCTCAGAAGGGAAGGAGCGACAATGGGATTTTGGAGAGTGAGTTTTTCTGAAAGGGTTTTTGGGGGGCATGTCCCATTTAGGAAGCCCCTATGGTGCCAGAACAGTGGACCCCCCCCACATGTGACCCCATTTTGGAAACTATACCCCTCATGGAATTTAATAAGGGGTGCAGTGAGCATTTACACCCCACTGGCGTTTGACAGATATTTGAAACAGTGGACTGTGCAAATCAAAAATTTTTTTTTTCATTTTCACAGACCACTGTTCCAAAAATCTGTCATACACCAGTGTGGTGTAAATGCTCACTGCACCCCTTATTACATTCCGTGAGGGGTGTAGTTTCCAAAATGGGGTCACATGTGGATATTTATTGTTTTGCGTTTGTCAGAACTGCTGTAACAATCAGCCACCCCTGTGCAAATCGCCTCAAATGTACATGGTGCACTCTCCCTTCTGGGCCTTGTTGTGCGCCCCCAGAGCACTTTGCGCCCACATATGGGGTATCTCCGTACTCAGGAGAAATTGCGTTACAAATTTAGAGGGTCTTTTTTCCCTTTTACCTCTTGTGAAAATGAAAAGTATAGGGCAACACCAGCATGTCAGTGTAAAAAATTTATTTTTTTACACTAACATGCTGGTGTAGACCCCAACTTCACCTTTTCATAAGGGGTTAAAGAAGAAAAAGCCCCCCAAAATTTGTAAGGCAATTTCTCCCGAGTACGGCGATACCCCATATGTGCACCAAAACTGTTGCCCTGAAATACGACAGGGCTCCAAAGTGAGAGAGCGCCATGCGCATTTGAGGCCTGAATTAGGGATTTGCATAGGGGTGGACATAGGGGTATTCTATGCCAATGATTCCCAAACAGGGTGCCTCCAGCTGTTGCAAAACTCCCAGCATGCCTGGACAGTCAATGGCTGTCCGGCAATACTGGGAGTTATTATTTTGCAACAGCTGGAGGCTCCGTTTTGGAAACAGTAGCGTACCAGACGTTTTTCATTTTTTTGGGGGAGGGGGGCTGTGTATATGTAGTGTTTTTTACTTTTTATTTTAGGTTAGTGTCAGTGTAGTGTAGTGTTTTTAGGGTACAGTCACATGGGCAGAGGTTCACAGCAAGTTTGCCGCTGGAAGTTTGAGCTGCAGCGCAAAATTTGCGCCATCTCAAACTTGCAGCACTCACTGTAAACCTCCGCCCATGTGAGTGTACCCTGTACATTCACATTGGGGGGAGGGGGCAAACATCCAGCTGTTGCAAACTCCGAGCATGCCCTTTGGCTGTCCGTGCATGCTGGGAGTTGTAGTTTTGCAACAGCTGGAGGAACACTGGTTTGGAAACACTAAGTTAAGTAATAAACTTTCAAGTGTTTTGCAACCAAACTTAGTGTTTCCAAACCAGTGTGCCTCCAGCTGTTGCAAAACTACAACTCCCAGCATGCATGGTCTGTCAGTGCATGCTGGGAGTTATAGTTTTGCAACAATTGCAACAGCTGGAGGCACTGAGGTAGGAAACGGACAATGTTTCCCAACTAGTGTGCCTCCAGTTGTTGCAAAACTACAACTCCCAGCATGCCCAGACTGCCAAGGCATGCTGGAAGTTGTAGTTCGGCAATATCTGAAGGATCAGATGTTGCCAAACTACAACTTCCAGCATGCTTGGGCAGTCTGGGCATGCTGGGAGTTGTAGTTTTGCAACATCTGGAGGTCCACAGTTTGGAGACCACTGTATAATGGTCTCCAATCTGTGCTCTTCCAGATGTTAGAGAACTACAACTCCCAGCATGCCTGGACAGACTGAGCATGCTGAGATTTGTAGTTTTGCAACATCTGGAAGAGCACAGATTGGAGACCATTATACAGTGGTCTCCAAACTGTGGACCTCCAGATGTTGCAAAACTACAACTCCCAGCATGCCCAGAAAGCCAAAGGCTGTCTGGGCATGCTGGGAGTTGCAGTTTTGAAACTCTCAGAGGCAGCAGTGAGATCGCTTTACGGCGATCTCACTGCTGCCAATGAAGATGCCGCCCTGCTGCCGGAAACTCACCTCCGGGACGCAGCGCAGCCAGGACCGCACGGAGGACGCCGGGACCGCTCGGGACACCGCTCGGACGGGTAAGTGACGCCGGGGGACGGGTCAGGGACACTTAGCAGAGAGGTGTGTGTCCCGATCCCCGTGATCGGGACTCACACACCGCGCTGCTAAGTATTCTGATAGCGAAACGCTGCTATCAGCTAGTCAGATTTGACCAGCTGATAGCAGCGATCGCTGGGGGGGGTGGGGGATGAAACCCCCCGTGGTCGCACGGTAAGATGGCTGGCTATCAGTGATAGCCACCATCTTTCCGGGCGCTGCGGGATGCCGCGAGTAGCGGCAGTAATGTCCATGACGTACCTGTATGTCATGGGTCGGGAACACCTTGCCACCCATGACGTACAGGTATGTCATAGGTCGGGAAGGGGTTAAAGGGGTTATCCAGGAAAAAACTTTTTTTTTTTTATATATCAACTGGCTGCAGAAAGTTAAACAGATTTGTAAATTACTTTATTAAAAAAATCTTAATCCTTCCAGTACTTAGACAGAAAAGAACAACCTTAACTTCAGAAGCTTATAAGTACTGAAAGGATTAAGATTTTTTTAATAGAAGTAATTTACAAATCTGTTTAACTTTCTGGAGCCAGTTGATCTATAAAAAAAAAGTTTTTTCCTGGATAACCCCTTTAAGCTACAGTACAACACAGGCTTATCTTAAGAAGATAGTTTAGGGCCAAGCTTGTTATCTGACTTAAAGGGGGTGTCTGGTTTGAACAACTTCTGTCCAACAAAGATCTACTCCAGGGACTCCCTGTAATAATCTCTTCACATTATTATACGTGTCCTTTAAGATCAATGGGTGCAGAGAGTTCGATCAATGAGACCATTAAAATATGTATATATATGTATCCAGACTTTTCCCATTCTACACAGAAGAAAAGACTAACCTTTAGAGAAGTGAAGAAGCACCTACATAGCTTAGACATCCCCTTTTCACTACTATTCCCAGCGTGTATGAGATTAGTGGATCAAGGGAAAACTTTTTTTTTTTTATTCGGAAACAAAAATTGTGAAATGGTTGGAATCACAGGGGTTATAAGGTTGTAATGTTATTGTGTAATACATTTCAGGTGGGGGGGGGGGGAAGAGGTGGTTGGACGGAGATAAGTGAAAAGTGGAGAGGGTTAAGGAAGGAGGTGGATCAGCCTGGCATTAAAGGGGTACTCTGGCCCTGAGACTTCTTATACTCTATCCAAAGGATAGGGGATAAGATGTCTCACCGCGGGGGTCCCGCCGCTGGGGACCTCCACAATCTTGAATTCACCACCCACCTGTTTGAGCTGCACGCCACAGTGCCAGCTCACAAACAGCAGGGGCCGGAGTATCGTGACGTCACCCCCCCCCCCCCCCCCGTAGACTTGCATAGCGGGGGGTGACATCACACAGGGGGGGGGAGTCGTGACGTCACGATACTCCGGCCCCGTGGTCGCCACCCGGATGTTTGTGAGCTGGCATCGTGGCGTGCAGCTCAAACAGGTGGGTGGCGAATACAAGATTCCGAACACTGATTTTATGCGTTTTCTATTTCTGTGTGTGAACTATAGCTTGTATTTTCTGTTATATCTCTGAATGTTAATACCGCAGGAAGAAGGCTGAGAAGTGGAGGATTGTTTTACCCCTGTGACAGATTGTAAGGAGTTTGGGTTAGAGGAAGAGAAGAAATTTGGTGCAAGTTAAAGAAGCAAGGGGGAGGGATAAGGAGAATCAAAGGTGGAAATTGGAAACACAGGAAATAGTGGAATTTGTGAGAGGTGTAACGGGAGAAAAGGTTAAGAATTTGTTAGGGATAGAGAACAGAAAGGTGGTAAATCATATCGGGGATACCCAAGAATTTAAATGCAAAAAGAAGTGGGAGGAGGATGTAGGGGTAAGAATAGAGGAGGAATGGGATGGTATTTTTAAGAAGGTTAAATATAAAATCAGTAAATATGAACCATTGTATTTCCTATCTGAAAGTGATTCACAGGATTTATTATACTCCAAAGCTCCTTAAGAAAATGGGGTTAAGAAAAGAGTCCCTGTGTCCAAAATATAAGAAGGAAGAAGCCGATTTACTGCACTTAATGTTGGACTATTGGAGAGTCAAAGAATTCTGGGAGATAGTGTATAGGAAAATTGCCGAGGATTTTAACGTTACTCTCCCATTTGAAGCGAGATGCGCAATTCTAGGGATAGGAATAAACGTAAAGGGTTATGGAAATGTGATTCTCAAAATAATCGGTTTAGCAAAGATTGTCTTACTTAGAAAGTGGTTGGCCCCGAGTGTACCCGTGGAAAAAGAATGGATAGGGCTGGTTAACAAGGTTAAAAACATGAGGAAATCCTATATAAGGATAGAAAAAGAGGAATTAAGGAAAAGTGGTCACTATGGAAAAACTAGAAGAGGTTTTCTTGCTCGTGTAGAGAGTATAGGATAGTAATGCCACCCTGAAGGAGGGGGGGGGGGGGGGGCGTGGGGGTTGGATCTTGGGGTTCATGATTTGTAATAAAGATATATATTTTTTATATATATGTATATGGGGTAACATTGAATTTGATAGATCCCTGATAAAAGAAAATGCCTAAAAGACTTTATATGTCCCACCGAAGCTCATCATGGATACCAGTAATCCCACCAGAGCTGATCTTATCTGCCACCCAGCACCCTGTTCTGTACTGATAAGGGGCAAGTGCCAAAAGAGCAGTCTACACTACACAGAGGTGTCTGGCTTGGCCAATATCCTAAGTAATGTTTTAAAGGAGTATTCCTGTTTTATCAAAAGGATAGGGGATAAGATGTATGATTGCAGGTGGCCCACCACTGGGGACCCCCACAATCTCGGTGCAGACCCCTGGAACTCTGTGCCAGGCGCTGCCTCCGAGATGGGGACGTGACGCCACGGCCACTCCCCTCAGTGACATCACGCCACGCTCCCTCCCATAGACATGAATAGAGAGGCGCGGCATGACGTCACTAGAGGGATATGGCCGTGGCGTCACATCCCCATCTCTGAGGCAGCACCAGGCAGAGAATGCCGGGGGGCTGCACCGAAATCGCGGGGGTCCCCAGCAGCGGGACCCCTGCGATCACATACCGGTATCTTATCCCCTATCCTTTGGATGGATTCCAGAGTCCATTTGCACTATTATCAATAAAATATACCAATACTAGAATGAACTCTTCTATCTATCACTAATGTTACTTGCCAGTTGTGATTTGCGTGGCATTGGAGCAGGCGGCTGTACAGGCACTGTGGTACCAGGCTTAGGTCCAGGATGAGAAGGCGCATCAGGTAATGCATCTCCTGCAGCTGTAGACAAGACACAAACGGTTAATATTTATAGGATTCATCTATGCAAAAGTATTTGTCCTAATATAAACTCATCTGTATGTTGTTTCTCCATGTCTTATTCTATTGCCATGGAGTTTCTATTATCTTGATTTAGGGCCCTTGTAGACAGGCGATGGTGGACAGGAGACAAGCGCCAATCTTTATGATCTCATTTGTCGAGCCTTTACAAGGGTCAATCAATCTTGTAGCCGGATCTCATGAACCATTGCGGGATGGTTTGTGCGGCCATTCAAATTCATCACTATTGGCTGCACGTCCCCTTTTTGACAGGGTCATGTGCGTCCCACAGCCATAATTTAAATGGCCGCACAAAAGATTGAATCAAATTGTTTGTTGGCTGATCCTATTACACAGTGATCCTAGGAATGCTCATTTGCCAGGTAATCTACCCATATCATAGGGCCTTCAGTCCCTTTCCAAACTACTGACCTATTGTAACGTGGCCCTTGACTGCCGATCACCGATAGCTCTACGTCAGATTAGCAAATAGTTAACTGATATATTGCTTATGTGTTGTTTGTCTTAGGGCTCATTCACAAAATGGAATGTTGCTTACAGCAGCCTCCCATTTATTTCAATGGGATTCTGTTGCTCTGTTCACATACTGGAATTTCAGTTGCGGAATGGGGCCACACTTAATGTCAGCATTGACCTTTAGCATCGATTCCATAGTGGGCTGCTGAAAAGTTCTTATTGCCATAACCAAAAGACCACTATAACCCTGTAGCAACAGGTTAATGTGGGTCAGACTAATAATAGATTCCCTTTAAAGGCCAGAATATCATGGAATACTGTTCTATCCAATCTATTTATCCAATATAAAAACCCTGAGTGAAAATTGTACAAAGATATGATACAATATACAGATTCTAGATTATACAGGTGCGCTACATAAAGTCACTATGTTCATCAAAAGTGCAAGGGCATTGAGTAACCATGTTGTGTGCGGGGTCATCAGTAGCAGGGTATTCTAAGAATTCCTGCAGGGACCACTGAGGTAGGCTATGAGTTCACATCTAGAACCTCATTGACAGTCATATCCAACCATATTATCCTTGGGGACCTGAATGAGCGGTTAAATTGTGGACCTACCTGGACATGTTTTACATGGCATTTGTTCTATCAGTATGTTTGCTATGTCTGCAAGACTTGATGCATTAAAGTGGTATTCCAGGATTTTTTTTTATTTGACTATGCTACAGGGGCTGTAAAGTTAGTGTAGTTCATTATATAGTGTCTGTACCTGTGTGTGACGGTTTTCTCACAATTCTTCTGTGATTTTCACCCCAATATTTATTTTTAAGAGCATACAAAATGACTGTTGTCTCAGATTTTTCCCAGGTTACAATGCGGCCGAGACCTGACATCACTAGTCAGCTGATGACAGGGAGCCTGTCTGCTTCAATGGGTGGAGCGATCGCTTGGTGGGAGAGAGATCAATCTGCAACTAATGCAACAGCTGTAGGCACCCTGATTGAAAACCACAGGTCTTTTGAATGGATGTAGCTCATTTATGTTTCAATGGGTGGGGTGGCTGATGTGTGGGAGGGAGGAAAATTGAATTATGGGACTTGTAGGCAAAAGAAGAAAACTCAAACAGGAAATACAAGTTCATAAAAAGCTAGCCACAGTGTTATGGTAATCTCACAGCATAGCCATTTAGCCCCAAGACAAGCGCAGATCCTTCCTAAGCATGTCCATGACTGTCTGCCAGGTACGTACTAAAATCACCTTATGCTGGATAACCCCTTTAAGTCTATATACACTCCTGTCTAATCCTCTGAAGAACCCCATATATCGCTAGTGGGGGAAACGCGTCGGGATTGTGCAGTGTCACAGGAATTTGGTGTTGGGGGGAGGGGGGGTGTTATCACAAATATTGGGGACAGCATCAGCTACTTGAGTTTGGCTACTGTACTGCCTGTATACATCTGGTTAGAATATGAATATTGGTAACACCCCATGTTTGTTTTTGCTATATCTATTTATCAATTGTTGCAATTTGATTTTTGCATCACCATGGATCTGATTCTGAACTATATTAATACATATCTAATCAAAGTTACATTTTATGTATGATATTTCTTCCATTAGTCATATGTGTATTCTAAGAAGTGCAGGAGCAGATCTGCTAAGCTAAGGCTGGGCTCCACCACTGGAGCGGAACAGAGCAGAGCCATTGGAGCTGTAGCAAAACTACAACTCCCAGCATGCCCGGACAGCCAAAGGCTGTCCGGGCATGCTAGGGGTTGTAGTTTTGCAAAAGCTGGAGGCACCCTGGTTGGGTTACACTGCTATAGGGAGTACAGGATCTGTGGTCACACCCATGCCTCAGAGCCTAAGGGGGCCCAAATGGCCCCTCTTCCTTACATGATGAGTCCATTACTATAAATTACATAAATTGATAGTGGTTACAGATTTTGCATTGTGTACATGTATGAGTGTACTTAGTAATAATAAAGAACGTGTTAAATCCATTGGCACAGATTAAAATGTATGCAGGCGAAAGAGAATTCATTACACATAATAAGGTTTTACAGCAACATCTGCGTTTTAGGAGAGTTACATCACATTTACAGGCACGAGTGCAGGAAACTCACCAGGAATCGACAAGGATGTTGCGGCTGCAGACGGGATCTTAGCGGGTGGAGCCGGTTTCTCGGCCCTGAAGAAAATGTATCACAGACATATATTTTAAATTAAAGCTGTAAAATTGGATCTAAAAGAACACAGTGATCTGGATAGCATTCATCTCCCTTGTACTGACAGATACTTATGGCGAGAAGCATATAATCTCCCTATCTGCCATGACTGGTGTCATTTCTGTTACCTGGCCAGCGAAATTCACCCAATTCCTTTGTGCTCTCCTCCTGGTCTACACTGATACAGTACAGCCTGTGTGATCTGCCCTTCCTTAAAGGGGTACTCCGCCCCTAGCTGCTGGTGACCCCCGGGATCTCCGCTGCGGCACCCCGCTATCGTTACTGCACAGAGCACACTCGCTCTGTGCATAATGACCAGCGATACAGGGGCCGAAGCATCGTTACGCCGTGGCTCCGCCCCCTCATGACGTCATGGTCCGCCCCCTCAATACAAGTCTATGGGAGGGGGCGTGACGGCCATCACGCCCCCTCCCATAGACTTGCATTAAGGGGGCGGGTGGTGACGTCACGAGGGGCGGAGCCGTGGCGTCCCGATGATCAGGCCCCTGTATCGCCGGTCATTACGCACAGATCAAGTGTGCTCTGTGCAGTAATGATAGCGCGGTGCTGCAGTGGAGAATCCGGGGGTCACCAGCAGCAGGACACCGGCGATCTGACATCTTATCCCCTATCCTTTGGATAGGGGATAAGATGTCTAGGGGCGGAGTACCCCTTTAAGATTTGGATGCTTTCCTTCCTTCTCCACGCTCTCCTCTAAAACATTCTCCCCCTTCATGCTCTTATATGTCAAAAGCAGCAGGACAACAGCTGTGTGAAGGAGTTGTAAAGACTCTACAGCAAAAAAAAAAAAAAAAAATCATAGACAGCGGCCCCTTGAGAAAGTGGAAGCACGAAACGGCATTGGGGCACAGAGGCACATTGACACTATGGGTAAGCACGTAGGCACTTTGGTTTATTATGCACTTTAGATTCCCTCCATTTTAGAATTTATAACATTTGCTTGTCTAATATTAGTTACCAAGGCAGTCTAGGTGGGGTCACATTATATAATATATACTAGTTACAATGCGTGGATTTTCCTGCCTTTGACTAGGTAACTAGTGAATATTCACAAGCACGGATTAGGGAGGATTTATTTTTTTTATACTTTTTCTATTATGTACCTTATTACGTATATGATTTATCCATATTATTATGGTATTTTCTCAGGTTTTACTTTGCATATATAGTTCCTCTGCAGCAGTTCAGGAATTATTTCTGTATTCAGAGTTTTCTCAATAAAGATTTAATTTGTTATTACAAGTGGTTTTGTGAACTCAGTTTTTCTTGTTGAGTAAAAAAAATTGTAGAACATTTTTTGATTAGATTCCATAAGAAATTGCTTCATTTTGCAATTAGGAGCAACGAGCATGGAAAAAAATTACAGTGCACAGGTGTCCATAGCCTTAAAGGGGTACTCCTGTGGAAAACTTTTTTTTTTTTTTTTTTATATCAACTGGTGCCAGAAAGTTAAACAGATTTGTAAATTACTTCTATTCTATTACTTCCAGTACTTTTTAGGGGCTGTATACTAAAGAGAAATCCAAAAAAGAAATGCATTTCCACTGATGTCATGACCACAGTGCTCTCTGCTGATCTCTGCTGTCCATTTTAGGAACTGTCCAGAGCAGCATATGTTTGCTATGGCGATTTTTTCCTGCTCTGGACAGTTCCTAAAATGGACAGCAGAGGTCAACAGAGAGCACTGTGGTCATGACATCAGAGGAAATGCATTTCTTTTTTGGATTTCTCTTCAGTATATAGCCCCTAAAAAGTACTGGAAGGATTAAGATTTTTTAATAGAAGTGATTTACAAATCGGTTTAACTTTCTGGCACCAGTCGATTTAAAAAAAAAAAAAAAAAAAAAAAAAAACGTTTTCCACGGGAGTACCCCTTTAAGCACACTCTACATGCCCTAATGTCACCCAGTGACCAAATGGACTGCTTATAAGATCCTAGGTGCAAAATGCTGTTTACCAAAAAAAGAGCAAAGTAGGATGTTTCAGTGGGATTAAGTGCATGATCCTGTTTACTGAGACCTCACATCCATCCCACAGACAGATGTTGGGAGGAAAGAAGGGTCATGCATACTCCCTGCATTCTATTGAAATAAACATGCAAGCTCAACTGAGCCAAGTGTGCATGTATATGGAGGAGACAGGGGATACAGCTATTAGGCAAACAAATCCTCTAACTAACATTCATCTTACAGTGTACCCGTCGTTCAATAAAAACTTGACATGCCCCACAGAGACCCCCAACGATCAGGAGAACGAATGAGGAGGGGCGCGCTTCACTCCTCATCTTCCAAACATCTATGTTCATCTTCTCTGAATAACAGTATAAGTCTATGGGGCCATCTAGAGAGGCTGGACAGAGATCGCTACAAACCGCAGAGTGAAGCGCGTTACCGCGTGTGTATCCCTGCTCTTTCTTCTGATCAGTGGGGGTCTCAACGCCTAAACTTTATGGCAAGTACTGATCGCCTTATACATTGCATAAACCTAATACTTACCCCGGAACCAACTTTTTTTGCTGCAACCTATTGGGAGGCTGTGGCGGGACTGGAGGGGGTGCAGGTTTGTTCTGAGGTATTGGCGGTGGCTGGATCGGTTTGGAGTGCTGGCTCAAGGCTTCTATAACACTGGGGGTTTTTGCCACAGGGGGTGGAGGGGGGTCTGTAATGAGAACAAGCAAATTTATAGATTGTGTAATACATATAACTCCATACAGTGAACACAGCGCCCTGGAGGTGCGGACAAGGTGGATGTTAATAGGACGATACACATGACTCTATGACCGAGCTCTGTTCATGTGTACAAAAACGAGGACAGAATGCTATAAAGGTTAAAGAGGTTATCCAGGAAAAAACTTTTTTTTATATATATCAACTGGCTCCAGAAAGTTAAACAGATTTGTAAATTACTTCTATTAAAAAATCTTAATCCTTTCAGTACTTATGAGCTTCTGAAGTTAAGGTTGTTCTTTTCTGTCTAAGTGCTCTCTGATGACACGTGTCTCGGGAACCGCTCAGTTTAGAAGAGGTTTGCTATGGGGATTTGCTTCTAAACTGGGTGGTTCCCGAGACACAGAAAAGAACAACCTTAACTTCAGAAGCTCATAAGTACTGAAAGGATTAAAAATTTTTAATAGAAGTAATTTACAAATCTGTTTAACTTTCTGGAGCCAGTTGATATATAAAAATAAGCTTTTTCCTGGATAACCCCTTTAAATGTCACAATAGATTTTGTCAAATTGACTTGGACACAAATGGAAAGCTTCACGAAGGATTCCTTTAATGCCCCATGTCCTAGGGCAGTGTTTCCCAACCATTGTGCCTCCAGCTGTTGCAAAACTACAATTCCCAGCATGCCTGGACAGTTGAAGGCTGTCCAGGCGTGCTGGGAGTTGTAGTTTTGCAACAGCTGGAGGCACCCTGGTTGGGAAACACTGTCCTAGGGACTGGGAACTCACTAACTGAGGCTAATGGAGCCAAATGTTCCTGTTTTGAGAAGTTGAGTGGGCATGCAACACGTGGCAATGTGCACCTCTCCATGAAGAAGCCAGATACTAGAGCAAATTCAGACTAGCCAGATCCTTGCAGTTGCACGTAATGCAATGCAAGCTGCGAGATCCATACACTGCTGCATAGCCAGCGGTCACAGCACAGTCGCTAACATGGAAGGAGCGAAGCTCTCAGTCGCGAATATGGAAGGGGTGAAGCTCACACAGTTAGATGCAGGGAAACAGAACAGGACGATGCAGTGGGTGAAATGCTAACAACGTGGATCTCACACACAATCATATAGCAAGCAATGCATTTGGCACGGTGCTCGTGAGTGGTTGACAGGAGGTCACGTACTTGTGGCGGTAGAGGTGACACGCATTGGTGGCACGGGGGGATGAATAGCTGGCGGGTCAGATGACGACCTCTGTCTGCTGCCACTCTCGTGTCCCAGTGCATGAGTTTTCCACGCTGGGGTATTTGAAGGGGTGTTGTGTATACTACCGCCAAAAATGGTCGACTGTACTAGAGGGGACAAAAATCAACAGGATGGAGGAAATATTTCCAGATATCACACACAAACACAGCAAGCATCCAACAGTTCATGTGTCTTAACCAACATCGCGTGTATACTCTTTTTTTCCTGTACAGGCTTCTGCTATCTCTGTATAATGAAGAGTAATAGATTTTTAGACTAACTCAGAGCTGATGTTGCTTATACTATTTGTCAGCTGCAGGGGGGTCGCCCGATTAAGGGACTGCTGATCCCCATGGTAGCCGCTCACTGTACACCAGAAGCAATAAACGGTAATAATTGACTCATAGCAATAAAGAGGGGTTGTCAGCACTTCAAAGGTCAGTCTTTCCAAACCAGGGTGCCTTCGGCTGTCCGGGCATGCTGGGAGTTGTAGTTTTGCAACAGCCGGAGGCACCCTAGTTGGAAAACACTGCTGTAGGTGGTGGTGCACGAGGAAGTAAAGACATAAAGAAAAGCAGAAGGTTCCAGCACTTACCAAATGCATGTAATGTAATGTAATTTATTGAATCGCAATATGAACAGAGTGGTATACAGGACGTGTTTCGGCACCACAGCTGAGGAAGGCAATGTGGTGCCGAAACATGTCCAGTATACCATTCTGTACATATGAATGTTTAATAAACAACGTTAAAGGAGTTAAACTCTGGGATAATAAAACGTATCCCCAATCCTAAGCATAGGAGATACGTTTCAGACGGCAGCGGCCAGGGGGCGTGTCCAACCACCACATGACGCGGCAGCCAACACGCCCCCTCAATACATCTCTATGGGAGAGCTGGAGCGCTGCATTCGTCAGTCTCCATCTCTGCCATAAAAATGTATTGAGGGGGCGTGTCGGCCGCCCAATCATGCATTGGTCGAAATGTGCTGTTTCGGCAATGAGCCGAGGGCCCTGTATAGGAGATTCCCATCCCCCCCCCCCCCCCCGGCGATCTCCCATACGGGGCCCTCGGCTCATTGCCGAAATAGCACATTTCGACCAATGCATGATTGGGCAGCCGACACGCCCCCTCAATACATTTCTATGGCAGAGATGGAGACTGACGAATGCAGCGCTCCAGCTCTCCCATAAAGATGTATTGAGGGGGCGTGTTGGCTTGGACCCCCCAGTGGTTTGGACCCCCCTCTACGATCTGAAACTTATCCCATATATAGGATAGGGGATAAGTTTTATATCCTGGAGTTCTTTTCGGACCTTCTGCTTTTCTTCATGTTCTTACTTCCTTGTGCACCACCACCTACGGCAGTGTTACCCAACCAGGGTGCCTTCAGCTGTGGCAAAACAACAACCCCCAGCATGCCCTGACAGCCTAAGGCTTCCTCACTGAGTAACAGTTTCTTCACAATTGAGTGATAGTCATCTGTATTCTCAAGTACTAGGTCGGCACTTGGCTGTGCATTGGACACAACATGAACAAGGTTTGGCTTTAAGGGGTACTCCGGTGGTAAACTTTTTTTTTTTTTTTTTTTTTAATCAACTGGTGCCAGAAAGTTAAACAGATTTGTAAATGACTTCTAAATCTTTACCCTTTCAGTACTTTTTAGCAGCTGTATGCTACAAAGGGGAATTCTTTTCTTTTTGAATTTCTTTTTTGTCTTGTCCACAGTGCTCTGTTCACTCTCTGCTGACACCCCTGTCCGTGTCAGGAACTGTCCAGAGCAGCATAGGTTTGCAATGGGGATTTTCTCCTGCTCTGGACAGCTCCTGATATGGGCATCAGGTGTCAGCAGAGAGCACTGTGAACAAGACAAAAAAGAAATTCAAAAAGAAAATAATTTTCTCTGTAGTATACAGCGGCTGAAAAGTACTGGAAGGGTAAAGATTTTTTAATAGAAGTCATTTACAAATTTGTTTAACTTTCTGGCACCAGTTGATTAAAAAATATGTTTTCCACTGGAGTTCCCCTTTAAAGGCCCTGAATGCATTTATACAAGTTTATGGGGAGTCAAAACGGATAGCTGTGGGACGTCTTATGCACATTGCCAGTCTAAGTGACACACACAGGATATAGAATCAAAATGTAGAAGAAGAAAAAAAAACACAACAATCTCAACATGTTACAACTTATTCTAAAAAATGTGAACAAGCAAGTTCTGATGATTGGATTCTGTCTGCGGAGGGGGACGGAGCTGGCTTGGTCTTCTTACATAACTGCGTCCTGTATTTTCCCCTCAAGTTCCAGGTCACTGACTGTCCAGTTTTCTTTACTCTCGTATTTCTGTGCTCTAAAATAATGGCGCATTGAACAAAGAGAAAGGTTTGCGCCTCATTGCTCCTTTCACGGGACATTGTGATGTTACATCGAGTACAGTGGGTTACCTAATCCTCATACTGTGGGGAAGGAGCGACTATATGCATCATAATACTGCAGCACATCAGACAGATACCTCTATACACAAGACTAATGTTTCCCAGCCTTCACGTGTTGCAAAACTACAACTCCCAGCATGCCCGGACAGCCGAAGGCTGTCCGGGCATGCTGGGAGTTGTAGTTTTGCAACAGCTGGAGGCAAACTGGTTGGGAAACAGTGCCCTAGACATAGGTGCT
Source organism: Hyla sarda (assembly GCF_029499605.1). Classification (NCBI taxonomy): domain Eukaryota; kingdom Metazoa; phylum Chordata; class Amphibia; order Anura; family Hylidae; genus Hyla; species Hyla sarda. The sequence goes on along the minus strand of NC_079191.1, from coordinate 47,908,539 downwards.
CAGGAGGAACTCAATTCCTAGTATTAGTCTTATGGGAATTATAGGGTTACGGTAACCATTGAGCTGTGCTGTGGTCACTATCTGGCCAGACAACACTAATGGCAGAAAAGCTGGATCCGGAGCTAGGTGAAACACGTTGGAGACAGTCTAAGGGGATCTAATGAGTATCAAAATAATTAAGACTTATCAGGTAAGGGCCTAGGTGCAGGCTTAACAGGTAAGGGCCGGCCCCTCAGTCTGCTCTCACTATAGTGCAGACAAAACATAGTCTCCTTGAAGAACCAGAGCTAGGTGAAACACGTCGGAGATAGTCTAATGGGATCTAATGAGTATCAAAAGTAACTAAGGCTTATCAGGTAAGGGTCTAGGTTCAGGCTTGTAAGGTAAGGGCCCTCAGTCTGCTCTCCCTATAGTGCAGACAAAACTTAGTCTCCCTGAAGAATCAGAGCTAGGTGAAACACGTTGGAGAAAGTCTAATGGGATCTAATGAGTATCAAAAGTAACTAAGGCTTATCAGGTAAGGGCCTAGATTTAGGCTTAACAGGTAAGGGCCGGCCCCTCAGTCTGCTCTCCCTATAGTGCAGACAAAACGTAGTCTCCCTGAAGAACCAGAGCTAGGTGAAACACGTTAGAGACAGTCTAATGGGATCTAATGAGTATCAAAAGTAACTAAGGCTTATCAGGTAAGGGCCTAGGTGCAGGCTTATAAGGTAAGGGCCCTCAGTCTGCTCTCCCTATAGTGCAGGCAAAACGTAGTCTCCCTGAAGAATCAGAGCTAGGTGAAACACGTTGGAGAAAGTCTAATGGGATCTAATGAGTATCAAAAGTAACTAAGGCTTATCAGGTAAGGGCCTAGGTTTAGGCTTAACAGGTAAGGGCCGGCCCCTCAGTCTGCTCTCCCTATAGTGCAGACAAAACGTAGTCTCCCTGAAGAACCAGAGCTAGGTGAAACACGTTGGAGACAGTCTAATGGGATCTAATGAGTATCAAAAGTAACTAAGGCTTATCAGGTAAGGGCCTAGGTGCAGGCTTATAAGGTAAGGGCCCTCAGTCTGCTCTCCCTATAGTGCAGGCAAAACGTAGTCTCCCTGAAGAATCAGAGCTAGGTGAAACACGTTGGAGAAAGTCTAATGGGATCTAATGAGTATCAAAAGTAACTAAGGCTTATCAGGTAAGGGCCTAGGTTCTGGAGGTATGGGGTCACCCTTATTAGTACCTAAAGCTAGGGGGACATGCATTGAACATATAGGGACAGATTGTGTGCTACTGTCTACTGAGAAAATAACAACCCTTTTATGCTATGTCGCTATCTAGAGTTGAGCGAACTTACAGTAAATTGGCTCGTAGCGAATCTCGCAGCTCGGCTGTTGATTACTTTAGTCTGCATAAATTAGTTCAGCATTCCAAGGGCTCTGGTTCCAGGCAACTGGAGCCCTTGGAAAGCTGAACTAATTTACGCAGACTAAAGTAATCAACAGCCGAATTGCAAGGTTCGCTACGAGCCAATTTACTGTAAGTTCGCTCAACTCTACCTCTATCCAAAGAAATGAAGGAGTCTTTTGAACCCATACTGAAAAACCTGGTAACAAAGTGACTAATGTATTTTGTACATTGTGGCTCTTTGGGATGCATTTCTACAATTTATTGGGATATCATTTTAAATTATGATAACAAAAGTTATGTTTTGTCCCCTTCCTAGATGTTAGAGATGATGTGAAAAATAAGAACAGACTAGTGAAGAACTTTTAAGTCCTAAAAAAAAAACAAAAAAAAAAAACAATACTGATACAGGCACAACTATGTTTTTATAGTTCATAATATTTAGTGCCCCCTGCTGGACTGAGTTAGAAATTTCCTGGTTAAGTAATTAATGGTGATTAAAATTACAAAAATTTTCGGGCTATAAAAAGTGTTTGTTTTTTTAGCATATTATAGATCAGAAGATAGAGGTTCACCAGACTCCATGTCTGTTTCCATAAAGGACATCCCAAGATTAAACATTATCACCTATCCACAGGACAGGCAACCACTAGCTGATCAGTTGGGGTCTGACCCCTGAGACCCCCATTGATGACTAGAACAGAGGTCAGATGTCCCTCAAGTCACTGAAGTGGCAGTGAGCCTGTTGGCTGCTCCATTCACTGTACAGTGATCCCCTGACTTATGATGGCCCCGACATATAATCATTTCAACATATGATGGCCTCTCAGAGCCCATCGTATGTTGAAGGCAGCCTCGACATATGATGCTGCTGTGTGTTGGGGCCATTGTACAAACAGCTATCTGACAGCGCTGACAACTTCAGCAAATGACAGATAGTTGTATAATGTGCCCCGTGTGCCTCGTTCTGCCTCCTGTTACTCACATGCTGTCCAGGCTTCCACTGTGAGCTCCGTGTAAGCCCCGCCCCCCAGTGCAGCCATAGCCAATAGCCTGCAGCATCTTGCTGCAGGCATCCAATGAGCTGCTCCCCTTCCTTTCCTATAGAGCTGTAGTCGGCAGGATCGTAATGGAGGACATTCTGTCTCCCCTGAAGGTATTTAAAGAACTGTACAGTACTGTATGCGATGTCACACATCACATACAATACATATACACACTATACACCCCATACATCAATGTTTCCCTATCAGCGTGCCTCCAGCTGTTGCAAAACTATAACTCCCAGCATGCCCAGACAGTCAATGGCTGTACATGCATGCTGGGAGTTGTAGTTGTGCAACAGCTGGAGGCACCCTGGTTTGTTAAACACTCCCCATACACTCCACATACAATGGTCATCCCAGAACCAATTAGCAGTTTCCCATAGAGATATGTATTCAACATACAATGGTTCCGAGGCCCCAGAAACAATTACTATTTTTACATAGACATATGTACTCGACATATGATGGTTTCAACATATGATGGTTCTCCTGGAACCAATTAATATCATATGTTGAGGGACCACTGTATAAGGATGTTCCAAAAATTGACAAGTGCTGAGCTCTGCTCTGTTCAGAAGTTCCATAGACAGTAAATAGAATGGTGGCTGAGCATTCGCATGGCAGCTCCATTCACTTTAGCGGACAATCAACAACTGTTTTTGGGATCCTAAGTTTTTTTTGTAGGATACTTATCCTTTAATCTTATAAGCCGTCCCATTGGAATGGTTCATTTTATTTTAAATCCATTACATAAATCACTTTTACTTGGGTTGTTTTGTGCACCCTGGATCTGATTTTGTTTAGGCTGGTACTGCGAGGTGGTAATAGTGTGTCCTCCTAAAAGTTACTCCCTATCCACAGTCTCCCATTAAAGGGGTACTCCGCCCCTAGACATCTTATCTCCTATCCAAAAGTATAGGGGATAAGATGTCAGATCGCGGGGGTCCCGCCGCTGGGGACCCCCGGAATCTCGGCTGCAGGACCCACCTGTTGCGGCTTCCGGAAACGCTGGAGGCTTCGGCTCCCGACCGCGGTGACGTGAGATCGTGACGTCACGACTCCGCCCCCCCGTGTGACGTTACGCCCCGCCCCTCAATGCAAGTCTATGGGAGGGGGCGTGACAGCCATCACGTCCCCTCCCATAGACTTGCATTGAGGGGGCGGGGCGTGACGTCACACGGGGGCTGAGTTGTGACGTCACGATCTCACATCACCGTGGTCGGGAGGCGTCAGGATGAGAGCCTCCAGCGACAGGTGGGTCCTGCAGCCGAGATACCGGGGGTCCCCAGCGGCGGGACCCACACGATCTGACATCATATTCCCTATCCTTTCAATAGGGGATAAGATGTTTAGGGGCGGAGTACCCCTTGAAAATAGAGCTGTGGGTCATGGATGTATTTGCCGATTTATTCTCTGTGGATGCTGCCGGAGATAGCGGGGTACATTGTTCTGCTTCCACAGAGAATGAATGGACCTGTCACTCCATTTAAACAGGAGACTCTGTTCACCTTTCTGAAATGGGGGAGGAAGGGGGCCTACCTGTGGATAGCGAAAACTTTGCTAGATGTTAAAGAGGTATTCCGGCTTTATACATCTTATCCCCTATCCAAAGGCCGCCACGCCCCCTCCCATATACATGAATGTCACTAGGGGGCGTGGTGTGACATCACTAGGGGGCGTGGTCAGGACATCATGTCCCCGTCTCTGAGGCAGCGCCCAGCACTTCAATGAGCTACTTATCACCTATCCTGTGGATAGAGGACAACCTTAAACCTTGGGATACCTCCTTTATTGATCATAGGCAAGGATAGAGAGGACTGTACTTCATAAACAACCTATCACCCATCTCAGCTTCCTATCAGAGAGACTGGACACAGGACTGATACCCAAGGTGGGAGTATTAACCCTTCCTCCTCTCTAGACCACCAAGGAAGCCTGAAATCATTTACTGCTTATTTTCTGATATATAAACTCTGGTACATGTCACAGTTCAGTGTTATAGACCATAAAATAAAGAAATGACTCTGTTGACATAACTGATCAATGGAACTGACTAAAGGTTACCACTTCAGAGCTAAATCATGATTATACCGTCACACGCATAAAAATCTATGTACAGTGGTCCCTCAACATACGATGGTAATCCGTTCCAAATGGACCATCGTTTGTTGAAACCATCGTATGTTGAGGGATCCATGCAATACAAAGTATAGGACAGTGGTCTACAACCTGCGGACCTCCAGATGTTGCAAAACTACAACACTCTGCATGCCCGGACAGCCATTGGCTGTCCGGGCATGCTGGGAGTTGTAGTTTTGCAACATCTGGAGGTCCGCAGGTTGAAGACCACTGGTATTAAAGGTTGTACTCACCTGTCCCCGCCGCTCCGGACCGTCACCTCTGCCCTGGATGTCACCGTCCATCGCTGTCGCCGCGTCCCTGGGGTGTCCCAGACGCTCCGGCAAGGCTTCTGCTTCCCCGGCGTCCTCACTCTCCGTCGCCGCCATCATGTCGTTACACACGCCGCTCCTATTGGATGACGGGACGGCGCGTGCAGCGACGTGATGACGACGATGGAGAGCGCCGACGATGCAGGGATCCCGAGGACAGGTAAGTGATCGTCAGCGGACCACACGGGGTAAACGGCTATCCGGTGGCAGCTGAAGCAGTCTGCGCTGCCGGATAGCCGTTTATGCGATGGCCCCGACATACAAAAGCATCGTATGTTGATGCTGAGAGGCCATCGTATGTTGAAATGATCGTATGTCGGGGCCATCGTAGGTCGGGGGGGTCACTGTATAATTGATGTGAATAATATTTTTTTGTTTTGTTTTGAAAACTGTGGCCACATTATTATGTGCTATATGTATTACAAGGTTGATTTCCTTTGGTGAGCACGTCCCATAAAATCCAGGCCAGAGAAGAGTTAAATACTTGTAGATACTATGATGTAACCTGTCACATAAAGATGGTGTTGTGTACACAATTTCCGATAATTGGGGACACAGAATAATTCCATTGTTTTGTTACCTTTTGCAACGTTCCTTGGGGGTAAAGGAGGAGCGGGAGCCGTACCAGCGGTGCTGCCAGGGGAGCTGTTGTTATTGAGGACCGCACCGTACGTTTCATTCTGGATGATATTTGGCAGGAAGCTTCTCTGTTTGTCCTTGGCAATGTTTGCTGCATCTCTGGCAAGTGAGGCGACACTGGGCTGCATTGAATTTGGTCCAGGTGGGTAAAAACTGAGCGGTCTATCCTCCCGGCGGTTGGGACTTGGCTGCTGCAAGATCACAGGTTATAACAAAGAAAAAGTTAAGAGACAAAAGGGGGGTGCAAGAAAGACAGAATAAAACGCAACAAAAATAAAAAATAAATGCAAAAGTGATCAGAAGAATCCATGCACCTCCTAAATGCACACAGGACATGGAATATGCTATATTTAATGCTATATGAACCGGCATGCAACAGATAGTAAGGGTGCGTTCACACGGCCGTCTGTCCCCGTTTTTTTTTTTTTTTTTATCCCCATTTCGGTTGAGTTCTTGCAGGCTGGAAACGGATTAAAAACTGTTTTTAAAAAATCTCATTCATGTCAATGGGATTTTTTTTACAATCTGTTTACATCCGTTTGTACCCGTCTACACTCATTTCTGTTTTTTTGGACGGCAGAAAAAACGGCACATGCAGTATTTTTTCTTCCGTCAAAAAAATACGGAAGAAAAAAACGGACCCAGTAAATTTAACATTGAAGTCTATGGAAAAAGCATGAGCCTTTAATGTCATCCGTTTGCATCCATTTTTTGATCCATTTTTACTTCTGAGCATGTTCAGAACAAAAAAAAAAATTTTTTTTTTGTTTAACTGATAACATCCGTTTGCATCCGTTATTGTCCCTTTTTTTTTTAAAAGTCCGTTTTTATTTTTGACGGGAGAAGAACGGAACAGGTCTAGATGGCCGTGTGAATGCAGCTTAAGCCACAGGTTGCAGATTACTTGTTATAAATTGTATTTCCTAAATTCAGCCCCATGCCAAGACCCCAGGGACCATGCTATCACCCCTAAGTAACCTATATCTGAGCTAAATGCACTAAGAAAGGCCTAGTGTGCACCAACACTAATACTACTAAGCAAAAGCGTACTGGCAAAAAATAAAATAAAAATAAAAATGCCATCTTTACAATGGCACAACCTGGCGTGAAAACAGGACCAGTCTATTTAATTCTGTATTGATACTGAATAAGAGTTGAAGGTGTGCCGAAACAAACCTGAATTTTATCATCCACATCATCGTCGCTTTCATCCAGGTCCGCATGATGCAGCCTCCATTCATATTCCACATGGACATGAGAATTGAAGCGTCCAGATAAAGCCTGAATCAACTGGGAGACCAGAACCAGAAGTTATAGAGGCCATTGAAGCAGAACAAACATGTTTGGCAACCATTCACTGAACTAATGGCTGGCATATGTGTAAAGATGACTCCTTAAAGGGGTACTCTGCTGCTCAGCGTTTGGAACAAAACTGTTCCGAACGCTGGACCCGGCAGCTTGTGATGTCATAGTCCCGCCCCCTCATGACCTCACGCCCCGCCCCCTCAACGTAAGTCTATAGGAGACGTTGTTCCAAATGCTGACAAGCGGAGTGCCCCTTTATTAAAGACTTGTATGGAGACTGCCATGCACATACTCCACCATCATTGATAACTCTGCCCCAATGTCTTCAATAAAGGACTTTTACCCTACTAACGTGTGTCCTCCATAATGATCTCAGACCAACAAGGTACCTTAGAGACCCCTTTGGTACAACCTAGAGATTTCTATCACTGATTAAATTCTACGCCAGTGTTTTCCCAAACAGTGTGCCTCCGGTTGTTGCAAAACTACAACTCCCAGCATGCCCGGACAGCCAAAGGCTGTCCGGGCATGCTGAGAGTTGTAGTTTTGTAACAGCGGAAGACACACTTTTCTGCGCATAAGACCATCCAAGTCAATAACAAAGCAGTGCCAAAGGTGTGTACACAATGATGATCCTTTCAGTCTGTAAAATGGTTCCTCTCGCTCTTATCTATAAAGGGTACCTTTCATCAAAAAAACCTTTTGATATATTATAGATTAATGTATTTTCCAATTGCATGTTATTAGAAAATATTCTTCTTTCTATTCAGTTTTCCACTTTGAAAAAAATGACCACTAGAGGTCTCCCTACCAGTCCTGGCCGCAAGCCCTTTTTATAGATTTCATGCCGGAGTCCTAATTCTTAAACTGCAGCCAGGACACAGACAAGCTCGGCACTGCTCCCAGACAGGTAGGAGCCAGCACTGTGCTCATAGCACAGCAGGAAATACTCCTGACTCTGCCTTACAGCATGCCCTCATTCATTTTACTATCTGAGCTCCGACCTTTCTTCTCTCTGCACATGCAGTTGTAAACAGAGGAGAAGATTCAGCGCTGCCAGCTGCTGTGTTCATAGCCTCTATGCACACAGGGATAGCGTCAGTGAGAGTGAGGGACAGATGGGGGTTGGGAATAAGGGAGAGTTTAGATCATGATAGGTACTCTTTAACATATCAGAAGATCATATTGAGAGGTTTTTACCTTTTATGGCTATTGCAAGGAAATTTTATATTATGTGGTTGTCCATGTAATGGATGGGCTAGGTCCATTAGAGAGGGGGCTATTCTTATTGTCTCTCTTATTCGGCTTGGGGATCGCAAGCAGGGCAACTATTCTTTGATGTCTCTATGTGGATGTCAAACATATGCAAAAAGATTTTTTTTTTTAACCCTTTAAAGGTTAAAGGCGTTTCTCCAAGGGAACTATGAGTGAAAAGTATGTTGTGGGTTTCAGGCAGGAATTTTTTCTGCTTTTAGACATTTTTCTTCTTTTTCTGCAGAAATATCTATGTTTCGTACCCTTACCCAGTGATGTGTTATTATCTCTGACTTATCCTTTGCAGTATTTTTTTTCTTTTCTTGCTTATATGAAATTCACAACAGTTTGTTTTGGATGATACCGGTTTGAAAATGTGTTTATTTGCCCTAGCCCCTATATTTTCTATGAGTTTCGGTGTCTGTGTTATCTAATAACATTCTATTTTTTGCATATTTTTGTTAGCTTCTGTTTTGGCTGCCTTTTCTAGTTGGAGTTATAGTTTTAAAGGGGGTATTCTGGCTTTATACATCTTATCCCCTATCCAAAGAGAGGGGATAAGATGTATGATGGCAGGGGTCCTGCCCCTGGGGACCCCCGTGATCTCGGTGCAGCCCCTGGCATTCTGTGCCGGGTGCTGCCTCAGAGACAGGGACATGACGTCCCGGCCATGCCCCCTAGTGACATTCATGTCTATGGGAGGGGGTGTGATGGCCTATGGATAGGGAATAAGACGTATAAAGCCGGAATACCCCTTTAACATCTTGCAAAGTTTTCGCTATCCACAGGTAGGCCCCCTTCCTCAGAAAGGTGAACAGAGTCTCCTGTTTAAATGGAGTGACAGGTCCATTCATTCTCTGTGGACAGCAGAACAATGTACCCCGCTATCTCCGGCAGCATCCACAGAGAATAAATCGGCAAATACATACACAACCCACTGCTCTATTTTAATGGGAGACTGTGGTCCCTCTTGAGATTTCAGGGGTTCTGACCGCTGTGGATAGGGAGTAACTTTTAGGAGGACACAATATTACCACCTCGCAGAGATACCTCTTTCTAAGTACCAGACCAAACAAAATCAGATCCAGGGTGCACAAAACAACCCAAGTAAAAGTGATTTATGAAATGGATTAAAAAAAAATGAACCATTCCAATGGGACGGCTTATAAGATTAAAGGATAAGTATCCTACAAAAAAACGTATCCCCTATCCTTCAGATGCACCACTATAGATAATGAACCATACCAGATCCTCGCACTGTGTGTGTTTTAGTCTCTTCGCTATGTCCAGAGGAGTTTCTCCAGCTTCATTGGCTGCAATCCAGAACAGAGGAAAGAATAAGCTGTATATAAGGGGATAAGTTATTTTTTACTACAGAACGCCTTTAATCTGTGATTCTCAACCAGTTAGACTCACCACACGTGCGCAGCAATACCCACTGACATTGCATACGTGGGCAATCTACACAGGGCCACCACTGTCAGATGGGCCCTGTGTGTCAAACAACAGGAGGTCAGCGGAGTTCCTGCTTCATCGACCAGGATCGGTGGAACAATTCCAGTGGTTTAAGCATCTGATCGCCATTGGCAAGAACAAATGCTACATGATAATAGGGGCTCCCACATCCATATCGGTTAATGACTGGGGGGACCCCTGTACCGTCAAGCTTATAAAGTGCTGTGTATGTAGTCTGACACGCCACAAGCATGTTCACATTACCGCTTTTTCATGGTAAAAATAAAAATGCTGTAACTAGGCCAAATCGGCATCTCAAATCTGCAATGCTTTTTGATGCATTTTTCCAAATCAGACCGGGATTTCAATGCAGAAATAACAAAAAAATTTGATGTGGACTTTGGAGCAGGAATTTCAAGCTCACATTGATTTCAATAGAAAAACACTGTGCAGAAATGATCCCAAAAGCGGCATGTTCATTTCTTCAGTGTCTGAAAAGTCTGCATTGCAGTTTTTCAGCATCGCGTACACTTTCTTACTGGAGGCGATTGGCAGGTAAAAAAAAAAAGACACTGACTTGGACAACGTAAATAAGGATTCAGCCTCCAAAATCAGCACTGAATTTTGCTGTGTGAATGGGACCTAAGTGTTTCCCCAACAACAAACTGTGTCATAGAGCATAATGTGTTAGCACACAGAAGAGTAGAGGTTTTGCTGTTCTTGGAAGTACATTTTAAAGGGGTACTCCGCTGGAAAACATTTATTTTTTATTTTTTTATCAACTGTTGCCAGAAAGTTTAAACAGGTTTGTAAATTACTTCTATTTAAAAATCTTAATCCTTCCAGTACCCATCAGCTGCTGTATACTACAGAGGAAGTTCTTTTCTTTTTGAATTTCCTTTCTGCCTGACCACAGTGCTCTCTGCTGACACCTCTGTCCATGTCAGGAACTGTTCAGAGCAGGATAGATTTTCTATGGGGATTTGATGCTACTCTGGAAAGTACCTAAAATGGACAGAGGTGTCAGCAGAGAGCACTGTGGTCAGACAGAAAAGAAATTCTAAAAGTAAAAGAACTTCCTGTGGAGCATACAGCAGCTGATAAGTACTGAAAGGATTAAAGGGTACCTCTCATCAAAAAAACTTTTGATATATTCTAGATTAATGTATGCAGAATAACTTTACAATTGCATGTAATTAAAAAATATGCTTCTTTCTATTTAATTTTTCACTTTGAAGAAATGACCACTAGGGGTCTCCCTACCAGTCCTGGCAGCAAGCATTTCAGACTCATGCTGGAGTCCTAAACACTACGAGCTGCCAGTCTGCTTTGTTCACAAAGGAGAACACTAAGAGCTGCCAGCCTGCTTTGTTCACAGCCTGTTTGGCTGTGAACAAAGCAGGCTGGCCGCTCTGAGTGTTTAGGACTCCAGCATGAGTCAGAAATGCTTGCTGACAGGACTGATCGTGAAAAATACAATAGAAAGAAGCATATTTTTTATTAACATGCTATTGGAAAGTTATTCAACATTCATTAATCTAAAATATATCAAAAGTTTATTTGATGAGAGGTACCCTTTAAGATTTTAAAATAGAAGTCATTTACAAATCTTACAAAAAAGAAGGTTGCAGCAGCACTCTTGGTCAAAAAATGGAGGCTCTTAGGGCACTTTATGATCAAAAAGTGTCCCCCATCCACCACGTGGAGGCGGCCTAATTTCGGATGGGACCCTAGCACTTATTTCACTCATCTCTGCTGGGCATATGGCCTCTGACTGGGTGACATGCTGGATCCATAATTAATTTTAAAGACCTCCTGTGAAACAGGAAGGGGTGCACGTCTTTTACAAATCTGTTTATCTTTCTGGCACCAGTTGGTTTAGAAATTTCTTTTTCAAGTGGAGTATCCCTTTAAGGCAGTGTTTTCCAAACAGTGCATCTCCATCGGTTGCAAAACTACAACTCCCAGCATGCTCGGACAGCCTTCGGCTGTCCGGGCATGCTAGGAGTTGTAGTTTGGCAACAGCTGGAGGCATCTTCATTGGGAAACACTGCTTTAAGGGATTCATCTGTATGGAGTGTGATTTCTCTTTCAGATAATATCTTTCCAGGATACATAAGAGGTTTTGGAGAGTAGAGGGTGGATGGTACGCACCTATCTCTATGGAGGCCTTCCCTCTCAGCAGTAGTTTAAGGCACTCGGCGTTGTCGGTCAAGCAGCAGTAGTGAAGTGCGGTGCTGCCTTTCACAGTCTGTTTGTCCAGATTACCACTGCGGACATAAAAAAAAGACAAAGATCAGAAGCCAGATCAGGAGGATGTACAACACTATTGAAGCTGTGTATCCCGGAAGGGTAGAAGAGAAAAGTAAACAGCTATCTCCTACACACTACGACTACTACCTAAGCTTCACTGAAAGACAAAATGTCACCAGGAGAGGACGCTGTAGGTTCATGCAATGCATTTATCACCATTACGCTCCCTAATAAAAGGTGAGTTACTGGAGACCTCTGAACAGCATCCTCTGTGCCACAGCGCCCCCGTGTGAATTCTGGATGTGTGTTAAATTATCTCAATCTTTAAAATCCTATGAGTTTTTTTTTTTCATATTGTGCTGCTTAATAGGCACAGACCAAGGGCAAAAACCAGGGCAGCTTGATCAGTACTGACAGGATAGAATGTTACAATAGGAGACGGCTTGTATAGTACAACCATACAGTGCTCAAATAATATCACCATACAGAGCTCATATAGTACAACCATACAGTGCTCAAATAACATCCCCATACAGTGCTCATATAGTACTACAATACAGTGCTCAAATTATATCACTATACTGCACTGATATAGTGCTGAGATACAGGGCTCATTTAGTACAACCATACAGTGCTAAAATAATATCACTATACTGCACTCATGGGGGAAGATTTATCAGAACTTGTGGAGAAGAAAAGCTGCCCATAGCAACCAGATCACTTCTTTCATTTTTGAAAAGGCCTCTGCAAAATTAAAGAAGCGATCTGATTGGTTGTTATGGGCAACTTTTCTTCTCCACAAGTTCTGATAAATCTCCCCCATAGTGCTGAAATACAGTGCTCAACTAATACAACCATACAGTGCTCAACAAATACAACCATACAGTGCTCAACTAATACAACCATACAGTGCTCAACTAATACATCCATACAGTGCTCAACTAATACATCCATACAGTGCTCAACTAATACAACCATACAGTGCTCAACTAATACAACCATACAGTGCTCAACTAATACAACCATACAGTGCTCAACTAATACAACCATACAGTGCTCAACAAATACAACCATACAGTGCTCAACAAATACAACCATACAGTGCTCAACAAATACAACCATACAGTGCTCAACTAATACATCCATACAGTGCTCAACTAATACAACCATACAGTGCTCAACTAATACATCCATACAGTGCTCAACAAATACAACCATACAGTGCTCAACTAATACAACCATACAGTGCTCAACTAATACAACCATACAGTGCTCAACTAATACATCCATACAGTGCTCAACTAATACAACCATACAGTGCTCAACTAATACAACCATACAGTGCTCAACTAATACAACCATACAGTGCTCAACTAATACAACCATACAGTGCTCAACTAATACAACCATACAGTGCTCAACAAATACAACCATACAGTGCTCAACAAATACAACCATACAGTGCTCAACTAATACAACCATACAGTGCTCAACTAATACAACCATACAGTGCTCAACTAATACAACCATACAGTGCTCAACTAATACAACCATACAGTGCTCAACTAATACAACCATACAGTGCTCAACTAATACAACCATACAGTGCTCAACTAATACAACCATACAGTGCTCAACTAATACAACCATACAGTGCTCAACTAATACAACCATACAGTGCTCAACTAATACAACCATACAGTGCTCAACAAATACAACCATACAGTGCTCAACTAATACAACCATACAGTGCTCAACTAATACATCCATACAGTGCTCAACTAATACAACCATACAGTGCTCAACTAATACAACCATACAGTGCTCAACTAATACAACCATACAGTGCTCAACTAATACAACCATACAGTGCTCAACTAATACAACCATACAGTGCTCAACAAATACAACCATACAGTGCTCAACAAATACAACCATACAGTGCTCAACTAATACATCCATACAGTGCTCAACTAATACAACCATACAGTGCTCAACTAATACAAACATACAGTGCTCAACTAATACATCCATACAGTGCTCAACAAATACAACCATACAGTGCTCAACTAATACAACCATACAGTGCTCAACTAATACAACCATACAGTGCTCAACTAATACAACCATACAGTGCTCAACTAATACAACCATACAGTGCTCAACTAATACAACCATACAGTGCTCAACTAATACAACCATACAGTGCTCAACAAATACAACCATACAGTGCTCAACTAATACAACCATACAGTGCTCAACTAATACATCCATACAGTGCTCAACTAATACAACCATACAGTGCTCAACTAATACAACCATACAGTGCTCAACTAATACAACCATACAGTGCTCAACTAATACAACCATACAGTGCTCAACAAATACAACCATACAGTGCTCAACTAATACAACCATACAGTGCTCAACTAATACATCCATACAGTGCTCAACTAATACAACCATACAGTGCTCAACTAATACAACCATACAGTGCTCAACTAATACAACCATACAGTGCTCAACTAATACAACCATAAAGTGCTCAACAAATACAACCATACAGTGCTCAACAAATACAACCATACAGTGCTCAACAAATACAACCATACAGTGCTCAACTAATACATCCATACAGTGCTCAACTAATACAACCATACAGTGCTCAACTAATACAAACATACAGTGCTCAACTAATACATCCATACAGTGCTCAACAAATACAACCATACAGTGCTCAACTAATACAACCATACAGTGCTCAACTAATACATCCATACAGTGCTCAACTAATACAACCATACAGTGCTCAACTAATACAACCATACAGTGCTCAACTAATACAACCATACAGTGCTCAACTAATACAACCATACAGTGCTCAAGTAATACATCCATACAGTAGTGCTCAACTAATACATCCATACAGTGCTCAAATAATACATCCATACAGTGCTCAAATAATACATCCATACAGTGCTCAACTAATACATCCATACAGTGCTCAAATAATACAACCATACAGTGCTCAAATAATACATCCATACAGTGCTCAAATAATACAACCATACAGTGCTCAAATAATACAACCATACAGTGCTCATATATCATACAATACTAAAATAGTATCATCATACAGTGCCAAGCACTACATGGTGCTCAAAATATAATCGTCCTAAGGAGGGTGATGGAGGGCCCCCTGGAGAGGCTCAAGGACATTTGCCAAGTATGCCATTAGTTGTGCCAAGCTATGCTTCTCCCTTGTTGTTCTTGTGAAACTACTGAAAAAGGTGCCCAACGAGCCACTTGAGAAAAAGCCTCCACGCAGCACACTAACAGGTACTTCCTTTCCTTACACCACCTCAACACTGTTTCACATGTATACCACTATTTAGTGCCAAAGAATGGTTTGAATAAATGCTAAATATGGTGCAGCCATCACAAACTGATTTGCTACTTACCTTTATAATTTTTTTATTCAGATAAGTCTTGGACAAAACATTAAGGGAACAGTCACATGTACAGGATCTGCTGAGGATATCAATGTAACTAAATGATTGAACACAACCTGCACCAGCCTTCAGCTTTCCAGGCATTCTGGGATTTGTATTTTTGCAACCGCTGGAGGCACTCTGGATTGGAAACACTGGCCTACACCATTTTTTTTCACTCGATGCCTGTGGCCTGCTGAGCTCACGCTTACAATAACAGAAGGATCAGTATCTTTGTACCTATTTTGCACCAGGAAATCAACTATGTGCAGTGAGGTGCGGTCGACTGATCTGACAGCAAGATGCAGCGCGGTTTCTCCTTGTTCCTATAAGAAGAAAAGAGGAAGAATGTCTATAATCGGACATGGCTGTCATGGTTATCATGTTTTATAAGCCACTATCAAGCACACACAGTCTCATCTGAAGCATTATAACATTTTGGTGGAAAACATTTTATTTTTATTTTTTTTACAATGAACTGGTGCCAGAAAGTTAAACAGATTTGTAAATTACTTCTATTAAAAAAATCTTTACCCTTCCAGTACTTATTAGCAGCTGCATATTACAGAGGAAATTATTTTTTATTTTATTTCTTTTTTGTCTTGTCCACAGTGCTCTCTGCTGACACCTCTGTCCATGTCAGGAACTGTTTTGGACAATTCTTGATACGGGCATCAGGTGTCAGCAGAGAGCACTGTGGACAAGACAAAAAAAATTCAAAAAGAAAAGAATTTCCTCTGTAGTATACAGCAGCTAATAAGTACTGGAAGCGTAAAGATGTTTTAATAGAAGTAATTTACAAATCTGCTTAACTTTCTGGCACCAGTTGATTTAAAAAAAATAATAATGTTCTCCACCGGAGTACCCCTTTAAGCATTACAGCATTATATATATAAAATATATATGTATAGCTATATGTGTGTATATATATGTGTGTGTGTGTATATATATATATATATATATATATATATATATAGACACACACATACCCATAATATATATATTAAATAATACCCAGACACAACATGTAGTCACTTAATAGAGAGAGGAGGTGCACTCACATGCCCGTTTGCTAATGGAATGGTTTCCGTAAGGTCTATTCCATCTGCGTGCAGTTGTACCAGTGCATATATGTCCCTGGTCTTGACGGCATCACATAGGCAGTGCATTTTAGATGCGTTGTCTACGTACTTCTTCCTTGCATACCTTTTTTCAATATACTTTGCCGTAATGTAATCTTTCCTGGCATTCCTGTGACGAAAGGGGTAAAAAAAAGTACAGCTTACATATAATAGAGTAGCTACGCCCAATTCACCACAACTGAAAGGTATTCTGTATGTAAGAGGTAGAACTATAACATTGGTGCCACCCATTGATTTTGGTGAGATTGGCCAACTATCTAATGTGTATGAAGGCCAGCCAACTCTCTCCAAATGGCAGATGTCAGGGGAAGAAATAGTTGGACATGTGGGATTTCAACATGCCCAATTCTTTAATTCTTGGGAAGATAGTTTGCCGCCAGAGGGGCTTGGCAACGGCTTTATCCCAAATCCCCATTCAGTTGGACTACGTGTATGGAGGGGATCAGGAGAGATGGCTGTTGGCCAAAAATTCAGCCATAGAAAATGTATTTTTCTTAAAGGGGTAGTCCAGTGGTGAAAAACTTATCCCCTATCCTAAGGATAGGGGATAAGTTTCAGATCGCGGGGGGTCCGACCGCTGGGGCCCCCCGCGATCTCTCTGTATGGGGCCCCGGCTCGCTGGCCAGATAACGCGTGTTGACCACCACACGAAGCGGCGGCCGACACGCCCCCTCAATACATCTCAGCCAGAGATTGCTGAAGGCAGCGCTCCGGCTCTGCCATAGAGTTGTATTGATGGGGGCGTGTCAGCCTCCACTTTATGCGGTGGTCAACAAGTTCCCTTCCCGCGGGTTGTCGGGGCCCCCGTACAGGAGATCGCGGGGGGCCCCAGCAGCCGGACCCCCTGCGATCTGAAACTTATCCACTATCCTTAGGATAGGGGATAAGTTTTTCACCACTGGACTACTCCTTTAAGGTGGCCATACACTCTGCCAAATGTGTATGATCAGTTCACAGCTATTCCTTAAAGTGTACCCGTCAGATCCAACAAAAAAACATTTTTTTTAATATATCACTCAGTACCTAATCCTGACCATATACATCTAATTTTTATGTGCCTAGCACCTTTATTTATTTTTTTATTACACTTTTAATTTAGCTCACTAGTCTGAATTGCTCCCAAAGGGAAGGGGTGTGGCCTCACTGTGCAGGTCTCCGCCCCCTCCCTCAGTATGCTGTCTGCTCACATCTCCCCTAGCATTAGCAAAACTACAACTCCCAGCTTGTCCTCACTGACAGTAGGGGGACACAAGCTGACAGGGGGAGGATTTTTCCTCAGCTCTGAGCCCTGCACTCACAGCTGTCAATCAAGGAAGTGTGTCCATGACATAGGTGATGACGCATGGACACAGCAGGACTAGTATGTGACCAAGCAGGCGGGGGGGGGGGGGGGGGGGGGGGGGGGCGGGGAGTTGTTTGACTGGCTTTGTCAGTATGAAATACAGAAAAATTTCTAATGAAAGCAATTACAAAATCTATTGGTTTTGCATGATTTACAACATATCAAAAGTTTTTGTATTTGACAGTGCCCATTTAAGGGGTGCCCTGGTGGAAAACTAATATTTTAAAAAATATTTTTTTTTTTTAAGCAAAAGCAACTGGTGCCAAAAAGTTAAACAGATTTGCAAATTACTTCTATTAAAAAAATCTTAATCCTTCCAGTACTTGTTAGCTGCTGAATACTACAGAGGAAATTCTTTTCTTTTTGAAACAACAGAGCTCTCTGCTGACATCACGAGCACAGTGCTCTCTGCTAACATCTCTGTCCATTTTAACCTCTTAAGGACCTACCCATTTTTTACCTCTATGACCAGGCTCTTTTTTTTTTTTTTATTTGACATTTATCTCTTTAAATGGTAATAACTTTAGAACGCTTTTTCTGAGCGGAGCAATTCTGTGATTTTTTTTTGTGACATTGTACTTTATATAACTGGTGCATTTTCGTTGACACATGAAGCATTTTTTGTGAAAAACTGGAAAATTTCTGGCGTTTTTATAATTTTTTTATGGTGTACACTGTGCGGTAAAAGTGATGTTAGATTTATTCTGTGGGTCAGTACGATTATGGCGATACCAATTTTATATGGCTTTCTATGTTCTTTTTCCTTTTCTGAGCAAAATTATTTTTCTGCCGTTCATTTTCCAACAGCCGTAACTTTTTTATTTTTCGTCCGACGCCATTGAATAAGGGCTTATTTTTTGCGGGATGAGCTGTACTTTTTATTGGTATAATTTTTGTGCTACTTGTTACCTTTTGATCTTTTTTATTCCGCTATTTGTACCAAAATTGGCGAATTTTGCGCTTTTTTTTATGTTTTTTTTTTACGGTGTTCACCGTGCGGGATAGTATACATTATAGTTTTATAGTACACATCATTATGGACGTGGCAAAACCTATTATGTATATGATTTGTGTTTTTGATCTTTCTTGGTGATAATACGGGGCTTTTATTGAGAAAGGGGCATTTTTTTTTTTTTTTTACACTTCATACTTTTATTGAAGAACTTTTTATTTTATTTTTTACACTTTTTACAGCTTATACTATGCTGCAATACATTTGTACCGCAGCACAGTATAACCTGATGAGCTGCAGACACTACAGCCTGATCCAGCCTCTGGCTGGATCTCACAGGCTTCCGTAGCAGGCAGACAGGAGGTCATGATCTGACCTCCAGCTGCCATAGCAACCAACAGCAACCCGCGATTGTATCGCGGCGCCGCCGTTGGAGAACAGGGGGAGAGCGCTCCCCCTGTCAACACCATAGATGCCGTGATCAGGATTGATCACGGCATCTATGGGGTTAATGCTGCCAGGACCGGCAGGATCGCGGCTCCGGCAGCTGCGGCGGTTCTCCGACTGTGATTGACAGCCGGGTCCCATCGCCGATCTCCTGCGCTGCCCGCAGCAGTGCCGGAGATCGCTATGACGTATGCATACGTCCAATTGCGCGAACGTGTTGGATGATTGGACGTATGCGTACGTCCTATAGCAAGAAGGGGTTAAGAACTGACCAGAGTAGGAGAAAATCCCCATAGCACACATATGCTGCTCTGGACAGTTCCTAAAATGGACAGAGATGTCAGCAGAGAGCACTGTGCTCGTGATGTCAGCAGAGAGCTCTGTGTTCCAAAAAGAAAATAATTTCCTCTGTAGTATTCAACAGCTAATAAGTACTGGAAGGATTACGTTTTTTTTTTAATAGAAGCAATTTACAAATCTGTTAAACTTTCTGGCACCAGTTGATTTAAGAAAAAAAAAAAGTTTTCCACCGGAGTACCCCTTTAAGGGTTGGTTTACACATTTATGCTGTATCTTACTACTCTCTGTCTGCATCCCAGCAAGAAAAGGATGCCGACCTACACGGTAACGGGGCCTATTCATTTCAATGGTCCAAAGGTAGTCACCTACTGACCATGTTAAGGTCGCCTTAGCCCTATTTTCCTATTTTTACCTACAGCAATGCTATAATGCAGTTTTTCCCAACCAGGGGGCCTTCCAGCTGTTGCAAAACTACAACTCCCAGCATGCTGGGAATTGTAGTTTTGCAACAGCTGGAGACACCCTGGTTGGGAAACAAAGCTATAATGTCTAGTTTGACAACAGACCGAGCAGCAGAGCGCTCAGGCCCGGGGTTCTGTATCACAGATGTGGATGGGGGTTATTCTAGCACAGTATATGATGATCTATAACGTACATGTCACTGCTGGCCGCAGGCTTCACAGTATCATCAGCAGGCAGGCAGGCTTCCATTATCTCATTAAATGTGGTATTTCCTATATTTTTTGCAAGCTAGAAAAAAAGAAGAAAGATATAGTAGTTTAGTGACAAATACTTCACTCTACATGTGACTATAAGGCCTTATAAATACAGAATTATGATAATGTCATATTCATAACACATTACACTGACAACCAGACACTGGATACACTTTAATATATCATTTGTATTTATGCAGCATGGCAGCCCCATCTGGAAGCTGTAGTGACAACTATACTGGCTGTCACTCTACTTTCCCAGAAATAAATCCGTACTATGACTATCTGGACCCATCTTGTTTCGACAGATTGGAAGAGGTTTATTTTCTAAATGCTGGTGATGTTCATGTAAGGAAAGTCTCACACAGGACACTAAGGGCCCAAATTTGGCACAGTAGTCACGTCTGTCAATGGGACAAAGTACAAGTCAATGGCCTAAGAGCAGAATCCGGGTCATCTCTGCTCCATGCAGGAAGATCACGGATCCACAGAAGAAATTCAGTGAAGGATTTCTACAATGTGAACGGATCCTTAGGGTCAGATTGTTAGTAAGGATACAAGGAACAGGGCACCAGGGCGTCCACCACCTGAGGGAACATCCACCGGACCTCCCCAGGTTGGCTTTAGTATTCTATATAAGAGAGAGAGAGAAAGAGACAGACAGAGAGAAAGGGAAAACGTGACAGACAGAGAGATAGACAGTCAGACAGAGAGACAGACAGAGAGACACACACAGACAGACAGACACAGAAAGAAACAGTCAGAGTGACAAAGACAGACAGAGAGAAAGGGAAACCATGACAGACAGAGAGACAAAGACAGAGAGAGAGAGACAGACAGACAAAGGGAATCTGTGACAGACAGAGAGAGACACACAACAGAAAGAGACAGACAGAGACACAGACAGAGAGAGAAACAGGCTGAGAGAGGGAGAGACAGGCAGACAGTGAGAGAGAGACATAGAACAACAGACACACACATAGAGAGACAGACAGGCAGAGAGACAGACAGGCAGAGAGACAGACAGGCAGAGAGACAGACAGGCAGAGAGACAGACAGACAGGCAGAGAGACAGACAGACAGGCAGAGAGACAGACAGACAGGCAGAGAGACAGACAGACAGGCAGAGAGACAGACAGACAGGCAGAGAGACAGACAGACAGGCAGAGAGACAGACAGACAGGCAGACAGACAGACAGACAGACAGGCAGACAGACAGACAGGCAGGCAGACAGACAGGCAGGCAGACAGACAGGCAGGCAGACAGACAGACAGGCAGAGAGACAGACAGACAGGCAGAGAGACAGACAGACAGGCAGAGAGACAGACAGACAGGCAGAGAGACAGACAGACAGGCAGAGAGACAGACAGACAGGCAGAGAGACAGACAGACAGGCAGAGAGACAGACAGACAGGCAGAGAGACAGACAGACAGGCAGAGAGACAGACAGGCAGAGAGACAGACAGGCAGAGAGACAGACAGGCAGAGAGACAGACAGGCAGAGAGACAGACAGGCAGAGAGACAGACAGGCAGAGAGACAGACAGGCAGAGAGACAGACAGGCAGAGAGACAGACAGACAGAGAGACAGACAGACAGAGAGACAGACAGACAGGCAGAGAAAGACAGACAGAGATAGAGAGAGAGACAGACAGACAGAGAGAGAGACAGACAGACAGACAGAGAGGGAGACAGAGAGAGAGGGAGATAGACAGACAGAGAGAGACAGACAGAGAGAGAGACAGACAGACAGACAAATAGGGAGAAGGACAGAAGGTATAATACTCTTCTCACCTTTTAAAGAGAGTGCAGAACCCCCTATTGCTGTTTCCCATTACTATCCAGCATTTGAAGTCTCTAAATAGAAGTGTCACACGAGTGCCCACCTCTCCTACATGTGGCTACTATAGTGGTCTGGGCTCCACAGGTGGGATAGGCCCCAACCCAACATTAAATTTGCCCTGGAAACAATAGTTACTTCTATAGTCATGAATACTGCAATATTCACAGCTAGAGATTATTCTACGACAGGACATATATAACAAATATATATATATATAGCTTTATCTGGAATCAAAGGAGGCTGAATGATCAGAGATTCTGGATGGTCAATTGGTCATAGAACTGTATAGACAAGTCAGATTCTAGATTAGTAACTTATTGTATATAATTAGGGTGTTCTAACATTCAGAAAGTCTTCTTACCAACAGTTCGGATGTTCCCAGGACGTCCAGTGTGAGTGACTGTATTCTGGAGTAATGTACCCCCAACTCCCGGTGAATCCCTGAGCACTCAATACACGTCAGTATACCAAGGTTTGTAGAAAGCCAAGTAGGATCTGAGACATAAAACAAATGCTGTAAAACCCCACTAACACAAGGTAATACTTCAGAACAAAGAATGTGATCTATAACAAGAA
Source organism: Hyla sarda (assembly GCF_029499605.1). Taxonomy (NCBI): domain Eukaryota; kingdom Metazoa; phylum Chordata; class Amphibia; order Anura; family Hylidae; genus Hyla; species Hyla sarda. The sequence goes on along the minus strand of NC_079191.1, from coordinate 47,885,948 downwards.
TCTCCTTAAAGGGGTACTCCGCCCCTAGACATCTTATCCCCTATCCAAAGGATAGGGATAAGATGTCAGATCGCCGCGGTGCCGCTGCAGCACCCCGCTATCATTACAGCACAGAGCGAGTTCGCTCTGCACGTAATGATGGGCAGTACAGGGGCCGGAGCAGCGTTACGTCACGGCTCCGCCCCTCGTGACGTCACGGCCTGCCCCTTTCAATACAAGTCTATGGGAGGGGGCGTGGCGGTCATCACGCCCCCTCCCATAGACTTGCATAGAACTTGCTCTGTGCTGTAATGATGGCGAGGTGCCGCAGCGGGGATCCCAGGGGTCCCCAGCAGCGGGACCGCGGCGATCTGACATCTTATCCCCTGTCCTTTGGATAGGGGATAAGATGTCTAGGGGCGGAGTACCCCTTTAATAATTACTGTTATGATGATATAACCAAATCTTTACAAAGACGTTACTCTAAAAGAATCTCAGTCTAAAAGGGGTTCTTCAAGCTTAAAACGAATCCTGTGGATAGGGGATAAGTCTCTGATCATGGCAGGTCCCAGCTATCTACATAATGGGGCCCCAACTTTCCCTGCTGCATAAAGTATTGGGTCGGCATGCTCTATATGATCCTCTATGTGAGTGCCAGAGATAGTGGGATAAGTTTTTAAAGGGGTACTCCGCCCCTAGACATCTTATTCCCTATCCAAAGGATAGGAGATAAGATGTCTGATTGCGGGGGTCCTGCTGCTGGGGACCCCTGCAATCGCGGCTGTGACACCCCGGACATCCTGTGCACGAAGCGAACTTTGCTCAGTGCCGGATGACTGGCGATGCAGGGCGGAGACTCTTGACATCACAATCACACCCCGCTTGTGATGTCACAGTCACGCCCCCTCAATGCAAGTCTATGGGAGGGGGCGTGGCGGCCGCCACGCCCCCTCCCATAGACTTGCATTGAGGGGGCGTGGCCGTGAAGAGCGGGGCACAGCCGTGACGTCACGAGCCTCCGTCGCTCTAAACAAACGCCGGGTGCAACAGGGAGATTGCGGGGTCCCCAGTGACGGGACCCACGCGATCAGACATCTTATCCCCTATCCTTTTGATAGGGGATAAAATGTCTAAGGGCGGAGTACCCCTTTAATTGTTGGAATACCCCTTTAAGCCATGTTCAAACTGCTAAATTTCTGTGCGGAATTCCGACTAAATTTACTGCACATTAAGTTCATTGGGATTCCACAGACCCAATCAGACAGCAGAATTTCCCCCGCAGAATCCCATTGAACTCAAAGGGGCTTGAATTTTGGCAGAATTCGGTGTTTAGAGAACCCAGAATTCTGCCGCAATTCCGAATTTGTGTGGAATTGTGTCAATTCTGCCGTGTGAACATAGTCTTCAGAAGGCCATACAAATAAAATCACTGTCGGCCCTATGATCATCTCTCCCAATCATGTGCACATGCAATCTCTCATTGGGCAAGAGTGCAGGTGTTTTGAACAGGGAGAGGGGAGAAAGCCGCTGCCAGACTCCATTGGCAGCAACTTATCTTAAGTCAACACATATCTAAGGTTTATGGCTGGATTACATAGCAGCTGAACAATGGACAATTCCTAATAAGAGGCGGTCAAAGATAATGGAATAATTCAGAAACCCAATAAAGAAGAACGTCAATGATTTACACTGCCTATGGCTGGCAGGGCATGCTGGGAGATGTAGTTTTGCAACAGCTGGGGGCAAACTAATTGGAAAACATTGGACTAGAGAGATTTATAGGGGCAAGTGTCTTCTGGGGTAAACCTATACTTGCTTAGTTTGGATCCTATGTCTCCCTACTAACTCCTATCATTAATACTGGAGTCTATCATCTGTATAAATAAAAATCTCAGAACTGCAATTAGAAATCCAATAAACTTCCAGAAAAGTAACAAGAAGCTTAATGCAAGTTCTGGCCGGTGGCCAACGAGGCTTCATTGATATTCTGTGGACACAGCTAATTGTCTGAACATAATAAACAATTACAATGGCTCTGAACGGGACGGCACACACGGCCACCTAGACCATGGTCTAGAACAGTGTTTCCCAACCAGGGTGCCTCCAGCTGTTGCAAAACTACAACTCCCAGCATGCCCGGGACAGCATGCTGGGAGTTGTACATTTGAAAAATAGAACTCTCTGCGAGCCCCTAAAAGTAACAATAAGGCCAGAATTCCAGAGGGAGAACTCTGCTGCACTGTGCACACATGCCTATTCCGGCGTCCGCAGAACTAATAGACTTGTTTTCTTTCTGCCGGCGCCCGATGTCTGCGGAGTGTCCGACCCGAATTTTTCCAGGCGGATATTCCGCCATTTGAAATTTATTTATTTATTATTTATATACGTATACATAGTTCCCTTCCAACAGAAACAGCTAGCAAAGAAAGAGGACTACAGTTCATCATTTAACTTAATAACAGCAGACATACCCTACTAAACTTCTTTGCTATATACAGTATATACCTTATATTACTGTTATTACTGTATCTCTCGTTATGTATAATATAACCTTTATAACCAACTCCCCCTTTTCCCTTTATACCCCCAATACCAAACCCCTATCCTCTCCCCCTCTCTCCTCCGCCATTTGAATGAATTCTCACAGGAAAAAAAAAATCTGTACATTTCTGCTCTGCAGGCCTCAGCTATAATTTGCAGTTCTCCCAGAGCTGGTAAGCAGAGCTCCCTTCTCCAAGAGGTGGGGTGCCTCTGGACCTCATACTTACCAATAGGCCAGACATAGTATCTGAACTAGAGGTAAGCGGTCATCTTGGTAATAGTGACCACAACATAAGTTTTCGATTATTCTATATGAAGATGTCTACTAGTTGGGCTACAAAAACCTTAAAAGGGGTATTCCAGAAAAAAAAAATTCTTTTTATATATCAACTGACTCCATGAAGTTAAACAGATTTGTAAATTTCTTCTATTAAAAAATCTTAATCCTTCTAATAATTATCAGCTGCTGAAGTTGAGTTGTTCTTTTCTGTCAGACAACACTGCTCTCTGCTGACATCTCTGCTTGTCTCGGGAACAAAGAGGTTTGCTATGGGGATTTGCTTTTACTCTGGACAGTTCCAGAGACAGGTGTCATCAGAGAGCACTTAGAGCTGATAAGTACTGAAAGGATTAAGATTTTTTTTAAAAGAAGTAATTTACAAATCTGTTTAACTTTCTGGCGCCAGTTGATATATATAAAAAAAAGTTTTTTACTGGAATAACCCTTTAAACTTCAGGAAGGCTAATTTATATCAGCTAAGAGAGGACATCAGTGACACAGATTGGGACTGTGCCCTCAGTGAACACTTTCATTCTTATGGCAGAATCTGCAAGCAAAATCCCTTATTAAAAGGGAAAGTGACTTCCCTGCCACTGCTTAAAAATATATGATCTTTACAGTCCTCCCGCTATAGCTATACTGATAGTGTCACTTTCAATTTAGTTGGGCAGCAAATTGCCCCAGAAATAAGCACCGATTACGCATAATTTCTCCTCTATTTACCATAGAGCAGAAAGGTGCGAGTCCAAAGGGAATTAGGAGAGAAAATGTTCCTCACAAATTCCGTAGTGTGAACATAGCCTTACTCACCTTCCTCCACTCCATAGCAGCCTCTGGCACCAAGTTGCGCAGGCTGCGGGCGGTGCCACTGCTTTCCCCACGGAGCATAGCCTCTGCACGGGGGAAACTGATAGATGCGCTCGGCAATCACTGGCTGAGGCAGGACACCGCTGCGGTCAGTGATTGGCTGACCGTCGCTGTGACGTTACATCTACAGCCCCAGCCGGGAAGAAGACCGTCAGCAGAGACTGGCCAGAGGCGTGGATGTCCTGATATAGTCAAGTTCACCCATTTAAGGGCATGGGCACAGCTTACTCTGGTATCCAGTGACCATAATCTTATTATGGAGTGACAGGATAATAAAGATAACTAAATTATCAAAGATCTCATTACCATAAGGGCGCGTTCACACTGTGGAAATCTCGCTAAATCTCTGCTCGAGAATTCAGCGAGCGGAGATTCAGCCTGTCAGCCGCCGCCGAAATTCTTCGGCTGTAGGACCTTGTGGCTCTGCGCCATTACCATTGACGGTAATGCAGTGCTTGCGGAATTCCGCTCAAAGAATGAACATGTTTATTCTTTGTACAGAACAATTTCAGCGGCGAAATTGTCTGCTGCTGAAATTGCTCAGTGTGAACGGGTCTCGCAGAAGAGCCATTCACACGGATGTTAAAGTTCACCGCGCGTAATTCCGCAAGAATTACGTAGTGTGAACGCCCCCTAAAGGGGAAGGTTGCCAGCGGTACCTGACGCTCCGCAGTCACAGCAGATATCATTTCCAGGCATTTTCTGGATGTCAGATATAATCTCCTTGGTCAGCTCCTGTACGATGTTGTTCTCCCCAGTGCAGTGGTCTCCTTTGAATGCATTGTTTAAGGCTTCTTCTTTGCTGTTCTGGAGCACAGACATCCAACTATAATAAAGGAGATGATTATCACTTGTTAGAAAATGAAAGAAACAAACCGCTAAAACATAAATGACTGGGCCGCTAGGTCTAGTTTGGAAAATCCATTTCTAATACAGTGATCCCTCAACATACGATGGTAATTTGTTCCAAATGAACGATCCTTAGTTAAAACCATTGTATGTTGAGGGATCCGTGCAATGTAAAGTATAGGACAATGGTCCCCTCACCTGGCTCCGGCTGTCTCCCGGGGTCTTCTGCTCTGGTCTGAGATTGAGCAGACCAGAGCAGAAGATCACGATAATACTGATCGGTGCTATGTCCTATGCATAGCACTGAACAGTATAAGCAATCAAATGATTGCTGTAGATAGTCCCCTATGGGGACATAAAAAGTGTTTAAAAAAAAGTTGAAAAATGTATAAAAAAAAAAAAGAAAGTGAAAAATCCCCTCCTCCATTAAAAATTGTCAGTTTTTCCCATTTCACCCCCAAAAAGCGTAAATATTTTTTTTATAAACATATTTGGTATCGCCGCGTGCATAAATGTCTGAACTATCGAAGTATAATGTTAATGATCCTGTATGGTGAATGGTGTAAACGTAAAAAAATAAAAAATAAATAAAAGGCAAAAAATGCGGTTTTTGTCACATTTTATAAAAAAAAAGAAAATTTATTAATATGCAAATGTGGTATCTAAAAAAAGAACAGATGACGGCGCAAAAAATGAGCCCGCATACCGCCCTATATACGGAAAAATTTAAAAGTTATAGGTGGTCAAAATAGGGCGATTTTAGATTACTGATTTTGTTTAAGCGGTACAAAAATATAAAAGTATCTAACCATGGGTATCATTTTAATCCTATTGACCCACAGAATAAAGAACACGTCATTTTTACCGTAAAGTGTACAGTGTGAAAACAAAACCCTCCAAAATGTGCAAAATTATGGTTTTCATTTAAATTTGTTCCCTAAAAAATTTTTTTTTGGGGTTCGTCGTACATTTCATTACAGAGTAAAATTGGTCACGCAAAAAACAAGCCCTTATATGGGTCTGTAGATGGAAATATAAAAGAGTTATGGATTTTAGAAGGCGAGGAGGAAACAAAAACGCAAAAATAAAATTGGCCTGGTCCTTAAAGTTTAAATTATCATTGGTCCTTAAGGGGTTAAAGGGGTACACCGGTGCTCCAGCATAGCGAACATTTTGTTCAGGATGCTCAGAGCCGGAGGCGACATCACGGCCACGACCCCTCGCAACATCACACCACAACCCCACCATTCATGTCTATGGGAGGGGGAGTGTCGACTGACACGCCCCCTCCCATAGACCTGATTGGAGCGAATTGGTGCATGATGTGAATAGGTGCATAATCTGCCATTGTACCAATAACTAGTAAGTATTTCATCTTTTCTGTGATCTTGACATATTTTAGTCCTATTTTCTGTGAATTTCTTTATTGGTCTATGGAGTAAGCATGTTAAAGGGGTACGCCGCTTCTATTCATCTTATCCCCTATCCAAAAGATAGGGGATAAGATGTCTGATCGTGGGGGGGCCCGTTCTAAACAAACGCGGGGTTCCTGCAGCAGTGGTAGTGACATCACGGCCACTCCCCTCGTGATGTCGTGCTACGCCCCCTCCATTTATGACAATGGGAGGGGGAATGATGGCCAACACGCCCCCTCCTATAGACATGAATGGAGAGGGCTTGGCATGACATCATGAGGGGCGTGGCCGTGACATTACAATCACTGACTCCGGCTTTGAACGTTCTGAACAAAGTGTTCAGAACGCTGGAGGACCGTAGAAACCCTTAAAAGCCATGTTCAAACGCGGAAGCCAGAGTGGAATCAGGCGTAAAACTTCCTCTCGGAAATTCCGTCGAGTCCTATTGTTTTTAATAGAATTCGGCTGTCCAGTGCATTTCGTGGAGTTTTCTCTGGGAGAAGTCAATCCGCTTGAAAATGCATTGCCATCTATTGAGACGGCACATTTCTGAGCGGTTCAAGCATTCTGCCGGCACCCACTATTTGCGGAATGTCCACCAGTGTTTTCCGGGTGGACATTTTGCAAAATTTCTGGCGTGTGATTTTCTGCCGGTGCCCACTGTCTGCGGAGTGTCCGCCCCCAATTTTTCCAGGCGGATATTCCGCCATTTGTATTAATTCTCGCAGGAAAAAAAAGAATAATTCTGTAAATTTCTGCTCTGCAAGCCTCATCTATAATTTGCAGTTCTCCCAGAGCTGGTAAGCAGAGCTCCCTTCTCCATAGATGTTTTGCTTGTCTTAAAAAACACTGAGTTTATTGTCAGAGAAAATTTGAGCGTGTTGGGGGATGTGTGTGTGTGTGGGGAGGGGGGGGGGAAGAAGGTTAATAACAAGAAAAAAAGCATTTTTGTCTAATAAGATTTATTTCATGCTGAAACTAGTAGGTTCAGCAAAGGAAACAAGTTTTTGGCAATAATAAAGAACAATTACCTTTCCCAACTAGTGCAGGGCTCAGTGTTTTCCGGGTGGACATTTTGCTACATTTCTGACGTGTGAACATAGTCTAAGGCAGTGGTCTCCAACCTGCGGACCTCCAGATGTTGAAAAACTACAACTCCCAGCATGCCCAGACAGCCGTTGGCTGTTCGGGCATGCTGGGAGTTGTAGTTTTGTAACATATGGAGGTCCGCAGGTTGGAGACCACTGGTCTAAGGGTTCTAGAACTACCCCCTTGCAGCAAAAACGGGGAAAAGAAAGTCATTAACATTTGCGTACGTGTGAACTTTGGGAAACCCCTTTTCAAGTGTTTACCCTATCAGGCTTTCCACCTATGGCCTAAATAACTAATGTTCCTAACTAATCAGGTTGGGTCGCATAGGTGAAATTCCATTTGCCTTGGAATTTTTAAAGGAATGTTGACCTGACAAATAAGGTAAAATATACAGAGCATAAAACTGCATTTGTGACTGTCACATTTACATTTTGCAGGGTGCTTCCTTATCCAAAATATGTGTGACCTTTTATTTGTGGTGTTGTGATTATACTAGTTATAAGAAGGTTTATCATGGGCCCAAAAGGTCATGTCTGCACAGCGACGGTCTAGCTCCAGCACCCAATGCTGATATTAACCTGGGTCAGTGGTCCCCAAACTGTGGCCCTCCAAATATTGCAAAACTACAACTCCCAGCATGCCCGGACAGCCAACGGCAGTCCGAGCATGCTGGGAGCTGTAGTTTTGCAACATCTGGAGGGCCACAGTTTAAAGACCTTTGTTATAGACCATTAAATGATAAAGGCCCCGGTAATCTGACTTCTGCAAAATGATGGTTAATTGGGCACGGTCATTAAAACTAACTCTTGCTATTGCACTCCTTATGGTAAATAAAAAAATCTTTCTAATGTACTTTGTTTAAAAAATAAATAAATTTAAAAAAAAATGAAGTTTTCTGTTTTATTTGTGTTTAAAAAAGCTGCCACTAGGTGTCTCCCTACTTGTCCAGAGCACATTTCCCCCACCATCTCTTGCACAGACTTTGGACTTTTGCTGGCCTGGCAGAAGTCCAAAATCAGGAAAAGCAGTCTGGAGTGCTGAGGGGGGTGTGCAGCCTTAGGCAATCATAGGTCATCTCACACTGAACTGCTCTGGGCTGTGTGTAGCAGAGTGAGGGAGGAAGTTCTCCCCTGTATGGCTTCAGATGATGTCACACCTGCTGGGGAACGCCCCTTCCCAGTCTGTGAATCTAACTGAGCAGAAAAAACAGCAATATCAAGGTAGAAAACAAAAAAAAATTATAAAAAATAAAGGCAGGGGGTGGTTTATCATGATGGGGGCAGTGAACTGGGAGGATTATAAAATGTAACAACATCATGACAGGTACTCTTTAAATCCATCATGGGGACAATTCGTTGATCATGTAAACTGAGTTGGCACACGGGCGTACTCACATTTGGCACTCTTGTTCATCTTCAGCTTGAAAATGATATGTCCGATCATCTGTCAAGAGAAATCAATGTGAATTACAAGTGATCACATACACCTATAATTTATAACCTGACCACATGACAGATGATAAATGGATGATCGGTAAGAGTCTGATCTTTGGGACCCCCACCGATCAGGAGAATAAAAGATACCACAGCAGTGAGCATGCTTGGCCACTACTCCATTTACTCGATTTGGGACCTTGGAATATAGACAAGCATTGTAGTCAGCTACCTTCAGAAGTCCTATAGTGAGTGAATGCAGCGGAGGGAGAGCATGTGAGCTGCCACTCTGTTCAGGAGAACAAGGTATTGTGATTGGTGGAAGTCCCAGCAGTTGGACCCTAACAAATCAGATATGTATCCCCTATGCTGTGTATAGGTGATGAGTTATATTCTTGGAGTAATCCGCTTAATATGACCATGTAAATGATGCCTGATACATGGGTTTTCAAGCTATAACTTGGAAAATACCTATTAGTAGTTAAAGGGGTACTCCAGTGGAAAACATTTTTTTTTTTTCTTATCAACTGGCTCCAGAAAGTTGAACAGATTTGTAAAATACTTTTATTAAAAATCTTAATCATTGGGGTAGTTGACAGATCTCCCTTATGGAGACGTCTCTCAAAATCCTCCACAGGGCCTATTATGTCCCTACCTGGTTACATAGGACTTTTCCGTCCTCCTAGCCATTATGTTTCTGAGGTTGCGGCCACCTTGGCTCTATGCATCACATCTGGTGGTCCTGTCCACTTGTTAGGGCGTTCCGGTCCTATGTGGTGTCTAAACAAAGGAAAGGGGCGGCACTTGGGTCCCGTAGTGGTGCACGCAGAAGGCAGTACACAGGTAGAAAAGAAATCCCGGCACTCACTGTAATCTTCTGCCAGGTGTAACATGTTTATTTACACAGTGCTAGTTACAAGAATGACGCGTTTCAGCCAAAAGCCTTAGTCTGATGTCAGTCTGAGTAAGGCTTTGCCCGAAACGCGTCATAGTTGTAACTAGCACTGTGTAAATAAACATGTTACACCTGGCAGTAGATTACAGTGAGTGCCGGGATTTCTTTTCTACCTGTGTGGTGTCTATACTGCGAGAGGTTACTGGATTCCCATGCCCCCTCCAACCCATGCTTTGTCCGTATGCCTCATAGGCTCTTCCACTTAGCTCAATTTGTCCTTATGGCAGCTCGGATTCATGTGGCGGGGAATTGGAAATCCTATGTTCTCTCCCCAGATTGAGTTGTTGACGGTGTTAATTCTATTATGCTCTCTGAGAAACTCAATGCCATGATGGATGACGTGGTGGAATGTTTTGAACGTCTTTGTTCCCCCTGGATGTCTTCCTCCTATTGCCCCGATACAGTGGTCCCTCAACATACGATGGTAATCCGTTCCAAATGGACCATCGTTTGTTGAAACCATCGTATGTTGAGGGATCCGTGCAATGTAAAGTATAGGACAGTGGTCTACAACCTGCAGACCTCCAGATGTTGCAAAACTACAACACCCAGCATGCCCGGACAGCCAACGGCTGTCCGGGTATGCTGGGAGTTGTAGTTTTGCAACATCTGGAGGTCCGCAGGTTGAAGAACACTGGTATTGGAGGTTATACTCACCTGTCCCCGCCGCTCCAGACAGTCACCGTTAGTCACCGCTGCCCTGGATGTCGCCTTCCATCGGGGTGTCCCCGACGCTCCGGCAAGGCCTCTGCTTCCCCAGCATCCTCGCTCTCAGTCGCCGCCATCACGTCGCTCCGCACGCCGCTCCTATTGGATGACCGGACGGCCTGCACAGTGACGACGATGGAGAGCGCCGACGATGGAGGGGATCCCAAAGAGGACGCGCCGGAGCCCCGAGGACAGGTAAGTGATAGTCAGCGGACCACACGGGGCACCGTAAACGGCTATCCGGTGGCAGCTGAAGCAGTCTGCGCTGCAGGATAGCCATTTATGCGATGGCCCCGACATACAAAAGCATCGTATGTTGATGCTGCCTCTGAGAGGCCATCGTATGTTGAAATGATCTTATGTCGGGGCCATCGTAGGTCGGGGGGGTCACTGTATTCGCTATACCTTATCCTTATACTAACCTGCTATGTACTGACAGCTCTGCAATATTTCTTATGACAATATTTGCATTTCTTGTATCGTGTCTCATTTTGCCCACTGTTTAGTTATGTTTATTTATTGATTTTGTCATAACTCGGGTTGCATCCCGTACCGTTTGCGTATTGTGCAATCCTTTTGCCTCTAATAAAATTGATACGTTTGTTACTAAAAAAAATAATATTGATCCTTCCAGTACTTATCAGCTGCTGAAGTTGAGTTGTTCTTTTCTGTCTGACCACAGTGCTCTCTGCTGACACCTCTGCCTGTCTCGGGAATTGTCCAGAGTAGGAGCAAATCCCCATAGCAAACCTATCCTGCTCTGAACAGTTTCTGAGACAGACAAAGGTGTCGGCAGAGAGCACTGTGGTCAGACAGAAAAGAACAACTCAACTTCAGCAGCTGATAAGTACTGGAAGGATTAATATTTTTTTAATACACCAATATATCAAAACGCGTTTCGAGGCACTGTACCCTCTTCATCAGATGGATAGTGGAATGGATATGGCACTGGAGTTTTGGTATGGGCAGAGTGGAGACGAAGACAAACAAAAATTCCCTGGTGAAGAATATTCTGGAAACAAGGAAACCCGCGCCGTCACACCTATAGTGCCGGACTAACTCTGATGGGTTGTGCTATAGGATAGGAACGACTCTATATTAGGCCTGAGATTTATAAAGGGAGATGTACAGTGTGCAGCTCAATATCCCCTATCCGTATACCATATACATCAGTGGTGTTCAAACTGTGGCCCTCCAGATGTTGCAAAACTACAACTTCCAGCATGCTGGAAGTTGTAGTTTTGCAACATCTGGAGGGCCACAGTTTGGACACCACTGATATACATTAATATACATTTGTCAATTTAGCTTGTTTTACGGAATACATCAAGAAGGGACTATGTACATGACCAAATCGACTTGGGTATTTTAGCTTTATTTAACAAAACATTTACAACCAAGTTAATCGATGACATTGCTCATATACAGTATGTTGACCTAGATAATGTTAAGGGTCAATGCACATGGCATACCCATAAGCACATACAGTGATCCCGCAACTTACAATAGCCTCAACATACAATAGTTTCAACATACAATGGTCTATCTGGACCATACTAAGGGTGCATTCAAACCACGTTTTTGCAATACAGTTCCCGTGTCAGGTTTTTGATGAAAAATGGATTCCTCAAAACCTGACTAAACTGTATCCAAACGTGTGTACAAATTTCAACCCGTATACAGTTAAAAACCGTATAAGGTTTGAAAAATGATGTCCGGTTGCATCCGTTTTTTTTAAAGAAAAAAACATAGGTTTTTAACTTTCCAATCCATTTTGAATAAAGTTTCATTTGTTTGATTGAAATTCCAAGAAAGAAAACTGTGCAAAGTCAAAAGCCGTATGGTGAAAACCGGATGGAACCGTAACGCACATACGATTCTGTATGGTTCCCATTGACTCCCATGTTTTAAAAAAAACGTACAATACAGTTTTTCACCTGGACCAAAAACCGTGGTAGACTACGGTTTTGGGTACGGGAAAAAAAACTGACAAAACCGTACCAGAGGCAAAACGGACACAACCTGATGCATCTTTTGGCATACGGTTTTTAATGGAGAGTCAATGCATTCGGTTTTCAATACGGTTCCGTACGGTTTATACATTGAAAACGTATATGGGAACTGTATTGCAAAAACGTGGTGTGAATGCAGCCTTACCTGAAACCAGACTCAACATACAATGTACGGACAGTCCAGATCTGTGAAACGTGTCAATGGCCGGAAGAACTGTCCAATCAGAATGGACATTTCACTGGTAAAACCCCTGTATTACTGAAGTGTATGCACTGACTGATGTCTGGTAGCGCCCCCTACAGTACAGGGAGGTATTACATGTTCCGTACTCTTTACCTGTACCAGGGTTAGCTGCTCCTTTGGACTCCATTACTTTTTTAGGACACTGTGTACTGTACAGGACCCTGAAGAAGCTCCTGTCCTCTACATAGACAGTGATTACAGCTCCCAGCAGATCTTTCTTACTTTTATATGTAAGGATTTGCTTTATCTATATTCGTTATCTACCTATATTTCTTTAATCCTCACTTTTTGCTATTTTTTGATGAGATTTTGGGGCTTCAGAACCAATTACCAGGTTTCCATAGAGTTATGGTCTCAGGATACGATGGTTTCAACATACAATGGTCATCCTGGAACCAATAAATATTGTAACTTGAGGGACCACTGTACTTTGCAAAGCAGTGTTTTCCAAATAGTGCATCTCCAGCTTTTGCAAAACTACAACTTCCAGCATGCCTGTAGTGCCAAAGGCTGCTCACACATGCTGGGAGTTGTAGTTGTGCACAACAGCTGGAGGCAAACTATCATTGCGTATATACTATTTGTGTTTTGTGCTATGATGTTTCCATGAGGCACCGCTAAAATGAACACATCATATGATGGACTGTAGGAACAGAATCCATGAGAAGAAACCTGTGTGCGCCTCCATATATACACAACGTTACACAAAAGGTAAAGTGTGAGTCAATAGCAGGCTGGACACCATATTACAGACCCATAATACGGTCATGTGGATGGGACCTGAAGCCATTTAATGACTAACCAGAAGGATCGTAGAGACTTACGAGAGATGAGGTCAAAAGATTTCTTCTCCTCTGTGTTCGTTTTCACTTGACAGGTCAGTAGGTTCAGTTTTGCAGGAGGTAAGTTGGCCTGATGACGAAAAAGTAAAGGTAGGTACAAAAGGATGATGCGTGGCAACTTTGTAATAACGATGACTATTAAAAGGAGTACTCCAGCTTATGGGAATTTTACATTATTCGTTTTAACCGGTCATAGTCCGTTATTAATAACGGGCTATGACGGGTTTAAACAGATCATGTAAAAATCCCATAGACTATAATGGGATTTTGTAATGGCCGTTTTAAAGGGTTTTCATAAGGGAACATTAAAGGGGTTATCCAGGAAAAAAAACACTTTGTTTTATATATGAACTGGCTCCAGAAAGTTAAACAGATTTGTAAATTGCTTCTATTAAAAAAATCTTCATCCTTTCAGTACTTATGAGCTTCTGGAGTTGAGTTGTTCTTTTCTGTCTAAGTGCTCTCTCATGACACCTGTCTCGGGAACCGCCCAGTTTAGAAGCAAATCCCCAGAGCAAACCTCTTCTACTCCGTGCAGTTGCCGAGACCAGCAGAGATGTCAGCAGAGAGCACTGTTGCCAGACAGAAAACAACAACAACTCAACTTCAGCAGCTAATAATTATTGAAAGGATAAAGATTTTTTAATAGAAGTAATTTACAAATCTGTTTAACTTTCTGGACCCAGTTGATATAAAAATAAATAAATAAAAAAAAAAAAGTATTTTCCTGGAATACCCCTTTAAAAGGATCTTTAAAACGGATGTATTTTATAGTGTGAATATGTATCCCCTATCTACAGGATAGGGGATAAGCGTCTGATCGCCGGGGGTCTGACTGCTGGGACCCCGCAATCTCCTGCCCGGCACCCTGACTTTCCTCAACATGCCCCCTCCATGCATCTCTATGGAAGAGCCGGAGATACCCGGGTACAGTGCTTCGGCTCTCCCATAGAGATGAATGGAAGCCGCGTGCCGACCCTACTCCGTGCAGGAAGAGAGTCGGAGCGCCCCGCAGAAAATACAATATTTCCTAAGCTGGATAACCCCCTTAAAGAGACTCTTTACTTACTGTGCCATGGGCTATTGTGAGAAAACCATTTCGGACAGAGCATTTCCTCTTCTGCCAAACCTTCCTTATTCTAAAAAAATCGAAGACCAAAAAAAAAAAAAAAAAAAAGTAAAGTAAAGTGTAAATTTTACAATAGTTCAATGAACATTAATATAATAGTCATGGAGATCTATAGACAGTCACGGACCCGTCACTCTTCTTGTAGAGGTAGCCGTTCCTCTCAGTGCCATGCTCCTTGTTTCCTTGAGGCTGGTGCAGACTGTATGCAGTGCTCTGGCGGAACTGGGAATCCTACAGAAGATAAGCGCAAATTTATGTTACTTTGGAGTTTTCATACCCACTAATAATCCAGTTATAGTCTCCATATTCATGACGTGCAGCCACGACACCTGTACATACCATAGTCATATAGGGGGAGATTTATCAAAACCTGTGCAGAGGAAGAGTGGTGCAGTTGCCCATAGCAACCAATCAGATTGCTTCTTTCATTTTCCACAGGCCTCTTTAGAGGCCTGTGGAAAATGAAAGAAGCGATCTGATTGGTTGCTATGGGCAACTGCACCACTCTTCCTCTGCACAGGTTTTGATAAATCTCCCCCCATAGTTGTAATAAATTTAGTACACTTCTCCGTAAACCAGTGCTCAGAAGCCAATTTGCTCTCCGATCCCCAAAATTGACTTATTTCTGCTCCATATTTCAGTGGCTCTTAGTTAAAGCGTAACTCTCATGATAGTTCTGCGGCAGGATATCAGTTTTTAATGCTTAAAGGGGTACTCTGCCCCGAGACATCTTATTCCCTATCCAAAGGATAGGGGGTAAGACGCCTGATCTGGGAGTCCCGCCACTGGGGACCCCGCGATCTCAGCTGCGGCACCCCAGACATCCAGTGCATGGAGTGAACTTTGCTCCGCGCCGGATGACTGGCGATGCGTGGGCGGAGGATCGTGACGTCACGGCCACACCCCGCTAGTGATGTCACGGCCACTCCCCCTCAATGCAAGTCTATAGGAGGGAGTGTGACGACCATTACGCCCCCTCCCATAGACTTGCATTGAGGGGGGCTTAGCCGTTAGAGATGAGCGAACTTACAGTAAATTCGATTCGTCACGAACTTCTCGGCTCGGCAGTTAATGACTTATCCAGCATAAATTAGTTCAGCTTTCTGGTGCTCCCGTGGTCTGGAAAAGGTGGATACAGTCCTAGAAGACTCTTTCCTAGGACTGTATCCATCTTTTCCAGCCCACCGGAGCACCTGAAAGCTGAACTAATTTATGCAGGATAAGTCATCAACTGCCGAGCCGAGAAGTTCGTGACAAATCGAAGTTACTGTAAGTTCGCTCATCTCTATTAGCCGTGACATCACAAGTGCGGCTGTGACGTCCCGAGCCTCTGCCCTGCACCCAACGCTCTAAACGAATGCCGGGTACAGCAGGGAGATCGCGAGGGTCTCCAGTGGCGGGACCCCCGCGATCAGAAATCTTATCCAAGGGATAAGATGTCTAGGGGCGGAGTACCCCTTTAACTCCAGTCATGCTCTAGCAGCAGGGTATCTGTTTAAAGTTTTTTTTTCCCCCAAAGCAGTTTATTTCTTTTTTGGAAAAAAATAAATAAATTGAGTATGGAATATGTTTTTTATAACAATACTTTGTAGCCCAAAACTAAATGTATCAGCATTTGGATTTGCTGGCAGTCCCATTAAAGTCTATGTATCCTGATCACTTTAACAAGGTAGAACAACCATCTTTTTCGTGCTGCCCCTGGCTAGCTACTCCTGACACTGACCTATAGGTGCCAATAGATAGACGCTTACTCTCTCTGGAGAAGATCTAGGCATCATAGTGTATTGTGTGGTCTGGTCTTCAGGACCAACTAAAGATCCCATCGAAATTATCATAGATTCCTAAAGGGCAACACCGGTTAGGACTGTACACAAGGATAGGGTGGGCCCACTATGCACATTGTAAAGCTTCACTGGGAAAACTGGGAGCTGTCATGGTAATATTTAATAGCAGGTATTCAGCATTGTCAGAACAAGATGATGTGGAAAATGCTTGGAAAGGGCTGAACAGAATATTTTAGATCTTGGGGGTGAGGACAGAATTTGTCTGTGATTGTGACCAACTTTTTTATACAGGAAATTTTCTTTTAAAGGGGTACTCCGATGGAAAACTATTTTTTTTTAAATCAACTGGTGCCAGAAAGTGAAATAGATTTGTAACTTACTTTTATTTAAAAATCGTAATCCTTCCAGTACTTATCAGCTGCTGTATGCTCCAGAGGAAGTTGTTTTTCTTTCTTTTCTGTCTGACCACAGTGCTCTCTGCTGACACCTCTGTTCATGTTATTAACTGTACAGAGCAGGAGCAAATCCTCATAGCAAACCTCTCCTGCTCTGGACAGTTCCTGATACAGAGAGAGGTGTCAGCAGAGAGCACTGTGGTCAGACAGAAAAGAAATTCAAAAAGAAAAAAAGAGCTTGTAACATGTGCTGCACTCTTCCCCACCCCCTCAGCCCAACCCTATATAAGTAGTAGTTAGCTACACAAGGGCCATTTCTTTCCTAGCAGCCTCCCAGTCTGACTGGGAGAGCATGGTAAGTGAGCCATTACACCTTGTTCACACTGGTGTGGTGCTGGGCGGCGTCAGTTGCTGCCATGGCGCCGTGTCTGCGGGGAGGTGCGGCCCATAGACTGGTTTGAGTGGCATTGGGGCTGCTCTGCCGGTGGGTCGTTCATCCCCCCGTGGGCACTGGTGTCGCGGCGGTGGTGGTCGCCGCTCGGTGCTACGCCATTTTATGCTAGGGACATTAGGGACCCACTCTGAATAGGTGGCCTTGACGTGGCGAGTGGGCTTGTACTTTTTGATCAAAAATGTATACTAACAACCTGTTAGTTTTTGATATTATGCTGAGAAGCAATCAGATCATTATACAAGATTGTAGATGTGCACCATGTCTGTTCTCTACCCGAATTCACATAATTTACAAATCAATTTAACTTTCTGGCACCAGATGATTTAAAGAAATAGTTTTCCACTGGAGTACCCCTTTAATAAGTCTGTGTACAGAAGGTGGATGAAGAAAGAACAATGGTGCAAAGCTTAAAAGTGTGAAAATGAAGCATCTTATATCCCGAGTGTTAAATCCCCTCAGTAATCCTGCAGGTTGTTCCTGAGGACGAGGTGAGGAGATGGCGGCTCTTGCAGGTACGACCTATACATCCCATCTGGGCCTTGTTGCTTCCCATGAGCTTTACGCTTCCTCTGAATTTCCAGCCGCTCTTTTCCCCGGGGCTTCACTTCACAGCTGTTCGCCTGCGTCCTAGATCCTCAGTGTAATATAATCCGAAATCGGCTTCCGAGAGACCTTACATTTTATGTGGTTAACCCACGCTTAACCGCTTCCTATACTAAACCTTGATTCATGTCAGAAGACTAAATAACTGTGATGTCAGGCACGCAGCGATTGTGGGAGCTCTGCAGGCTGAAGGCCTTCTATACAGGGCACCTGCCATAGACCAGCTGTAAAAGCCATGCTTTATATTCAGTGTAAATCTAGAGCATTGTCTATCTATACTATTAGACCATTTATCAGAGAGGCTGAACTATGAGGTTCTGCAGCAGAGGGCACACTATGGGGTTCTGCATTAGGAAAAGTAATTTATTAGGTACTGCAGTAAATAGAGCTCAAATTATCTGCAGCAAAAGGCTCACATTATGTGGTTCTGCAATAGAGAGCGCACGCTATGAGGTTCTGCAGTAAATAGAGCTCACATTATGAGGTTCTGCAAGCGAGAGCGCACACTATGTGGTTCTGCAGTAAAAAGAGCTCACATTATGTGGTTCTGCGATAGAGAGCGCACACTATGAGGTTCTGCAGTAAATAGAGCTCACATTATGTGGTTCTGCAATAGAGAGCACACACTATGAGGTTCTGCAGTAAATAGAGCTCACATTATGAGGTTCTGCAAGAGAGAGCGCACACTATAAGGTTCTGCAGTAAAAAGAGCTCACATTATGTGGTTCTGCAATAGAGAGCGCACACTATGAGGTTCTGCAGTAAATAGAGCTCACATTATGTGGTTCTGCAATAGAGAGCGCACACTATGAGGTTCTGCAGTAAATAGAGCTCACATTACGTGGTTCTGCAATAGAGAGCGCACACTATGAGGTTCTGCAGTAAATAGAGCTCACATTATGAGGTTCTGCAAGAGAGAGCGCACACTATAAGGTTCTGCAGTAAAAAGAGCTCACATTATGTGGTTCTGCAAGAGAGAGCGCACACTATAAGGTTCTGCAGTAAAAAGAGCTCACATTATGTGGTTCTGCAATAGAGAGCGCACACTATGAGGTTCTGCAGCAAAGCGAGCACACACCATGAGGTTCTGCTGCAGTGAGCTTACATCGTGAGGTTCTGCAGCAAAGAGAGCTCACAGTATGAGGTTTTGCAGCACAAACTGCACATTATAAGGCTCTGCAGCCGAGAGTGCACATTAGGAGATTCTGCAGCAAAGACCGCGTGCACATCATGAGGCTTTGCAGCCAGAAATGCACATTTTGAGGTTCTGCAATAAAAAGAGCATGCACGTTATGAGGTTCTGCAGCCAAGAGCGCACGTTATGAGGTTCTGCAGCCAAGAGTGCACTTTGTAAGGTTTTGCAGCAGAGATTGTGCACTATGGCCCTAATTTAGTATTGTAAACCCAACCTGCTTTGTCAGGTTGTGCGCCAGATTCTGGCGCATTGCTCCACAAATTCTGTCTGTGGCAGAATTGAAAAAACCAGACCAACTCTTCATTCTACTGAGAAAACACGAAAAAGGTGCATGGCCATCGTGGAAAAGGGCCTTGGCCTCCGCAAATATTTCCACAGAAAATGTAGTGGATTTGACCTGAGGAAAGCAGGGATTTAAAAAAAATAAAAAATAAAATAAAATTAGGGTTGAGTTTCTGCAGCAGTGAGCACCCTTTATGAGGTTCTTCAGCAGAGAGCGCACATTATGGGGTTCTTCAGCAGAGAGCGCACATTATGGGGTTCTTCAGCAGAGAGCGCACATTATGGGGTTCTTCAGCAGAGAGCGCACATTATGGGGTTCTTCAGCAGAGAGCGCACATTATGGGGTTCTTCTGCAGAGAGCGCACATTATGGGGTTCTTCTGCAGAGAGCGCACATTATGGGGTTCTTCAGCAGAGAGCGCACATTATGGGGTTCTTCAGCAGAGAGCGCACATTATGGGGTTCTTCAGCAGAGAGCACACATTATGGGGTTCTTCAGCAGAGCGCACATTATGGGGTTCTTCAGCAGAGAGCGCACATTATGGGGTTCTTCAGCAGAGAGCGCACATTATGGGGTTCTTCAGCAGAGAGCGCACATTATGGGGTTCTTCAGCAGAGAGCGCACATTATGGGGTTCTTCTGCAGAGAGCGCACATTATGGGGTTCTTCTGCAGAGAGCGCACATTATGGGGTTCTTCAGCAGAGAGCGCACATTATGGGGTTCTTCAGCAGAGCGCACATTATGGGGTTCTTCAGCAGAGAGCGCACATTATGGGATTCTTCAGCAGAGAGCGCACATTATGGGATTCTTCTGCAGAGAGCGCACATTATGGGGTTCTTCAGCAGAGAGCGCACATTATGGGATTCTTCAGC
Source organism: Hyla sarda (assembly GCF_029499605.1). Classification (NCBI taxonomy): domain Eukaryota; kingdom Metazoa; phylum Chordata; class Amphibia; order Anura; family Hylidae; genus Hyla; species Hyla sarda. Next base: position 47,866,017 of record NC_079191.1, on the reverse strand, counting down.
AGAGAGCGCACATTATGGGGTTCTTCAGCAGAGAGCGCACATTATGGGGTTCTTCAGCAGAGAGCACACATTATGGGGTTCTTCAGCAGAGAGCGCACATTATGGGGTTCTTCAGCAGAGAGCGCACATTATGGGGTTCTTCAGCAGAGAGCGCACATTATGGGGTTCTTCAGCAGAGAGCACACATTATGGGGTTCTTCAGCAGAGAGCGCACATTATGGGGTTCTTCCGCAGAGAGTGCACATTATGGGGTTCTTCCGCAGAGAGTGCACATTATGGGGTTCTTCAGCAGAGAGCGCACATTATGGGGTTCTTCAGCAGAGAGCGCACATTATGGGGTTCTTCCGCAGAGAGTGCACATTATGGGGTTCTTCAGCAGAGAGCGCACATTATGGGGTTCTTCCACAGAGAGCGCACATTATGGGGTGCTTTAGCAGAGAGCACACATTATGGGGTTCTTCAGCAGAGAGCGCACATTATGGGGTTCTTCCGCAGAGAGCGCACATTATGGGGTGCTTTAGCAGAGAGCACACATTATGGGGTTCTTCAGCAGAGAGCGCACATTATGGGGTTCTTCCGCAGAGAGCGCACATTATGGGGTGCTTTAGCAGAGAGCGCACATTATGGGGTGCTTTAGCAGAGAGCGCACATTATGGGGTGCTTAGAGTACACAATATGATGTTCTGCAGTAGAAAAAGCACATTAGGAGGTTCTGCAGCAGAAAGGGCATTATAACATGCTACACCTCTTAAATTGAGAACAGTTAATGTCAGTGTACAATACACAGTGAATCGCCTCCATACATACAATAGTGCCCTAATATCTGAAAAGTGAACAGAAAAGCCAACCTAGTTACCCATGACAACCAATCACAGCGCAGTATACAAGGCAGTTGAAGACCGTTTATAAGATGAAAGCTGAGCTCTGATTGGTTGCTACGTGCCTAGCTGTTTCCTATATCTACAGAGCAGAAGGTTCAATGTCCAGCACATTGTGCGATGTCAAGCATTGTGCAATATACACCCCGAGTGCCAGACGCATTTTGGATTTACATATATTTAATCATAGCAACAGACAACATTAGGCCTCATTTATCATCGCTATCTACAAGAAATATTGTCTTTGTTACCAGTAGCAACCAAGGCATATTTTCATTTAGACAATTTTCCTAAATCAGCCCCAATATCTAAAAGAAACTGAGATGCCTAGAGACCCAGGATATTGTTGGAAATACCCTACTGAGATGGTCTACAAGAAGCTCTACAACAGTGGTCTCCGAACTGTGGACCTTCAGATGGTGCACAACTACAACTCCCAGCATGCCCGGACAGCCAACGGCTGTCCGGGCATGCTGGAAGTTGTAGTTGTGCAACATCTGGAGGTCCACAATATGGAGACCACTGATCTACGAACATACATGAAGTCCGGGCCTTCACAGGATTATAGTCTCCCCTAGTACCATCTATAATATGGCATTTAAAGGAACATGGTACCTTTTTTTTTTTTTACCCACATACATAAATGACATTTTGTGAGGGATCTGTTTCCATAAAACAATGGTCCATGGTGCCCCTTCAAATACTAGCCCGGCACTAGAGTTTGTCTACATTGGGTGATCGTCGGGGGGTCCTAGAGGTCAGACCTCTGTCTTGTAGTGTAAGCTAAGGGTAGGCCATTGTTGTAATAGTCCCAGACACTTAGGGGGGGGATTTATCAAAACCTGTTCAGAGGAAAAGTTGCCTAGTTGCCCATAGCAACCAATCAGATCGCTTCTTTCATTTTTGAAAAGGCCTATGAAAAGTGAAAGAAGCGAGCTGATTGGTTGCTATGGGCAACTCAGCAACTTTTCGTCTGGATGGGTTTTGATAAATCTCCCCCTTATAACGTATGCACAAGATAGGGTTCTAAGGATATGACAGCAGGGTGCCCCACCACTAATCAACTGGCTCCAGAAAGTTAAATAGATTTTTAAATGACTTCTATTAAAAATTCTTAACCCTTTCAGTACTTATGAGCTGCTGAAGTTGAGTTGTTCTTTTCTGTCTAAGTGCTCTCTGATGACACCTGTCTCGGGAACTGTCCAGAGTAGAAGCAAATCCCCATAGCAAACCTCTTCTACTCTGGGCAGTTCCCGAGACAAGCAGAGATGTCAGCAGAGAGCACTGTTGCCAGACAGAAAAGAACAACTCAACTTCAACAGCTGATAATGATTGGAAGGATTAAGATTTTCTTAATAGAAGTAATTTACAAATCTGTTTAACTTTCTGGAGCCAGATGATATATATATATATATAAAAAAAAAAAAGTTTTTCCTGGAATACCTTTAAGTCTATGGGGTCACTTGCACTATTTTTTTTTCTCCGCTAAACTCCGGTCGTTCTGTCCGGATTGCCAACGGAAATTCGAAATGTGGAGTCGAAACGGCGGCAATGTGAACAAGGCCTAAGCTATTAGCATACAGATGATTACCGATAGATGCCCCTGATGCCCCAGACTGTCTAATAAAAAAAAAAAAAAAAAATACTTTAACTTGCCTATTTCGCTCCCACGTAGTCTCTGGTAACAGGGCGCTTTGTTTGCGGCCGGCGAGACTGCTTTCCCCGGGGCTGCACAGCATAGTGTCTGCAGCCAGGAAAACTGACAGTGCAGCTCGCCAGTCACTGGCCAAGGTGGGAAACCACGGCGGCCAGTGATTGGCTGACGTCATGGCTATAGAAAGCAGACCGACGGCGGAGACCGCCTGGAGATTTTTTTTTTGGGGGGTGGGGATGTCCTGATACCAGAGGTTACTAGGGAGTGGAGGAAGTTGAGTTTTTGTGGTATAAAAGGAGATCTCCAGTCTTGAAAAACGTATTCCCTATCCTAAGGATAGGGGATACGTTTCAGATCGCAGGGATAGGACCGCTGTTTACCCCACCCCACCCCGCAATCTCCCGTACGGGGCCCCGGCAACCCGCGGGAAGGGGGCGTGTTGACCATCACACGAAGCCTCGGCTGACACTCCCCCTCAATACAACTCTATGGCAAAGCAGGAGCGGCTCTGTCATAGCGCTGTATTGAGGGGGCGTGTCGGCCACCGCTTCGCGCGATGGTCGACGTGCTCTATCTGGACAGCGAGCAGGGGCCCCGTACAGGAGATCACGGGGGGATACGTTTTTCAGGACTGGACTAATCCTTTAAGACTGGTTGGGGGACAATAGTAAAATAATAAATAGCATAGGATAACCGACCAAAAACACTGAAGTAAAAATAAGACACAGGCTAGTTTGTTATAATATTGTAGATGAGACAAAAGACATTACAATCACATATATCAACATCCACACCATCACTACCGCGTTAATAACCATTATTCCTCCTCCCAGATACAGGACCCCGATACAGTGCGGAGACAACACATGCAGATGAATGCACTGCAGGACATCATTGACATTAACACACTTACTCTTCTAGACTTCGGTCACAAGAGGTTAAAGCATTCGTGAGAAAGAGAGAAAACACATTCATGAGTAACAGTGCAGGTAAAACAGGCAGGGACTACCCAATGACTAAAGGAAGCCCGAAAAATAAACAATAGGGAAGGCATGGGGGAGACAGTGTGTTAGCTGTAGGACAACCAACCTAGTACAGCAATGCAAGAAATATTACAGTCAATGGCATCCACCATTGCTCCGAACTATGATGGTGGAGATCAACAGAACTCATGTTATCATCCAAAGAATATGAAAGGCAGCTGTCTAAAATCACTGCTGCATGGTCAACTTTTACTAGAGATTTACTCTGTTTAAGGTTAAAGGGGTACTCCAGTGGAAAAAAAAATTAAAATCAACTGGTGTCAGAAAGTTAAACAGATTTGTAAATTACTTCTATTAAAAAATATTTATCCTTACAGTAATTATTAGCGGCTGTATATTACAGGGAACGTTCTTTGGATTTTAGATTTTTTTTTTCTGTCCACAGTGCTCTCTGCTGACACCTCTGTCTTTCTCTGCAGTATACAGCAGCTGATAAGTACTGGAAGGATAAAGATTTTTTTAATAGAAGTCATTTACAAATCTGTTTAACTTTCTGGTACCAATTGATTTAAAAAAACAATTTTTCTCCACCGGAGTACCCCTTTAAAGGGGTTATCCCAATAGTACAACTTATCACCTATCCAGTGCATAGGTCAGTGTTTCCCAACAGGGTTCCTCCAGCTGTTGCTAAACTACCACTCCCAGCATGCCCGGACAGCCTTTTGCTGTCCAGGCATGCTAGGAGTTGTAGTTTTGCAACAGCTGAAGGCACCCTAGTTGGGAAACACTGGCATAGGTCATAAGTATCTGATCGGTGTGGGTTTGACCACTGGGACCCCCACTAATCACAAGGATGGAGGTCCCTTGTCCTTCTAGTAAATGGAGCACAGGTCAAGAATAGAAACTTTATATTTTACTAAGGATCTATTAAGGTTAAAAGAGATTATTCAGAAATTGTATAATTATCTTAAAGTCCTTTTACACAAGCCAATTATTGGGCAAATCAGAGATCAGCCGATGAATTAGCAAACGCTTGTTTGTTGACTGATCGGATTTTTTTTTGCGGCCTTTTAAATTATCTGAACATCACCCTGTGTAAAGAGGGGGTATGTGGGTGACAGTGATGAATTTGATCTGGCTACACGATTTATTGAGCCATGTGAAGACTCCACAAACAAGCACCGATTAGAGAGATCAGCACTCACTGTCTGCTTGCAGTCGGCCCACGTAAAAGGGCCTTTATTGATTGGGCCTGACTGCTGGGACCTCCATGAATTTTCAGAATTGTGGATCCTGTGTCAGGAAAGTATAGCGGCAGCATATATGCTTAAAGGGTACCTTTCATCAAAAACACTTTTGATAGATTATAGATTAATGTATGCAGAATAACTTTCCAATTGCATGTTATTAAAAATATGCTTCTTTCTATTTAATTTTCCACTTAGAAAAAAATGACCACTAGAAGTCTCCCTACCAGTCCTGGCCACAAGCCCCCTTTTTTTTTTGTTTTAAATAGATTTCAGACTCATGCTGGAGTCCTTAATCTCAGAGTGCAGCCGGGACACAGACAAGCCAGGGCAGGGAGCAGTGCTGAGCTTGTCTGTGTCCCGGCTGAAGTCTGAGATTTAGGACTCCAGCATGAGTCTGAAAACTATAAAAAAAAAAAAAAAAGGCTTGCAGCCAGGACTAGTAGGGAAATTAAATATAAAGAAGCATATTTTTTAATAACATGCTATTGGAAAGTTATTCTGCATATGTATGTATATGTATATGTATATATATATATATATATATATATATATATATATATATATATATATATAGGGGAATATGCAAAGCAGCTCATTGCATCACCTTTTCAGGTAATGTTCTCTGGTATCAGCTTAGCTCCTGTTAAGGAATATAAAAAGCTGATCAGGATTTTATGCCAAGCCAGACTACTCCAGCTTGGCATAAAATCACGATCAGCTTTTTATATTCCTTAACAGGATCTAAGCTGATACCAGGGAACATTACCTGAAAAGGTGATGTAATGAGCTGCTTTGCATATTCCCCTACCCAGAATGCCCGCGAAGTGCTTAATGGCCCTCTGAAGCTCCGTTACACCAGGATAAAAGGTACCCTTTAACCACTGCTCCACTCACAGAGGCTAGGGTGTCCCAGATCTCATAATTGAGAAGGGTCCCAGAGGTTGGCCTGATCAGATACTTATATCCAGTGGAATAGTGCAAAGTTATTCTGAAAAAAAAACATTTAGAAATTACATGAGCCTCATTTTGAGAAATGGCAGGGGTCTGGGCAGTTATCTATCCATTGATCAGTTAGTGATGGCATATCTTAGCAATATTAAATAGTATAGTGTATAGCAGGGGGTCCTGCTGCTGGGGCCCACGCGATCTCCCGCAGTACCCGGCGTTCTTAACAAACACCGGATTCCTGTGGCAGTGGTCATGACGTCATCGTCATCTGTCGACACGCCCCCTCCCATAGACATGAATGGAGGGGGCGTGGCCATGACATCAGGATCACGTGCTCCGAGCATTCAGAACTAAATTTTCAGAACGTTGGAGCACCGGAGAACCCCTTTAAGAAGCAGGTATCCTTGAATGTTCTCTGGCAGCTATAAATAAGAGTATGTTCACACTGATTAATATGTGCGAGGAATTCTCGCTGAAAAAATCCGCTCAGAAATGACTGTTTTTTCCACGCGGAATATGCGCGGAATTTCGCACAGAAATGAGTGCGGAATTTTCCGCGCGAAAGTGTGGCGGACTGAAAAAAAAATTCACATTGAGTTCTATGGGGTTAGGACGCGAATTCCGCATGAAGACAGAACATGTTCATTCTTCATGCGGAACCGAATTCAGTGACAGAATTCAGCTAGCGGAAATTCCTCAGTGTGAACTGAGGAGCAGAAATTTAATACTATGGGGTTTTCACTGCTGAATGAATTGGAGAGGAATAAGTGAGCAGAATTACTCGCGGAAATTCCTCTCCAAACCTTCTCCATACCCTAAGACTTCCGGCCTCACAAGCTCACCTCCTTCTGCTCCACTTGCAGCGCAGTCTTCAAGATGTCTTTCAGCTGGCTCAGTTGTTTTCTTTCTTCATCCTGCACTTGTTTCATCTAAAAGAAAAATATAACAAGACACATTATAGACAAGATTTATGAGGAAACTTCGATTAACTCTTAATCCCAAACCAAAAAGGAAAAACCCCAAAGGGCAGGAGGCAGGGCGGACATTGTGACTCCATATTTATGTCTGAAAATAGTCTCTGCAGTCAAATCTCCATCTCCATTAGCAGCTGCAAGGAACAAATTATCCGGGGTTAAGACAAGCAAAAAAACCACAGATAAACAGACATTGTTAGGAACCGCTAATCCAGTCTAGCCGCAGCTCTTTGAAGCACAAGATCCTATTTACTCCGTAAGATTTAGGGCTCAAGGGCTGTCTTAGTAATGACCTGATCCAAATAATCCCAACGACCCAAAGCCAGGGCCCAGTCCCCATGTGTGGGGAAAAATAATCTCTTTTCAGTGTCTTACTTGATCTATTTGCTAGGAAATAACAGAGACAGGATATAGATGTAGATCATAATCCATTCTGACAAAACAATCAAATGATATGGAATAAAACCGCACTGTAATGAAATATGGGGCTGAAGGGGAAGCTTCCTTGGTCTAGATGTTTCGAATTTATAAGAAATGAATCATCAGAAAACTATAGAGATAGATCTGCACAAGTTAGCCCAGCACGGAATGCGCTCAATCCAGGCCCAAACACGGAAGGAGGTCCAGCACGGTACGAAATTATATGAGGTAGCTTTATTTTTGTTCCTTTTAAAATCACAACATGGCACTAGGAGATAGATCTACGCCCAACGTGTTTCTCACACCAACACAACATCCCTGGTCGTGGGTGATATTATGTCGGGCTGGACATACTTCTCTTTTGCAGGTCATCAGAAAACCACCTGCACAAGTTTTTATGGTAAACTGATTTTTTTTTCCCCATTCAGGTCACTAGGCCTAATAATAAGCTGACACTTCTGCAGAGCAAATTTTTCAGCAGTGATGATACCAGTATATAGAGAAGATGGGAACAGGCCATTCACAATAGGTAATGGTCGTGACGTGCCCCTCTGTGAGAGAGACGGAGCTGCTTACAGTAGATTGCAAGGGTCCGAGCGCTGCTGATAGGGGATAGGTTTTTCTTTACTGATCGGGCATGGAATTCCTTTAACCCCTTAAGGACCCAGTTTTTTTTTGTTTTTGCACTTTCGTTTTTTCCTCCTTACCTTTAAAAAATCATAATTCTTCCAATTGTGCACCTAAAAATCCATATGATGGGTTATTTTTTAGCACCACCAATTCTACTTTGTAATGACATCAGTAATTTTACCCAAAAATCTACGGCAAAATGGAAAAAAAAAATCATTGTGCAACAAAATTGAAGAAAAAAAACAACACAATTTTGTAGATTTTGGGGGCTTCCGTTTCTACACAGTACATTTTTCTGTAAAAAATGACACCTTCTCTATATTCTGTAGATCCATACGATTAAAATGATACCCTACTTTTATAGGTTTGATTTTGTTGCACTTCTGGAAAAAATCATAACTACTTACAGGAAAATGTATACGTTTAAAATTTTCATTTTCTGACCCTTCTAACTTTTTTATTTTCCTGCGTACGGGTCGGTATGAGGACTCATTTTTTTGCACCATGATCTGAAGTTTTTAGCGGTACCATTTTTGTATTGATCAGACGTTTTGATTGCTTTTTATTCATTTTTTCATGATATAAAAAGTGACCAAAAATACGCTATTTTGGCCTTTTGAAATTTTTTTTGCGAGTACACCATTGACCGTGCGGTTTAAGTAACGATATATTTTTTTTAATTCGGACATTTCTGCACGCAGCGATACCACGTTTTTTTTTTTTACACTTTTTTTTTAAATGGGAAAAGGGGGGGTGATTCAAACTTTTATTAGGGAAGGGGTTAAATGATCTTTATTAGCCCATAGGGGGCTATAGCACTGCACACACTGATCTTCTACATTGATCATTGTTGTCCCATAACATTGATCAATGATTCTGCCGCTTGACTGCTCATGCCTGGACCTCTGGCAGGGAGCAGTCATTCGGCGATCGGACACGCAGGAGAAAGGTAGGGACCCTCCTTGTGTCCTTCAGCTGTTCGGGACACCGCAATTTCCCCGCGGCGGTCTCTAACAGCCCACTGAGCTAGCAGGGAGTAGTTTACTTACACTTTAGACGCGGCGATCAACTTTGAACGCTGCGTCTAAAGGGTTAATAGCACGTGGCACTATTAGCCACAGGTCCCGGACGTTGTTAGAGGCGGGGCCCGACCCTCTATGATGCCCATGCCGTGGCCCCGCGTCATAGAAAGGGAGTGGACTCAAGCGTACGCCCTCCGTTCTTAAGAGGTTAAAGGGGTTATCCAGGAAAAAACTTTTTTTTTATATATCAACTGGCTCCAGAAAGTTAAACAGATTTGTAAATTACTTCTATTAAAAAATCTTAATCCTTTCAGTACTTATGAGCTTCTTAAGTGTAGGTTGTTCTTTTCTGTCTAAGTAATCTCTGATGACACGTGTCTCGGGAACCGCCCAGTTTAGAAGACGTTTGCTATGGGGATTTGCTTCTAAACTGGGCGGTTCCTGAGACATGTCTCATCAGAGATTACTTAGACAGAAAAGAACAACCTTAACTTCAGAAGCTCATAAGTACTGAAAGGATTAAGATTTTTTTAATAGAAGTAATTTACAAATCTGTTTAACTTTCTGGAGCCAGTTGATATATATGAAAAAGTTTTTCCTGGAATACCCCTTTAAGCACACAGCCAAGGCAACACAGGAGCGGCTTGGGGGCAACTCTGTGAATGTCCTTGAGTGACTGAGCCACAGCCCTGACTAGAACATCTCTGGAGAGACCTAAAAATGGCTTCCACCGACGTTTTCTATTCAACCTGAGCTTGAGAGGATCTGCAGAGAAGAATGGCAGAAAATAACCCAATCCAGGTTTATAAACCTTGTGGCCTCATCCCTAAGAAGACTGGAGGCCGAAATCACTGCCAAAGAGGCTTCAACTAAGTCCTGAGCAAAGGGTCTGAATACTTATGGAAGATTTCCCTTTTTAAAAGTTAGTAAAGATTTCTAACGCTCTGTTTTCCCTTTGTCATTATGGGATATTAAGTGGGGCAAAAATTTGATATTAATTTATTTATTTATTTAAGGCGGTGACTAGAGATGAGCGAACTTACAGTAAATTCGATTCGTCACGAACTTCTCGGCTCGGCAGTTGATGACTTTTCCTGCATAAATTAGTTCAGCTTTCCGGTGCTCCCGTGGGCTGGAAAAGGTGGATACAGTCCTAGGAGACTCTTTCCTAGGACTGTATCCACCTTTTCCAGCCCACCGGAGCACCTGAAGGCTGAACTAATTTATGCAGGAAAAGTCATCAACTGCCGAGCCGAGAAGTTCGTGACGAATCAAATTTACTGTAAGTTCGCTCATCTCTAGCGGTGACATAACAAAATGTGAAAAAGGTGACCGGGTCTGAAAACTTTCCTTGGGCATTTTAGGAGATGGGGCTACAGATTTAGCCATAGCTGTCCATAGAAAATTTTGTCAGCAGACCCTGAGGATTTTTGGTGAACTGCAGGATTCAAAGACTTCATTTGAGTCTGCAGAAGATTAGGCTATGTTTTTGAACAGTTTTTTTTTTGGGGGGGTGTAACATGGCACTTAGTTCTTACAAATATTACAATTAAGTGGCAGGGACTTCTTTTGGGACATTTTATGATAAAATCCGAATACATTGTGGTACGTTATTTTGGGACATTAAAGGGGTACTCCGATGGAAAACATTTTTTTTTAAATCAACTGGTGCCAGAAAGTTAAACAGTTTTGTAAATGACTTCTATTAAAAAAAAATCTTAATCCTTCCAGTACCTATTAGTTGCTGAATACTACAGAGGAAATGATTTTCTTTTGGGAACACAGAGCTCTCTGCTGACATCACAAGCACAGTGCTCTCTGCTGACATCTCTGTCCATTTTAGGAACTGTCCAGAGGGGCATATGTTTGCTATGGGGGATTTTCTCCTACTCTGGACAATTCCTAAAATGGACACTTTAGATACTGCGCATGCGCTACCATTCATTCAGAAAAATCTGTGATCGTACGCTATCCATATCCTCCAAGCTTTTAATGTCTTGTATTATATTTATATTTATATATATCTTATTAACTGGTATCGCACAGAAAAGCGGCATTTACTTTTTAACAGAATGGATTTCTATTTTTATACGGTCTGCACTGCTATATGTTTAATTATTTAGCATATATTTTTATTGTTACTTACATTGTGCGTACCGTAACTACTGTATTGATACTAGGGATCGACCAATATTGATTTTTTAGGGCCGATACCGATAATCTGTCACCTTTCAGGCCGATAGCCGATAACTTATACAGTCACTGTGCGTACTGACGGTGACGTTGCGTTGGGTACGTCCCTCGTCATTACGCAGCGCACAGCAACAGCGCAGGAGCCAGAAGGCTCGCGGACCCCCGGGAACAGGTAATTATAAGTCTGGGGATGGGGAGAGGCAATGGGGGGGCAGCGGCGGCGATGGGCGGGGCATTATCGGCATGGTAATTGCCGATACTGATAATGTCCAAAATCGCGATTATCGGCCAATAACATCGGCCAAACCGATAATCGGTCGATCCCTAATTGATACCATGCATTTTTTATTGTTTCTTTAATATTTTATATGGTTTCTTTAGGAATCTTAGTATATTTATATGTATATGCTTTCATACATTGTCTAAGTCATTTTATGGCGTCCAACCCTAACGCGTCATCTGAACTTGGCGCGCATTACCCATTTCAAATAGGCTGTTTGTACGTTCACCCCATATGCCTGTAAACACATTGAGAAAGATACTGTTATGTATCGAAACGCGTCTGATTGATTTGAAATAAACATACATATTGGTTATAACGCCATGTATATGTTTGGATATATTGCGGTGGATAGTGCTCTTGTAAGTCCGGCACTTTTTTCTCCTGACTCCGGTTGGACCACTCTGTTGCATATTAATTGGACAGGACCTACCTGCATCGCTGAGAACCAGCTGCACCGCCTATGGTTGTTTATGTCTATGCTGTATAAGTCGTTGTGTCTTTTACACAATGCAAATAGGTGAGCCTTTGCCATACACCTACCCTTGAGGTCCAAAACGTTAATACCCTATTACCAGGAGAGGTTAAAGGATCTTAACATGTATAGATTGGAAGAAAGAAGAGACAGAGGGGATATGATAGAGACTTTTATATACATAAGGGAATCAACACGGTAAAGGAGGAGAGGAGATTTAAAAGAAGAAAAACTACCACAAAAGGACATAGTTTTATATTAGAGGGGCAAAGGTTAAAAGTAATATCAGGAAGTGTTATTTTACTGAGAGAGTAGTGGATAGTGATAGTGCAGAAGTGGTAGTGAAGGAGTTTAAGCATGCATGGGATAAGCATAAGTCTACCCTTCATATAAGATAGAGATAGGTATAAGGCTATCCTTCATATAAGATAGGGATAGGTATAAGGCTATCCTTCATATAGGATAGAGATAGGTATAAGGCTCTCCTTCATATAAGATAGGGATAGGTATAAGGCTATCCTTCATATAGGATAGAGATAGGTATAAGGCTATCCTTCATATAAGATAGAGATAGGTATAAGGCTATCCTTCATATAAGATAGGGATACACATAAGGCTATCCTTCATATAAGATAGAGATAGGTATAAGGCTATCCTTCATATAAGATAGGGATACACATAAGACTATCCTTCATATAAGATAGAGATAGGTATAAGGCTATCCTTCATATAAGAAAGGGATAAACATAAGGCTATCCTTCATATAAGATAGAGATAGGTATAAGGCTATCCTTCATATAAGATAGGGATAGGTATAAGGCTATCCTTCATATAGGATAGAGATAGGTATAAGGCTATCCTTCATATAAGATAGGTATAAGGCTATCCTTCATATAAGATAGGGATAGGTATAAGGTTATCCTTTATATAAGATAGAGATAGGCATAAGGCTATCCTTCATATAAGATAGGGCCAGGGACTATTGATAGGATTCAGATTATTGGGCAGACTAGATTGGCCAAATGGTTCTTATCTGCCGACACATTCTATGTTTCTATGAGAGATTTTTTTTTTTGTTCTCTTTTTAGCCATATTTGGAGTCAGGATGGAATTTTTTCCCCTAGTATGGGGCAATTAGCATCAGCCTCACAAGGGTTTTTTGCCTTCTTCTGGATCAACACAGTAGGGACAATAAGGTTATAGGTTGCACTTGATGGACTCTGGTCTATGTAAGTATGCATTCTCCACCACAGCACCCGGACTTCTGACAGTTTACTAACACTTGCCTACTGTTGGACCTAAGGAAGGTGCGAGCTGGTGCCGAAACGCGTTGTCTATTTTTTATCTTGAACAAATTATTATGTCCTGCGCAACCTTGGTGGTCTTGAAATTCCTTATGCCTACCTAACAGAAGCACTAGAATCACTTGTATTAGACCCTTACTGTTCCTCTATTTTGTATTCTTTCTTGTATATCAGCACCCTAGGGTTAGCGGACAAGGGCCTTGAGCTGCTTACTGCATACGAAAAACCTTTTATTTCTGAGCTGGGTTCAAGACCCAGTCCAACCCAATAAGGTCAGTACAGTCCACTGGTGTGATGGCGGGTTAATAAGACCTCGCAGTATTACACCAGGGAGCGCCACAGCGTTCTCATTTCTCCTGTAGATATACTGTGTATGTACGGTAGTTCCTACAGAGGAAAGCAAGCACAGAACATGGGCACAGACAGAGGGTGAGAATTTTTTTTTACTGAAAACCTCTGCTGTGATCTCATAACCCAACCTGGCAGGACCGTGTAATTATCACCCGACCCGCAGAAACATAAGAAACAAAAAGGCTCCGAAATGGTGGCATCAGCAAGTAGCGCGGTTTTCACAGCTGCTCAGAGACGTTCTGCCTGTTTTTTCTCTAAACACGCACTCGTACCACAGGGACGGCGCAGACGTCACATGCAGTATGCAGCCGTGCTGACAAAGTATTTCTCCCTCAAGACATGTACGGCTTGTGACGGGAAGGGCATCACTTAGCGGAGTCTTTAGTTTGCCAGGTTACACGGAAATAGAAGGTTTTGAAAAAGAAAAGAAAAAAAAATCTTTCTGCAAGAACAACATGTCAGCTGAGGTCATTCTCTGAATTCCTGGTCTTTAAGGCAGAGCTGTTCATTACTACTAAAGACAACGACCAAGGAAAATCCTGGCAGAGTTATTGTGGTTGGCACATCAACGCTTCACATGTCAGGGATGCCACAGACAGGTGCCCAATCCTTATAGGAGCATGCAGCTCCAGAGTGGTCACCAACCAAAGCCATGTTCACACGGCGTGAAATGCGTGGAAAGTCCACCTGGTAAACACGGGCGGGCATCCCGCACAATGGAATAATATGGCAGGCAATGCATTTCTGAGCGAAAGCAACAAAAGAATAGACAAATGTTTTCTTTTTGTCCATGACAGAATCGGGATTTCTGCAGCGGAACAGTGCAGCAAAATCTCATTGAGATAGGACGGATTGTGACAGATCCACAGCTGTGAGAAGTATTCGCTTCTCAACTTATGAGCGTATGAGAAGTTCTAGTCAGCAAGCAGAGATGTGGAAAATAGCAAAAAAAAAAAAAAGACATAAAATACACTAGAAAGGTACTTACCTTCTTATACAGTGACGGCCTTAGTTACAGATGACTGGACCACCCTATGACTGTTAACACTTCCCTCCCTATAATTGCTTATTAAAAGTGTCCTCCGTTCCACAATGATCACATATATATATGAAATATGAATGATTTCCATCCTCATTAACACCTTCAGCACCTAATGAAGCCCCAAAAGGCTCTGATCACTGCAGTGGAGCGCACAGAGCGTGGCCCCACCAACTCTTCACAACTACTTATCATAGCTAAATAGTAAGAAAAGATAAATAAAATAAAAAAAGGATAAGCTGCAATGGCCTTAAAGGGGTACTCCGGTGGAATTATTATAATTTTTTTTAATCAACTGCTGCCAGAAAACAGATTTGTAAATTACTTCTATTAAAAAAATCTTAATCCTTCCAGTACTTATTAGCTGATGAATACTACAGAGGAACTTCTTTTCTTTTTGGAACACAGAGCTCTCTGCTGAATCACGAGCACAGTGCTCTCTGCTGACACCTCCGTCCATTTTAGGAACTGTCCAGAGCAGCATATGTTTGCTATGGGGATTTTCTCCTACTCTGGACAGTTCCTAAAATGAACAGAGGTGTCAGCAGAGAGCACTGTGCTCGTGATTCAGCAGAGAGCTCTGTGTTCCAAAAAGAAAAGAATTTCCTCTGTAGTATTCAGCAGCTAATAAGTACTGGAAGGATTAATATTTTTTTAATAGAAGTATTTTACATATTTGTTTAACTAAAAAAAAAAAAAGGTTTCCACCGGAGTACCCCTTTAAGTGGAGGGTACGCTGTCTATTCCTGATTGTTACAATTGACCAGAATGAGGCCTGTATATGCCCACATGGTAGTTGGATTGGATTTCCATGCCCCCCTGTATTAGCATATGTATGAGACAGAGACCCCACCCCTGCGGATAGGCCGTTAAATCTGTAAGGCTGGATATCACTATCAAAGGGCTACTCCGGCCAACAAAAATTTTTGGGAAATCAACTGGTGACAGGAAAGTTATAAAGATTAGCAAATTACTTCTATTTTCTTCCAGTACTTAGCAGCTGCTGTATGCTCCAGAGAAAGTTGTATAGTCCTTTCCAGACTGACCATAGTGCTCTCTGCTGACACCACTGTCCATGTCAGGAGCTGACCAGAGCAGGAGAGGGTTGTTATGGGAATTTGCTCCTACTCTGGACAGTTCCTGACATGGACAGAGGTGTCTGCAGAGAGCACTGTGGTCAGACTGGAAAGAACTACACAACTTCTTCTGAAGCATACAGCAGCTTATAAGTACTGAAAAGCTTAAAGGAAATCTGTCATCAGCATCACCCGCAGTAAACCTATTACACAGGCTTGTAGTGCGGGTGATGCCGATTAAAACGCTATGTACCTTATTAAAAACCGAGCAGTGGATGTTTAGAAATCTTTATATTTACCTACCTGTCAATCACAGGCTTAGGGCTCAGTTACGTCAGCGGGACTTGGAAGCGGGACTCGGCCGGCCATTGATGTAAAGTTTCCTGTAATCTAGCGTTAACCCGTGCATGCGCACTTGTAAAAACTTTAGATCACAGGAAACTTTACATCAATGGCCGGCCGAGTCCCGCTTCCAAGTCCCGCTGACGTAACTGAGCCCTAAGCCTGTGATTGACAGGTAGGTAAATATAAAGATTTCTAAACATCCACTGCTCGGTTTTTAATAAGGTACATAGCGTTTTAATCAGCATCACCCGCACTACAAGCCTGTGTAATAGGTTTACTGCGGGTGATGCTGATGACATATTTCCTTTAACCCCTTAAGGACCAGGCCATTTTACACCTTAGGACCAGAGTGTTTTTTGCACATCTGACCACTGTCACTTTAAACATTAATAACTCTGGAATGCTTTTAGTTATCAATCTGATTCCGAGATTGTTTTTTCGTGACATATTCTACTTTAACATAGTGTTAAAATTTTGTGGCAACTTGCATCCTTTCTTGGTGAAAAATTCCCAAATTTGATGAAAAATTTGAAAATTTTGCATTTTTCTAACTTTGAAGCTCTCTGCTTGTAAGGAAAATGGATATTCAAAATATTTTTTTATTTTATTCACATTTCCAATATGTCTACTTTATGTTTGCATCATAAAATTGACGTGTTTTTACTTTTGGAAGACATCAGAGGGCTTCAAAGTTCAGCAGCAATTTTCCAATTTTTCACAAAATTTTGAACCTCGCTTTTTTTCAGAGACCAGTTCAGGTTTGAAGTGGATTTGAAGGGTCTTCCCATTAGAAATACCCCATAAATGACCCCATTATAAAAACTACACCCCCCAAAGTATTCAAAATGACAATCAGTAAGTGTTTTAACCCTTTAGGTGTTTCACAGGAATAGCAGCAAAGTGAAGGAGAAAATTCACAATCTTTATTTTTTACACTCGCATGTTCTTGTAGACCCAATTTTTGAATTTTTACAAGGGGTAAAAGGAGAAAATGTATACTTATATTTGTAGCCCAATTTCTTTCGAGTAAGCACATACCTCATATGTCTATGTAAAGTGTTCGGCGGGCGCAGTAGAGGGCTCAGAAGCGAAGGAGAGACAAGGGGATTTTGGAGAGTACGTTTTTCAGAAATGGTTTTTGGGGGGCATGTTGCATTTAGGAAGCCCCTATGGTGCCAAAACAGCAAAAATAACCCACATGGCATACCATTTTGGAAACTAGACCCCTTGGGGAACGTAACAAGGAATAAAGTGAGCCTTAATACCCCACAGGTGTTTCACGACTTTTGCATATGTAAAAAAAATATATATTTTTTTCCACTAAAATGTGTGTTTCCCCCCAAATTTCACATTTTTGCAAGGGTTAATAGCAGAAAATACCCCCCAAAATTTGTAACCCCATCTCTTCTGAGTATGGAGGTACCCCATAAGTTGGCATGAAGTGCATTACGGGCGAACTACAATGCTCCGAAGAGAAGGAGTGATATTTGACTTTTTGAGAGCAAATTTTGCTCGGGGGGCATGTCGCATTTAGGAAGCCCCTATGGTGCCAGAACAGCAAAAAAAAAACACATGGCATACCATTTTGGAAACTAGACCCCTTGAGGAACGTAACAAGGAATAAAGTGAGCCTTAATACCCCACACGGATTTCACGACTTTTGCATATGTAAAAAAATATATATATTTTTTTTTTCACTAAAATGTGTGTTTCCCCCCCAAATTTCACATTTTTGCAAGGGTTAATAGCAGAAAATACCCCCCAAAATTTGTAACCCCATCTCTTCTGAGTATGGAGGTACCCCATAAGTGGACCTGAAGGGCACTACGTGCGAACTATAATGCTCAGAAGAGGAGGAGCA
Organism: Hyla sarda; assembly: GCF_029499605.1. Lineage (NCBI taxonomy): Eukaryota > Metazoa > Chordata > Amphibia > Anura > Hylidae > Hyla > Hyla sarda. The sequence continues at coordinate 47,848,334 of NC_079191.1, read as the reverse complement.
CCATTGAGCTTTTGGAAAGAGAATTCGTTTGGAATGGTAGTCAGGGGCCATGTGCATTTACAAAGCCCCCCGTGGTGCCAGAACAGTGGACCCCCCCCACATGTGACCCCATTTTGGAAACTACACCCCTCAAAGAATTTAATATGTGGTGCAGTGAGCATTTACACCCCCACTGGCGTTTGACAGATCTTTGGGACAGTGGGCAGTGCAAATGGAAAATTACATTTTTCATTTTCACGGATCACTGTTCCAAAAATCTGTCAGACACCTGTGGGGCCTAAATGCTCACTGTACCCCTTATTACATTACATGAGGGGTGTAGTTTCCAAAATGGGGTCACATATGGGGAGGGGTCCATTGTTCTGGTACCATGGGGGCTTTGTAAACACAAGTGGCCTTCAATTCCGGACAAATTTTCTCTTCAAAATCCCAATGGCGCTCCTTCTCTTCTGAGCATTGTAGTGCACCCATAGAGCACTTTACATCCACATATGCGGTATGCTCTTACTCAGAAGAAATTGGGTTACAAATTTTGGGGGGCTTTTTTTTATTTTCCCTTGTGAAAATGAAAAATTTAGGGTGACACCAGCATTTTAGTGAAATTTTTTTTTTTTTTCCACTTTCCCATCCAACTTTAATGAAAATTTGTCAAACACCTGTGGGGTGTTCAGGCTCACTATGCCCCTTGTTACGTTCCGTGAGGGGTGTCGTTTCCAAAATGGGGTCACATGTCTGTATTTATTGTTTTGTGTTTATGTCAGAACCACTGTAAAATCAGCCACCCCTGTGCAAATCACCAATTTAGGCCTCAAATGTACATAGTGCGCTCTCACTCCTGAGCCTTGTTATGCGCCCGCAGAGCATTTTACGCCTACATATGGGGTATCTCCGTCTTTTTTTCCTTTTACCTCCCGTGAAAATAAAAAGTAAAGGACAACACCAGCATGCTAGTGTAAAAAAACAGGCTGGTGTAGACCCCAACTTTTCTTTTTCATAAGGGGTAAAAGGAAAAAAAGCCCCCAAAATTAGTAACGCAATTTCTCCCGAGTACGGCGATACCCCATATGTGGCACTAAACTGTTTCCTTGAAATACGACAGGGCTCCGAAGTGAGAGAGCGCCATGCGCATTTGAGGACTAAATTAGGGATTTCACAGGGGTGGACATAGGGGTATTCTACGCCAGTGATTCCTAAACAGGGTGCCTCCAGCTGTTGCTAAACTCCCAGCATGCCTGGACAGTCAGTGGCTGTCCGGAAATGCTGGGAGTTGTTGTTTTGCAACAGCTGGAGGCTCTGTTTTGGAAACACTGCCGTACAATACGTTTATTATTTTTTATTAGGGGGACAGTGTAAGGGGGTGTATATGTAGTGTTTTACTCTTTATTATGTGTAAGTGTAGTGTAGTGTTTTTAGGGTACATTCACACTGGCGGGTTTACAGTGAATTTACCGCTAGGAGTTTGCGTTGCGGTGAAAAATTTGTCACAGCCCAAACTTGAAGCAGAAAACGTACCCTGTACGTTCACATGGGGGGGGCAAACCTCCAGCTGTTTCAAAACTACAACTCCTAGCATGTACTGACAGACCGTGCATGCTGGGAGTTGTACTTTTGCAACAGCTGGAGGCACACTGGTTGGAAAACCTTCAGTTAGGTTCTGTTACCTAACTCAGTATTTTCCAACCAGTGTGCCTCCAGCTGTTGCAAAACTTCAACTCCCAGCATGTACTGATCGCCGAAAGGCATGCTGGGAGATGGAGTTATGCAACAGCTGGAGGGATCGCAACTACAACTCCCAGCATGCAGAGACAGCTGTTTGCTGTTTAGGCTTGCTGGGAGTTGCAGTTTTGCAACATCTGTAGAGCTATAGTTTAGAGACCACTGCATAGTGGTCTCCAAACTGTGGACCTCCAGATGTTGCAAAACTACAACTCCCAGCATGCCCAGACAGCAAACTGCTGTCTGGGCATGCTGGGAGTTGTAGTTTTGCAAGATCTGGAGGTGCACAGTATAGAGATCACTTTGCAGTGGTCTCAAACTGTAGACCTCCAGCTGTTGCAAAACTGCAACTCCCAGCAAGCCTAAACAGCTCTCTGGGCATGCTGGGAGTTGTAGTTTTGCAACATCTGGATGGTTACAGTTTAGAGACCACTATAGTGGTCTCAGACTGTAGCCCTCCAGATGTTGCTAAGTAACTCACCGGCTTCCGTCGGATCCAGGGAGCTGCGTCGCGGTCCTCTTCTTCCGCCGATCGTCGCCCGCTGCCGCCGCTGATCGTCGCCGCTGCCGATGGGTAAGTGGATCTTCGGCGCCGGTCCCTGTCGGTTTCCCCGTCCTGCCCCGCCTATTGTGGGTGGGCAGGACGGGGAAACCGAAAGTAAACCCCTCCGCCCCCGATCTGTTATTGGTGGTCGCGTCTAGACCACCAATAGCAGAGATAGGAGGGGTGGCAACCCTGCCACCTCACTCCTATCGCTACAGGGGGATCGTGGGTGTCTAGGACACCCACGATCCCCCTTCTATTCCGGGTCACCGGGTCACCATAGACCCGTAATCGGCGCAAATCGCAAGTGTGAATTCACTTGCGATTTGCGCCGATCGCCGACATGGGGGGGTCTAATGACCCCCCCTGGGCATTTGCGCGGGGTGCCTGCTGATAGATATCAGCAGTCACCCCGGCGCGATCCCAGCGCGGCGGGGACCGAAATTCCCACGGGCGTACAGGTACGCCCTTGGTCCTTAAGTACCAGGGAGCAAAGGCGTACCTGTACGCCCTTGGTCCTTAAGGGGTTAAAGGGGTACTCCGGTGGAAAACTTTTTTTTTTTTTTTTAAATCAACTGGTGCCAGAAAGTTAAACAGATTTGTAAATTACTTCTATTAAAAAATCTTAATCCTTCCAGTATCTATTAGCTGCTGAATACTAGAGAGGAAATTATTTTCTTTTTGGAACACAGAGCTCTCTGCTGACATCTCTGTCCATTTTAAGAAATGTCCAGATTAGGAGAAAATCCCCATTGCAAATATATGCTGCTCTGGAGAGTTCCTAAAATGAACAGAGATGTCAGCAGAGAGCACTGTGCTCGTGATGTCAGCAGAGAGCTCTGTGTTCCAAAAAGAAAATGATTTCCTCTGTAGTATTCAGCAGCTAATAGATACTGGAAGGATTAAGATTTTTTAATAGAAGTAATTTGCAAATCTGTTTAACTTTCTGGCACCAGTTGATTTAAAAAATAATTAAAAAATAAATACGTTTTCCACCGGAGTACCCCTTTAAAGGGGTACCCCACCCCTAGACAACTTATCCCCTCATTAACCCCGGCTAATGTTCATGGTAGATATATGTTGGGGGAATGACGGATGTGGTCGCTCATAATCGGGCAGAGTGTGGAGTTGGATCTGTGCATGCGGATAACTGGGATGCCAGGCCAGAGATCTTGGGGGGGGGGGGGGGGTCTCAGCGGCCAACACCCCCGTGCTCAGACCTCTTATCCTCTATCCTTTCGATAGAGGAATAGATGTCTAGGAGCAAAGTACCCCTTTAAGATTTTAAATAGAAGTAATTTACAAATCTGTATAACTTTCTGTGACCAGTTGATTTGAAAACATTTCTTCTCTCCCCCCGGAGTACCCCTTTAAGGAATATTTACATGTTGTTTTCTGACGGCAATGGATGACAACCCCCTATAAAGGTGGGCTCACCCAGCTTCTCCATAAAAACCTAATTATAACTGAGGATTTATCTTTAACCAAGAAATGCGTTTCCATCGTATTATCTCACATGATAGGTTTCTTCTTGTAACCATCATAATGGATCATCTGTTCTTCCAGGACATCGAGAGGATGAGGCAGAAATGCTTTTGACCTTTCACCTCCGTCATACAGAAGATCATTCACGTTTTTTCCGTTGAAGGAGAATTGGCAATGTTTCCTAGAACTGTTCCTTTAATGTGTACGTTCCCTTTTTGTGTTGGTTTTAAAGGGGTACTCCAGTGGAAAACATATATATATATATATATATTTTTTTTATTAAATCAACTGGTGCCGGAAAGTTAAACAGATTTGTAAATTACTTCTATTAAAAAATCTTAATCCTTCCAGTACTTATCAGCTGCTGAATACTACAGAGGAAATTCTTTTCTTTTTGGAACACAGAGCTCTCGGCTGACATCACGACCACAGTGCTCTCTGCTGACATCTCTGTCCATTTTAGGAACTGTCCAGAGCAGCATATGTTTTCTATGGGGATTTTCTCGTAATCTGGACAGTTCTTAAAATGGACAGAGGTGTCAGCAGAGAGCACTGTGGTCAGGATGTCCGCAGAGAGCACAGTGTTCCAAAAAGAAAAGAATTTCCTCTGTAGTATTCAAATGCTAATAAGTACTGGAAGGATTAAGATTTTTTAATAGAAGTAATTTACAAATCTGTTTAACTTTCTGGCACCAGTTGATTTAAAAAAATAAATAAAAAGTTTTCCACCGGAGTACCCCTTTAAGTCCAAATTTTTATGCTAATAAAATATATACTGTATATCATTAGGTTGTGGTCGGGGTTTTATTCTTCTAACACAAAGCTCCAAATACCCAATGTACACATTCTAGAGTTAAAGTTTACATTGTGGTATCAGATTGCTTATCTTTAAAAATTTTTAGAGGCCCTTGTACGAATAAAAGAAGCGATCTGATTGGTTGTTATAGGCAACTGCAGCACTTTTCCCCCTCTCTTCCTAAGGAAAGTCAAAATAATAGCAGTGCCAGACCCCACAGGCCCACCTGATGTAACTGCGACCACTGGGTTCAATTGTGGTATGCCAGTGTTTCCCAACCAGGATGCCTCCAGCAGTTGCAAAACTACAACTCCCAGCATGCCCGGACAGCCTTCGGCTGTCCGGGCATGCTAGGAGTTGTAGTTTTGCAACAGCTGGAGGCACCCTGGTTGGGAAACACTGTGGTATGCAGTAGAAAACTGCAATAGGATTGGGATCCCGCAGGACACAGTACAGAACTTGCGGTAGCGAGCAGTTTTTAGTCTTGAGCAGGCGGGAGCGGGTGGTCACTGAACATACAGCGGGTCCTACAAAATCCCATTCAGTCCCGCAAGCCTCTAAAATGCCACAAGGGGCTCATGAAATGGCACTGGGGGGGGGGGGAGGACTGTCTCTAATAAGACACGCGTTGCTGTAGCGGGCAGTAGTGAAAACACACACACCCTGCGGGAACGGGCGGTAATGGCCAGAAACCCAGTGGGAGTGGGATTAAAGGGGTACTCCACTGGCCAGTGTGGAACTAAATGTTCTGAAAGATGTTTTCGCGCTGCGGGGGTCAACCACACCCCCTCGCGACATCACAGCCGTCAAGTCCCCTCCCATTGACTTGCATTGAGGGGGTGTTGCCATGATGTCATGAGGGGGACATGGCCAACCCCTGCAGCGCGAAAACGGCGTTCGGAACATTTAGTTCCACAATGGCCAGTGGAGTACCCCTTTAAGAAATCACTCCTGTGCAGGGCTCTAGTATAAAGCGTTTTATTGCAGTATTTTTTATTTTTTAATTATGGACTCTGTGACAGGGGAGCCTCCGATTCAGATGTGAACCTAACCTTAGCCTGCCGCAGATAAGGTCATGGCACATGTTCTCCTTCAGATTGAATGGCAGCTTTGTAAGATCACGAAATTTCATCAAGTCAAGCAGGACGGAGGCTTCTTCACATATCTATGTGAAGAGTCAACTTAGGCTGGGTTCACACCACGTTTCTGCAATACAGTTCCCGTATCAGGTTTTTGATACAAAAAATTGATTCCTCAAAACCAGACTAAGGCTGGGCTCACACCACGTTTTTCAGATATGGTTACCGTATACGGTTTTCCGCTAAAAAACGTATGGCAAAAACCGTATGCAACCGTATGACTTCAAATTTAAACGTATATGGTTTTTCCCCGTATACGGTTCCAAAACGTATGTACGGTTCTATCCGCTTGCATCCGTTTTTGCTATTTTGTTGGAATTAGTTTTCCAGCAATTTAATAAAGTTACTATTGTTCTATTGAAATTCCAAAGGATGTGAGAGTGGGATGTCTGGGATGAATTCTAGAAAGATCTGCGCATGTGTCAACTCCAAAAACGGATTCGAAAAACCGTGTGCAACCGTATTCTGAAATTCTGTGTACGGTTCTCATAGACAACAATGTTAAAAGAACCGCATACGGTTTTCCAACTGAAGGCAAAAACATGGTCGACAGCGTTTTTGCCTACGGTTGAAAAATCGGCAAAACTGTATCCGAGGAAAAACGGATGCAACCGTACACAACATTTGGAATACGGTTTACAATGCATTCTCTATGCATACGGTTTCGGATACGGTCGTATACATTTTTTTGCAGAAAACTGTATACGGTTACCGTATTTGAAAAACGTGGTGTGAACCCAGCCTAAACTGTATCAAAACTTGTGTACAAATTTAAAACTGTATACAGTTAAGAAAAACGTATACGGTTTGAAAAATTATGTCCGGTTGCATCTGTTTTTTAAGAAAAAAAAAACGTATGTTTTTAACTTTTCACTCCATTATGAATAAAGTTTCACTTGTTTGATTGAAATTCCAAGAAAAAAACTGTGCAAAGTTATAAACCGTATGGTGCAAACTGTATGGAACCGTACGCACATACAGATCTGTACGGTTCCAATTGACTCCCATGTAAAAAAAAAAAATATATATGGTTTCCATACGGTTTTTCACCCGGACCAAAAACCGTGGTAGGCTACGATTTTGGGTACGGGGGAAATAACGGACAAAACCGTACAAGATGCAAAACAGACATACGGCTTTCAATGGAGAGTCAATGCATACGGTTTTCACATTGAAAATGTATAAGGGAACTGAATTGCAAAAACGTGGTGTGAACCCGGCCTTACTACGATACATGTGACAGAATCCTATTCACACTATGGGCAATTACCAATGAAATTGTTCTTCATAGTAAAATAACATAAACAACACAAATAGAGAAACATAGCCGCACATCCACAATTTGTATTTTGATCTACCGTATATACTCGAGTATATGCCGACCCAAATATAAGCTAAGGCCCCTAATTTCACCCCAAAAACCCAGAAAAAAAAATTAAATAAATAAAGTTATTGACTCGACTATAAGCCTAGGGTGGGAAATACATCATCCCCCCCCCCCCCCATGTCATCATCCAGACCCCCGTCAATAACACCCCCGTCATCATCACCCTGTCATTTTTACCCCATCATCATCCACTTTGTCATCCCCCCCTCCCCTTCATCATCACCGCCTATCAATCCCGGGCCTTCGTCATCATCCAGACCCCCCTCCCCCCCCTTTAGTTTTCTACACACCTCTCCTTGGTGGGAAGGAAGGGTGAGCTGGTCCGGGCCATCTATGCTGCAGGGACCGTCCGGTGGGGAGGGTTAGTCGCTCCGGGCTGTCCATTTTCACCGGGGGGCCCCTCTTCTCCGCTCCGGGCTGGCCCTGGACTAGTGACGTTGCCTTGGCGATGACACACATGGACATTCATGCGCAGGTACGTCTGCTGCGCACGGACGTCCCTGTGCGTCGTCATCAAGGCAACGTCACTAGGCCGGGGCCGGCCCGGAGCGGAGAAGAGGGGCCCCCCGGTGAAAATGGACAGCCCGGAGCGACTAACCCTCCCCACCGGACGGTTCCTGCAGCATAGATGCCCTGTACCAGCTCACCCTTCCTTCCCACCGAGGGAAGTTGAGTAGAAAACTAAAGGGGGGGGGTCTGAATGATGACGAAGGCCGCAGTGATCTTCAACCTGTGGACCTCCAGATGTTTCGAAACTACAACTCCCAGCATTCCCGGACAGCCAATGGCTGTCCGGGCATGCTGGGAGTTGCAGTTTTGCAACATCTGGAGGTCCGCAGGTTGAAGACCACTGAGAAGGGATTGACAGGCGGAGAGTTCACTCGAGTATAAGCCGAGGGGGGCGGTTTCAGCACGAAAAATCGTGCTGAAAAACTCGGCTTATACTCGAATATATACGGTACTTGCTTCTCAGCATAATTAAAAAACAATATATAAAAGTATAAAATAAAATAAACCTTGAACTTACCGTGTGCAGATCTGTAGACAGCTTCTCAATGGAAGGCTTGAGGCTTTCGACAGCTTTCAGGCCATCTTGGAAAAAGCTGAAAAGGAAAAAAAAAAGACCTGTGAGCTGAGGTCAGGACGAGCCGGGGCCGACGTGACGGTATCTGGAAGGCATCAATGTAAATGACGGAGCAAGCAGTTTTTAACAATAACAAATGACCCTGAAGGCAATTATATACGGCTGCGGCTTTATACTCCATGCAGATGCCATTACGGCACATCAGACCAGAGCATCTGAACAGAACAACGTAAATAGAACAATTTTCCACCGCTCAAAAAAAAAAAAAATACTCCCAACCCCCATAATGTGTCCTTAGTGCAACACTAACCGGATGAGGTTCACCATGTAGATCTGCTCTCTCTTGACCTGCACTTAACATTAACCTGGAATACTGAAGAGGGAATGACCGCGGTAATGTAATAGTGTAAACAGGACGGATCACTTACAGATATTCACATCAAGTCGTAACTGAGATACCTAAATACTCATCACAATCAGATTAGGAAAAATAACAGATTATGTCATCATTTCCAAAATTCTTTCTTCTGGTGTTTAGAGATTCTATAATGAGATCACATGACCGTCACGGCCAATCACTACCGTTGGATTTTATGTGACCATGCATTAAACTTCACTATGACTGATATAGTCACAAGGTTTGAACTGAAACTTAAAGGGGTACTCCGCTGCTCAGCGTTTGGAACAAAACTGTTCCGAACGCTGGAGCCGGGAGCTCCACCCCCCTCGTCATGTCATGCCCCGCCCCCTCAATGCAACTCTCTGGGAGGGGGCGTGACAGATGTCACGCCCCCCCCCTCCCATAGATTTGCATTGAGGGGGCGGGGTGTGACGACATGAGGGGGTGTGACGTTACAAGCTCCCGGCGCCGGCTCCAGCAGTTTGTTCCTAATGCTGAGCAGCGGTGTACCCCTTTAAAGGGGTATTCCAGGGAAAACCAATTTTTTTTTCATATCAGCTGGCTCCAGAAAGTTAAAACAGATTTGTCAGTTGCTTCTATTAAAAACTCTACATCCTACCAGTACTTATCAGCTGCTGAAGTTGAGTTGTTCTTTTCTGTCTGACAACAGTGCTCTCTGCCGACAACTCTGTCTGTCTCAGGAACTGTCCAGAGTCCCATAGCAAACCTCTCCTGCTCTGGTCAGTACTTGAGATAGACAGAGGTGTCAGCAGAGAGCACTGTGGTCAGACAGAAAAGAACAACTCAAGTTAAGCAGCTGATAAGTACTGGTAGGGTTAAGATTTTTTTTTTTATAGAAGTCATTTACAAATCTGTTTAACTTTCTAGAGCCAGTTGATATGAAAAAAAAATTATGTTTTTCCCTGGAATACACCTTTAAATAGGGTTTTCCTACAACAATCATCAACTATCCGAAATTGGGTGTCTGATCCTCTGCCATCATGGCTGAATGGAGTCGTACATGTATGCTGCCATTCCATTCAACTTTGCAAACCAGATTAAGTGTACAGTTTTAGGGTCGATACTGTCACTATATTTAACCCATTTACAAACCTTATGGGCTTTCTGTGTGGGACTCAAAATGTGGACGAACATGTTGAAAGGAGAGGCAAGGAAACTCCTAATACAAAGAGCTCTGGGCACCTAATGAGAAGAGCCCGCCTCCAGGACACTTGCCGCAGTAGGATTTGGACATCAAACAATAATTTTCTCAGACAGACATTCCTACTCCGGTGGAATATATATATATTTTTTTAATCAACTGGTGCCAGAAAGTTAAACAGATTTGTAAATGACTTCAGTACTCCAGTACATTTTAGCAGCTGTATGCTACAGAGGAAATTCTTTTCTTTTTGAATTTCTTTTTGGTCTTGTCTGCAGTGCTCTCTGCTGACACCTCTGTCCGTGTCAGGAACTGTCCAGAGCAGCATAGGTTTGCGATGGGGATTTTCTCCTGCTCAGGACAGTTCCTGATACGGGCATCAGGTGTCAGCAGAGAGATTTTTTAAATCAACTGGTGCCAGTAAGTTAAACAGATTTGTAAATTACTTCTATTAAAAACTCTTAATCCTTCCAGTACTTACAGAGGAATACTACAGAGGAAATTCATTTCTTTTTGGAACACAGTGCTCTCTGCTGACATCTCTGTCCATTTTAAGAACTATCCAGAACAGCATATGTTTGCTATGGGGATTTTCTCCTACTCCTAAAATGGACAGAGATGTCAGCAGAGAGCACTGTGCTCGTGATGTCAGCAGAGAGCTCTGTGTTCCAAAAAGAAAATAATTTCCTCTGTAGTATTCAGAAGCTGATAAGTACTGGAAGGATTAAGATTTTTTTTTAATAGAAGTAATTTACAAATCTGTTTAATTTACTGGCACCAGTTCATTTAAAAAAAAAAAATATATGTTTTCCACCGGAGTACCCCTTTAATATGTTGACCTATAGCCCAAAAGACAACTAAACACGAGATGTGAACACGGTAGAGATGGCTGCAGTTACAATATCATCATGTAACTCTATGGCATATTAGTTGCCCCTTTTTTGAACCCATAGAAATAATTCAGAAATTCCTAAACTGAGCCCTTTCCACTAAAATAAAAGATAGGACACAGTTTTACGGTTATATCTACAGAATGGATACTTATGGAGCTGCCTTTAAATTCTAAAGCAGTCGATACTCCCGGAATTCCTTATTCTATAGCAGTGGTCACCAAACTGTGGGCCTCCAGCTGTTGCAAAACTACAACTCCTAGCTAGCCCGGACAGCCGTAGGCTGTCCGGGCTAGCTAGGAGTTGAAGTTTTGCAACAGCTGGAGGCCCACAGTTTGGAGACCACTGCTATATAGCTTTACCCCCATACTGCTGTTTTACCAGGTAGATGTACCCATCAGAACTTTGAATGTTGAGTGACTACCCCGAGATAAAGAGGTGAGGTGTTTTATTTTTTTGTTTTTCTTTTTAGGAAAAAATGTTCTGATAGTTATGTTAGTGACACCAATATATACACACATAAATATATATATATATATATATATATATATATATATATATATATATATATATATATAAAATATTGTGCACTTGTGGTCTCACACTAGAGATGAGCGAACTTACAGTAAATTCGATTCGTCACGAACTTCTCGGCTCGGCAGTTGATGACTTATCCTGCATAAATTAGTTCAGCTTTCCGGTGCTCCGGTGGGCTGGAAAAGGTGGATACAGTCCTAGGAAAGAGTCTCCTAGGACTGTATCCACCTTTTCCAGCCCACGGGAGCACCGGAAAGCTGAACTACCGTAATTTATGAAGGAAAAGTCATCAACTGCCGAGCCGAGTAGTTTGTGACGAATCGAATTTACTGTAAGTTCGCTCATCTCTATCTCACACCATGATACACAGTATTCTAACCAGGAAACAGGACTATCCAGTGACAACACTGACAAGACTTGTGGTTTCTTGGTTAAGTGAATAGAAAACCTTACATCCGGTGACACCACAAAAATAATACAAATACTATACGAGTCCATCGCTGTCATAATAACACTGAAAACAGTGTTCCGGAGTCAAAATGGGTATTCCCAACTTGCAAAATGATCCCATGTCCACAGATTAGGGTATACCAAGCTGATCGGTGGGGGACCGACCTCCGAGAACAGAGGTAAACTGGGCTGCGAATAAATGGAGACCAGCTCTTTAACCCCTTAAGGACGCAGCCCATTTGGGCCTTAACGATGCAGAATTTTATTTTCACGTTTTAGTTTTTTCCTCCTCGCCTTCAAAAAATCATTACTCTTTTATATTTTCATCCACAGACTAGTATGAGGGCTTGTTTTTTGCGTGACCAGTTGTCCGTTGTAATGCCATCACTATCTTTACCATAAAATGTATGGCGCAACCAAAATAATACTATTTGTGTGGGGAAATTAAAAAGAAAACCGCAATTTTGCTAATTTTGGAAGGTTTAGTTTTCACGCCATACAATTTACGGTAAAAATGACATGTGTTCTTTGGGTCAATACGATTAAAATGATACCCATGATAAGATACTTTTCTATTACTGTTGCGCTTAAATAAAAATCGCAAACTATTTAACCAAATTAGTACGTTTAAAATCCCCCTATTTTGAAGACCTATAACTTTTTCATTTTCCCGTATAAGCGGCGGTATCAGGGCTCATTTTTTGTGCCGTGATCTGTACTTTTTATTAATACCATATCAGCTTATAGAAAACTTTTAATACGTTTTTAATAAAAAATAAATTTTGGGAATAAAATGTTATAAAAAGCAGCTATTTTGGACTTTTTTTTTAATGTTCACGTCGTTCACCGTACGGTATCAATAACATTTTATTTTAATAGTTGGGATACTTACGCACGAGGCGATACCAAATATGTATATAAAATATTTTTATTTTACACTTTTTGGGGGTGGAATAGGGAAAATGGGACAATTTACGTTTTTATTGGGGGAGGGGGTTTTTCCAATTTTTTTTTTTTATTAACTATTTTTACTTTTATATTTTTACACTTTAGTCCCCATAGGGGACTATTTATAGCAAAAATTTGATTGCTAATACTGTTCAGTGCTATGTATAGGGCATAGCACTGATCAGTATTATCGGTCATCTTCTGCTCTGGTCTGCTCGATCACAGACCAGAGCAGAAGACCCGTGGAAGGCAGTGGAGACAGGTGAGGGGACCTACGGCTGCCATGCTGGATGATCGGATCGCCGCGGCAGCGCTGTGGGCGATCCAATCATCCATTCAAAGTACCGCGATGCTGCAGATGCCGTGATCCGTATTGATCCGTAATGGATGTCCCCCATTACGCGCGGGGCCCTGGCTGCTATCAGCAGCCAGGACCTGCCGAGCATGACGCGAGCATTGCTCCGATGCTCGCGGTTATGCATAGGGCGTAAATGTACGTCCTGGTGCGTTAAGTATCAGCTCACCAGGACGTACATTTACGTCCTGCGTCGTTAAGGGGTTATGGTGATTCCGAACATTGCTAAGCCGCGCACTTGGCAATGTTCCATAGAGAATAGGCGGAGCCCTGCCTGAACGAGCGTGGGCGGAGAGTTTTTCTCCATTTTCAGGATTAGTGGGAGGGATACCCCTTTACGCTGGCCATACACTTCAGATAGTTATGGCATTTCCCTTATACAGCCAAGTGTGCCTGTGTTCTAAACGGATAGAAAAGAATAACGAATGAAGAGGATGCTGCGTTCTACCAACTTGACTCCTATATTCAGGTTATACTAGAATAATCACAATGGACTCTATGGACCTGTATTGAGCATGAAAGTTACAGCCCATCCAAGGCCACTTTACCATCCTGCAGACTACAATGATGTACGGAGAGGAGATACACAAAGGTCCCTATTTGTCCATAATATGGACCTGCGTCAATTTATAGAATTTCTGCCAAGGCACCAGAATATCCTCCAAGAAACATTATAATACATTATAATACAGTACAATGAGTCTAAAAGAGAAGCGTAACCTCTAAAAATACAGTATACTGAATCTATAAGAAATGTTACCTCCATATTACAGTATACTGAATCTATAAGAAATGTTACCTCCATATTACAGTATACTGAATCTATAAGAAATGTTACCTCCATATTACAGTATACTGAATCTATAAGAAATGTTACCTCCATATTACAGTATACTGAATCTATAAGAGAAATGTTACCTCCATATTACAGTACACCGAATCTATAAGAAATGTTACCTCCATATTACAGTATACTGAATATATAAGAGAAATGTTACCTCCATATTACAGTATACTGAATCTATAAGAAATGTTACCTCCATATTACAGTATACTGAATCTATAAGAAATGTTACCTCCATATTACAGTATACTGAATATATAAGAGAAATGTTACCTCCATATTACAGTATACTGAATCTATAAGAAATGTTACCTCCATATTACAGTATACTGAATATATAAGAGAAATGTTACCTCCATATTACAGTATACTGAATCTATAAGAAATGTTACCTCCATATTACAGTATACTGAATCTATAAGAAATGTTACCTCCATATTACAGTATACTGAATCTATAAGAGAAATGTTACCTCCATATTACAGTACACCGAATCTATAAGAAATGTTACCTCCATATTACAGTATACTGAATATATAAGAGAAATGTTACCTCCATATTACAGTATACTGAATCTATAAGAAATGTTACCTCCATATTACAGTATACTGAATCTATAAGAAATGTTACCTCCATATTACAGTATACTGAATATATAAGAGAAATGTTACCTCCATATTACAGTATACCGAATCTATAAGAAATGTTACCTCCATATTACAGTATACTGAATCTATAAGAGAAATGTTACCTCCATATTACAGTATACCGAATCTATAAGAAATGTTACCTCCATATTACAGTATACTGAATCTATAAGAGAAATGTTACCTCCATATTACAGTATACTGAATCTATAAGAAATGTTACCTCCATATTACAGTATACTGAATATATAAGAGAAATGTTACCTCCATATTACAGTATACTGAATCTATAAGAAATGTTACCTCCATATTACAGTATACTGAATCTATAAGAAAAATGTTACCTCCATATTACAGTATACTGAATCTATAAGAAATGTTACCTCCATAATACAGTATACTGAATCTATAAGAAAAATGTTACCTCCATATTACAGTATACTGAATCTATAAGAGAAATGTTACCTCCATATTACAGTATACTGAATCTATAAGAAATGTTATCTCCATATTACAGTATACTAAATCTATAATAAATGTTACCTCCATATTACAGTATACTGAATCTATAAGAGAAATGTTACCTCCATATTACAGTATACGGAATCTATAAGAAATGTTACCTCCATATTACAGTATACTGAATCTATAAGAAAAATGTTACCTCCATATTACAGTATACTGAATCTATAAGAAATGTTACCTCCATAATACAGTATACTGAATCTATAAGAAAAATGTTACCTCCATATTACAGTATACTGAATCTATAAGAGAAATGTTACCTCCATATTACAGTATACTGAATCTATAAGAAATGTTACCTCCATATTACAGTATACTGAATCTATAAGAAAAATGTTACCTCCATATTACAGTATACTGAATCTATAAGAAATGTTACCTCCATAATACAGTATACTGAATCTATAAGAAAAATGTTACCTCCATATTACAGTATACTGAATCTATAAGAGAAATGTTACCTCCATATTACAGTATACTGAATCTATAAGAAATGTTATCTCCATATTACAGTATACTAAATCTATAATAAATGTTACCTCCATATTACAGTATACTGAATCTATAAGAGAAATGTTACCTCCATATTACAGTATACGGAATCTATAAGAAATGTTACCTCCATATTACAGTATACTGAATCTATAAGAGAAATGTTACCTCCATATTACAGTACACCGAATCTATAAGAAATGTTACCTCCATATTACAGTATACTGAATCTATAAGAAATGTTACCTCCATATTACAGTATACTGAATCTATAAGAGAAATGTTACCTCCATATTACAGTATACTGAATCTATAAGAGAAATGTTACCTCCATATTACAGTATACTGAATCTATAAGAAATGTTATCTCCATATTACAGTATACTGAATCTATAAGAAATGTTACCTCCATATTACAGTATACTGAATCTATAAGAAATGTTACCTCCATATTACAGTATACTGAATCTATAAGAAATGTTACCTCCATATTACAGTATACTGAATCTATAAGAAATGTTACCTCCATATTACAGTATACTGAATCTATAAGAAATGTTATCTCCATAATACAGTATACTGAATCTATAAGAAAAATGTTACCTCCATATTACAGTATACTGAATCTATAAGAGAAATGTTACCTCCATATTACAGTATACTGAATCTATAAGAGAAATGTTACCTCCATATTACAGTATACTGAATCTATAAGAGAAATGTTACCTCCATATTACAGTACACCGAATCTATAAGAAATGTTACCTCCATATTACAGTATACTGAATCTATAAGAAATGTTACCTCCATATTACAGTATACTGAATCTATAAGAGAAATGTTACCTCCATATTACAGTATACTGAATCTATAAGAAATGTTATCTCCATATTACAGTATACTGAATCTATAAGAAATGTTACCTCCATATTACAGTATACTGAATCTATAAGAAATGTTACCTCCATATTACAGTATACTGAATCTATAAGAAATGTTACCTCCATATTACAGTATACTGAATCTATAAGAAATGTTACCTCCATATTACAGTATACTGAATCTATAAGAAATGTTATCTCCATAATACAGTATACTGAATCTATAAGAAAAATGTTACCTCCATATTACAGTATACTGAATCTATAAGAGAAATGTTACCTCCATATTACAGTATACTGAATCTATAAGAGAAATGTTACCTCCATATTACAGTATACTGAATCTATAAGAGAAATGTTACCTCCATATTACAGTACACCGAATCTATAAGAAATGTTACCTCCATATTACAGTATACTGAATCTATAAGAAATGTTACCTCCATATTACAGTATACTGAATCTATAAGAAATGTTACCTCCATATTACAGTATACTGAATCTATAAGAGAAATGTTACCTCCATATTACAGTATACTGAATCTATAAGAGAAATGTTACCTCCATATTACAGTATACTGAATCTATAAGAAATGTTATCTCCATATTACAGTATACTGAATCTATAAGAAATGTTACCTCCATATTACAGTATACTGAATCTATAAGAAATGTTATCTCCATATTACAGTATACTGAATCTATAAGAAATGTTACCTCCATATTACAGTATACTGAATCTATAAGAAATGTTACCTCCATATTACAGTATACTGAATCTATAAGAAATGTTATCTCCATAATACAGTATACTGAATCTATAAGAAAAATGTTACCTCCATATTACAGTATACTGAATCTATAAGAGAAATGTTACCTCCATATTACAGTATACTGAATCTATAAGAAATGTTATCTCCATATTACAGTATACTAAATCTATAATAAATGTTACCTCCATATTACAGTATACTGAATCTATAAGAGAAATGTTACCTCCATATTACAGTATACGGAATCTATAAGAAATGTTACCTCCATAATACAGTATACTGAATCTATAAGAAATGTTACCTCCATATTACAGTATACTGAATCTATAAGAAATGTTACCTCCATATTACAGTATACTGAATCTATAAGAAATGTTACCTCCATATTACAGTATACTGAATCTATAAGAAATATTATCTCCATAATACAGTATACTGAATCTATAATAGAAATGTTACCTCCATAATACAGTATACTGAATCTATAAGAGAAATGTTACCTCCATATTACAGTATACTGAATCTATAATAGAAATGTTACCTCCATAATACAGTATACTGAATCTATAAGAGAAATGTTACCTCCATAATACAGTATACTGAATCTATAAGAAATGTTACCTCCATATTACAGTATACTGAATCTATAAGAGAAATGTTACCTCCATATTACAGTACACCGAATCTATAATAAATGTTACCTCCATAATACAGTATTCTGAATCTATAAGAGAAATGTTACCTCCATATTACAGTATACTGAATCTATAAGAGAAATGTTACCTCCATAATACAGTATACTGAATCTATAAGAGAAATGTTACCTCCATATTACAGTATAATGAATCTATAATAAATGTTACCTCCATATTACAGTACACTGAATCTATAATAAATGTTACCTCCATATTACAGTATACTGAATCTATAAGAGAAATGTTACCTCCATAATACAGTATTCTGAATCTATAAGAGAAATGTTACCTCCATATTACAGTATTCTGAATCTATAAGAGAAATGTTACCTCCATATTACAGTATACTGAATCTATAAGATAAATGTTACCTCCATATTACAGTATTCTGAATCTATAAGAGAAATGTTACCTCCATAATACTGTATAATGAATCTATAAGAGAAATGTTACCTCCATATTACAGTACACTGAATCTATAATAAATGTTACCTCCATAATACAGTATACTAAATCTATAAGAAAAATATGGCGGGCCCCCATAACATTGGAGGCACACACAGTGTGGTATGGCAGTGTTTCCCAACCAGGGTGCCTCCGGCTCTTGCAAAACTACAACTCCCAGCATGCCCAGACAGTCGTTGGCTGTCCGGGCATGCTGGGAGTTGTAGTTATGCAACAGCCGGAGGCACCCTAGTTGAGAAACACTGTGGTATGGGACACATCTTACTGCTATGTGTATTAGAACCAAAGGCTGCAGTTAATGGTTCTCCATGTAACATTACATAGGTTAGGAAGTTGCTAAAATAGCAAAAACCCTAATGTAATCACCTAACATATAAGTAAACGGTAATACATTTGGATACAGGACTTTTTTTTTTTTTCCATAGATCCATTTATCTGATTAGATTTCAGAAATTCAGCAGAAGAATTGGATTTACTAAAAAGCCAATGATAGCCGAAGCCGGGGGGAGCAGAAATCTAATCTCCTTAAGAGCTGGGGCGGAGGACGCCGGGAGGTGCCGGACATTATATTAGAATTGACAGCATTACAGTGTTTTACTGCCGTACACTGCCCGAGGGTGCACGATGGACTCATCGATTACAATCAGATGTCAAGTAGACAAAACAATCAAAGCATTCCCCTAAATAATCTATATTTATAAAACCGAAGGGGTATAACCGCGGTCATCAGTGACTGTGGGGAAGAGGAACCTGGGGCAGGAAGTATGGAGCTACCCCGGCTCTGCAGACAAAATGCCCAGCTGCATACCCCATGGCATAACATTTTGGAATCATTTTTGGGTAGGATTAAAAATACAGTTGAAGACAATCCAAAAAAAAAAAACAAAAAAAAAAAAACAGGGACCTGATTTACTGACAAAAACAAAACTGAAACTTTTCACATGTCAGAGATATCTGAAAACTTTTGATTGGTTGGGGTCTGGGTACTGAGAACCCCACCAATTGTGGAGCGGTCAGGTTTTTCCATGCTCGTTGTAGCAAATGGTGGGGGGTCTCAGCACCCAGACCTCGACTGATTAAACATTTTCTTGCACATATGACAGGGTCACTTTAAAGGGGTGCTCCGGTGGAAAACTTTTATTTTTTATTTTTTAAATGAACTGGTGCCAGAAAGTTAAACAGATTTGTAAATAACTTCTATAAAAAAAAAAAAAAAAAAAAAAAAAATTATATATATATATATATATATATATATATATATATATATATATATATATCCTTCCAGTACTTATTAGCATCTGTATGCTACAGAGGAAATTCTTTTCTTTTTGAATTTCTTTTTTGTATTGTCCACAGGATAGTACAATTCTTGGCAATGGTAACACAAAATGTATGTATCGGAGACAATATTTGGAGTGGCATCTGAACGGCAGGTCTTGTGTGTGCCTGAGGGAAACCATTCAACATGACTTGAACATTCTACTACTTTTTTACTGTAACTTTTTTTTGGAACCATTAGGCTGGGATCACACTGTGCAATTTCTTTGAGATCGAGCCGGCAGCACTAGGACCGTGCGGATTGCATTGCCATTAGAGACGAGCGAACTTACAGTAAATTCGATTCGTCACAAACTTCTCGGCTCGGCAGTTGATGACTTATCCTGCATAAATTAGTTCAGCTTTTCCGGTGCTCCGGTGGGCTGGAAAAGGTGGATACAGTCCTAGGAGACTCTTTCCTAGGACTGTATCTACCTTTTCCAGCCCACCGGAGCACTTGAAGGCTGAACTAATTTACGCAGGAAAAGTCATCAACTGCCGAGCTGAGAAGTTCGTGACGAATCGAATTTACTGTAAGTTCGCTCATCTCTAATTGCCATCCCCATAGACGGCAATGCATTTCTGGGTGGATCTTTTGGGAGATCTGCTCAGAGATGCATTGACATCTATGGGGATGGCAATGCAGTATATGAGGTCCTAGTGCCGCCGGCTTGATCTATGGCAGCAATTCTGCCCAGAGATTCCACAGTGTGAACCCACCCTTAGGGTCTATTAACATGGCGGAATTTCTGCTTGCAGAATTCCACCTCAAATTAAAGCCCATAGACTTCTATGGGATTCCGCACTCCCATTCAACATTCTGAAATTCCACCCATTCAAAGGTGACTGGACCTGTTGTGACCCTGTGGTGTCCAGTGTACAATGGACCACGTTGCTCCGTTGTTGGTCTCAGGAATGATGTGAATGCACCTTAAATCTAAAATGTTATTTAAAACAAAAGTTTAATCTCACATTCATATTTCCTTTCATCTGACCCCTACTTTTTGTTAATTTGCATACAGTAATTGGTAAGAAGTAGAGGGTTGGTAACCGAAAGATTGGACTACACAGTTTCTTTGTAGTCTGTTATCATGGAGACATATAGATCTACATAGCACCTACAGACATAAAACAAAAGGTGTTTTTGTTTGTTTTTTTAAAGGACTTTCAAAATAAAAAAGAAAGATACTTACCTAGTCAGATCCTTTGCAGCTGCCATTCCGATGGGTCCCGGTCCCCACTCTGATGTGTCAACCCTGCACCTCAACTTATGGATTGCTGAATTAACATTTTCTACAGGGTCGACAGGTCAGAGGAAGCAACAGGACTGAGAGCAGTCAGAACAGTAGCTGTGGGGAGATCAGGGCCGGTGAGTACACATAACGTGTGTGTTTTTGTGTGTGTGTGTGTGTGTGTTTGTGTTTTTAAGCACCCCAAGTTGATGTTGCCTACCTACACTTTTACACGCACATAATCCGCTGGGGGTTTTGATGCAGACCCACTGAAGTCAATGAGCAGCAACATAATCATTTTGCGGATAATCTGATGCAGAAAACCTAATTATCTACCTCGGTACCTAAAACTAAAGTTGCTTATTTTTTCATTTTAGGAGTAATGGAGCAACAAATAAAAATGTTTGTGACGGTGGAAGAAGTTCCCCCATCTGTGTTCCTGAAGACCCTACATGGACATGGCATCTCTATCTGTGTGTTCCCAAGATACCTGCTTCATGTCATCCGATACCGTCCGGTGGTTTCACACCTGTATGTGGACATAATTAGAGACGACTGTGACAAATCTGTATTCATACCGTACACCAGACACCACCGTCCTCCTGCATCACTCACACCACTGACTCAGTAATTACAAGCTATACTAGCGGCTTTTTGTGTACAGATTTGCTGGCTGGTCGCCCGCCCGCTGTAATGTGCGTGTTCTGTAATTAACACGCAGGTGGCGGTAAACATTATAGTCATTGTTGGGCTTGTTGTGCAAGTCATCTTCACCTCAGGCAGATGCAGACAAGTTCTCTGCAAACTAATAAGAACACTTCCTATACTGCCTGGGAAATAAGAACAAGCTAACCGATATGGCCCTACCATAAAGGGGTACTCCGCCCCTAGACATCTTATCCCCTATCCAAAGGATAAGGGATAAGATGTCAGATTGTGGGGGTCCTGCCGCTGGGGACCCCCGGGATCTCGGCTGCAGCACCCACCTGTTGCGGCTTCTGGCAGCGCTGGAGGCTCTCATCTTAACTCCTCATGACCACGGTGACGGGAGATCGTGACGCCACGCCCCGCCCCCTCAATGCAAGTCTATGGGAGGGGGCGTGCCGGCCGTCACACCCCCTCCCATAGACTTGCATTGAGGGGCAGGGCGTGACGTCACACAGGAGCGAAGTCATAACATCACGTCACCGTGGTCGGGAGTAGAGGTGCACCGAAATGGAAATTTCAGAACCGAAACCGAAATAAATAAAAAAATGTCCGGCCGAAACCGATACTGATACCGAAAATGACTTCTCCCCGTCTTCTGGTAAAATGCAGCGCTCCGCTCATTAGATTAGATTAGATTCCCGCACATTAGATTGCCAGCTCCCCCACATTAGGTCGGGAGTTCCCCCACAATAGTAGGCAGCTCCCCCACATTAGGTAGGGAGTTCCCCCACAATAGTAGGCAGCTCCCCCGCAATAGTAGGCAGCTCCCCCGCAATAGTAGGCAGTTTCCCCGCAATAGTAGGCAGCTCCCCCGCAATAGTAGGCAGCTCCCCCACATTAAGTCAGCATTTCCCCCACAATAGTAGGCAGCTCCCCCCAACAATAGTAGGCAGCTCCCCCCAACAATAGTAGGCAGCTCCCCCCAACAATAGTAGGCAGCTCCCCCCAACAATATTAGGCAGCTCCCCCCAACAATATTAGGCAGCTCCCCCCACATTTGTAGGCAGCTCCCCCCCACATTAGGTCAGCAGTTTCCCCACAATAGTAGGCAGGTTCCCCACAATAGTAGGCAGCTCCCCACCACAATATTAGGCAGCTTCCCCCAACAATATTAGGCAGCTACCCCCAACAATATTAGGCAGCTTCCCCCCCACAATATTAGGCAGCTCCCCCCCAACAATATTAGGCAGCTCCCCCCCAACAATATTAGGCAGCTCCCCCCCAACAATATTAGGCAGCTCCCCCCCAACAATATTAGGCAGCTCCCCCCCAACAATATTAGGCAGCTCCCCCCTACAATATTAGGCAGCTCCCCCCCCCCCCACAATATTAGGCAGCTCCCCCCCCCCCCACAATATTTGGCAGCTCCCTCCCAACAAGATTAGGCAGCTCCCCCCACATTTGTAGGCAGCTCCCCCCCAACAATATTAGGCAGCTCCCCCCCCCCACACAATATTACGCAGCTTCCCCCCCCACAATATTAGGCAGCTCCCCCCAACAATATTAGGCAGCTCGCCCCCAAACAATATTAGGCAGCTCCCCCCCAACAATATTAGGCAGCTCCCCCCCAACAATATTAGGCAGCTCCCCCCCCAACAATATTAGGCAGCTCCCCCCCCAACAATATTAGGCAGCTCCCCCCCAACAATATTAGGCAGCTCCCCCCCAACAATATTAGGCAGCTCCCCCCCAACAATATTAGGCAGCTCCCCCCCCCCTCACAATTTTAGGCAGCTCCCCCCACATTTGTAGGCAGCTCCCCCCCCCCAACAATATTAGGCAGCTCCCCCCACATTTGTAGGCAGCTCCCCCCCCCCCCAACAATATTAGGCAGCTCCCCCCCACATTAGGTCAGCAGTCAGTTCCCCCACAATAGTAGACAGCTTACCCCCCACCCCACAGACATATAGCTTCCAGCCATATACAGTGTATGGCTGGAGGCTGTATGTCTGTACTGCTGCCCCCACAGTGATCCGGTCACCGCTCCTCCGGCCCGGGGTCACATCTACTGCTATGGCCTATGGACCAGAGCAGTAGGTGCCGGGACCGGAGGAGCTGTGACCGGAACACTGAAGAAGATGACGCGGTCGCTTACCAGGCCCCGGCCAGCGCGCGTTCTCCTGCGACGATCCTGCGGTCCTCCTGCGTCTCTATGGTTGTACGCACGGGACGTCAGTGACGTCCCGTGCGTACGACCATAGAGGCGGAGAAGCGAGGGACCGAAGGAGGATCGCAGGAGGACGCCGGGGAATGGTGAGTGACCGGCGGACATCCTTATGTCCCGAAAAGATTTTTCGGGACACAGGGATAGGAATACTTCTTTTTATGTGCCCGGGCCGGCTCCCGTGTGTGGCTGCAGGCGGGGGCAGACCAGAGCATATAAAAACTAATACTGTATACTAAAAACCAGGGGGCCTCCAGCTGTTGTGAAACTACAACTCCCAGCATGCCTGGACAGACTTTGCCGGTCCAGGCATGCTGGGAGTTGTAGTTTTACAACAGCTGGAGGCCCCTTGGTTTTTAGTATACAGTATTAGTTTTTATATGCTCTGGTCGGCCCCCGCCTGCAGCCACACACGGGAGCCGGCCCGGGCACATACAAAGAAGTATTCCTATCCCGGAGAGCGCGCTCCCCCAGATGTTGCGATCGGTGCGGCCGGCCCCCCCTGCACCGCCCACGAGTGCCACTGCCACTGGCAGTGTTTGTAACTTGTGCTGTGGGCGGGCAGGGGAGGTGGGTCATTATCGGCACATTTTTTGTTGTTTCGGCATTTTGCCGAAATAGCTATTTTCGGCCGATACATATACATATATCGGTGCATCCCTAGTCGGGAGCCAAAGCCTCCAGCGTTTCCGGAAGCTGCAACGGGTGGGTGCTGCAGCCGAGATCCCAGGGGTCCCCATCGGCGGGACACCCGCGATCTGACATCTTATCCTTTGGATAGGGGATAAGATGTCTAGTGGCGGAGTACCCCTTTAAAGGGGTACTACGGTGGAAAACATTATTATTATTATTATTATTTTTTAAATCAACTGGTACCAGAAAGTCAAACAGATTTGTAAATCACTTCTATTAAAAAATCTTTTCCCTTCAAGTACTTTTTAGCAGCTGTGTGCTACAGAGGAAATTC
This sequence comes from Hyla sarda, assembly GCF_029499605.1. Taxonomy (NCBI): domain Eukaryota; kingdom Metazoa; phylum Chordata; class Amphibia; order Anura; family Hylidae; genus Hyla; species Hyla sarda. The sequence goes on along the minus strand of NC_079191.1, from coordinate 47,823,731 downwards.
TTTTATTTTTGTATTTCTTTTTAGTCTTGTCTTGTCTTGTCACAGAGGTGGGCACTTTATGAGATTAGCCCCTTACCTTCTACTTCTTACCAAATCACAATCACAGAATTGGGCACTATATGGCATTAGCCCCTCATCACAGTACCCTCAACATGTTACCACATTGCAGTCATGGGAGGGGCACCATATGGCATTAGCCCCTCATCACAGTACCCTCAACATGTTACCACATTGCAGTCACGGGAGGGGCACCATATGGCATTAGCCCCTCATCACAGTACCCTCAACATGTTACCACATTGCAGTCATGGGAGGGGCACCATATGGCATTAGCCCCTCATCACAGTACCCTCAACATGTTACCACATTGCAGTCATGGGAGGGGCACCATATGGCATTAGCCCCTCATCACAGTACCCTCAACATGTTACCACATTGCAATCAAGAGAGGGGCACCATATGGCATTAGCCCCTCATCACAGTACCCTCAACATGTTACCACATTGCAGTCATGGGAGGGGCACCATATGGCATTAGCCCCTCATCACAGTACCCTCAACATGTTACCACATTGCAGTCATGGGAGGGGCACCATATGGCATTAGCCCCTCATCACAGTACCCTCAACATGTTACCACATTGCAATCACGGGAGGGGCACCATATGGCATTAGCCACTTACTACAGTACCCTCAACATGTTACCACATTGCAGTCACGGGAGGGGCACCATATGGCATTAGCCCCTCATCACAGTACCCTCAACATCTTACCACATTGCAATCACGGGAGGGGCACCATATGGCATTAGCCACTTACTACAGTACCCTCAACATGTTACCACATTGCAGTCATGGGAGGGGCACCATATGGCATTAGCCCCTCATCACAGTACCCTCAACATGTTACCACATTGCAATCACGGGAGGGGCACCATATGGCATTAGCCACTTACTACAGTACCCTCAACATGTTACCACATTGCAGTCACGGGAGGGGCACCATATGGCATTAGCCCCTCATCACAGTACCCTCAACATGTTACCACATTGCAGTCACGGGAGGGGCACCATATGGCATTAGCCCCTCATCACAGTACCCTCAACATGTTACCACATTGCAATCACGGGAGGGGCACCATATGGCATTAGCCACTTACTACAGTACCCTCAACATGTTACCACATTGCAGTCACGGGAGGGGCACCATATGGCATTAGCCCCTCATCACAGTACCCTCAACATGTTACCACATTGCAGTCATGGGAGGGGCACCATATGGCATTAGCCCCTCATCACAGTACCCTCAACATGTTACCACATTGCAATCACGGGAGGGGCACCATATGGCATTAGCCACTTACTACAGTACCCTCAACATGTTACCACATTGCAGTCACGGGAGGGGCACCATATGGCATTAGCCCCTCATCACAGTACCCTCAACATGTTACCACATTGCAGTCATGGGAGGGGCACCATATGGCATTAGCCACTTGCTACAGTACCCTCAACATCTTAACACATCACATAAATGGGAACTATATGGTACCACAGTACCATCTATTACCACATTACAATCACAGATATGGGCACTATATGGCATTAGCCCTTTACCACAGCACATTCTACATCACAATCACATTGACCGTCACTATATGGCAATACCCGCTACATCTTCCAACATCTTTGGCTGTCCGGGCATGCTGGGAGTTGTAGTTTTGCAGCAGCTGGAGGCACCCTGCTTGGCAACCACTACTTTAAAGAGTAATCTGCACGCTGCAAATTTATCTGACAGTAATAAACAGCATATGACATCCATTCCCAAAGGCATATTATTTGCAAGTACAATATCGACTGTAAGAAAGGGATGAAGTTTTATATGTCCTGGAGACTGATGTGTTTCATTGTGATATGAATAGTGTAGCGCCATTCAGACGTCACTCAGGCTCTCCGTCGGATCAGCGCGGCCGCTTCACAAAGAAAAATATAATATTAATAAGTAATGTCATGTTCTGTGTGTAAAGCAAAACCCAGTAAAATAAAAGGGACTACCTAATACTGAATGGGTACAAATTATCCGCACATCACGCCGTACGTTGCGATTTTACTTGCATAAATTAACCTGTCAAATGACATTTCGTAGAGGTTTACTTCTCGTGTTCTCGCAGTAGGATCCAGTTTCCTTCTCATGTACAGTGAACCCTCAACTTACAATGGCCTCAACATACAATAGTTTCAACATACAATGGTCTTTTCTGGACCATTGTAACTTGAAACCAGACTCAACATACAATACTACAGACAGTCCAGATCTGTGAAATGTGTCAATACCCGGAAGAACTGACCAATCAGAATGGACATTTCACTGGTAAAACCCCTGTATTACTGAAGTGCATGCACTGACTGGCTGGTAGAGCCCCCTACAGTACAGGGAGGTTTTACATGTTCTGTACACTTTACCTGTGCCAGGATTACCTGCTCTTTTGGACACCAGGTGAGGGCGGCTCCATGTTACTTTGACCCTGAAGAAGCTCCTGTCCTCTACATAGACCAGCATTTTCCGACCAGGGTGCCTCCAGCTGTTGCAAAACTACAACTCCCAGCATGCCCGGACAGCCGAAGGCTGTCCGGGCATGCTGGGAGTTGTAGTTTTGCAACAGCTGGAGACACCCTGGTTGGGAAACACTGACAGACAGTGATTTACAACTTCCAGCAGATCTTTCTTACTTTTATATGTAAGGTTTTGCTTTATCTATATTAGTTATCTACTTATTTTTCTTTAATCCTCACTTTTTCCTATTTTTGGATGACATTTTGGTGGCTACAGAACCAATTACCAGGTTTCCATAGAGTTATGGTCTCAACGTACAATGGTCATCCTGGAACCGATTAAAGGGGTTATCCAGGAAAAAACTTTTTTTTTTTATATATATCAACTGGCTCCAGAAAGTTAAACAGATTTGTAAATTACTTCTATTAAAAAATCTTAATCCTTTCAGTACTTGTGACCTGCTGAAGTTAAGGTTGTTCTTTTCTGTCTAAGTGCTCTCTGATGACACGTGTCTCGGGAACCGCCCAGTCTAGAAGAGGTTTGCTATGGGGATTTGCTTCTAAACTGGGCGTTTCATGAGACACGTGTCATCAGAGAGCACTTGGACAGAAAAGAACAACCTTAACTTCAGAAGCTCATAAGTACTGAAAGGATTAAGATTTTTTAATAGAAGTAATTTACAAATCTGTTTAACTTTCTGGAACCAGTTGATCTAGAAAAAAAAAGTTTTTTCCTGGATAAACCCTTTAATATTGTAACTTGAGGGACCACTGTATAAGAAAACAACAGCCGCGACTTCCCACAGCAGACGATATGTGATCGCAACGTATCCGAAATACACAAAAACAACACAAACATGCCATAAAAGTAACGCATGTCATCTGTAGGATGTGGAGTCCGTGGATGCACTTACATGGTACAACCTTCAGGCCGTATTCACACAGCGGAAATACTGCTGCAGTCCCGTTGTTTTTTTTTTTTAAATGGGATTCTGCGGCATTGCGAACGGCAGAATTTGATTTCTCAATCTAATGGAACCCACTACAAAGTGACCTATTCAGGCGAAGTGATGTACTGTACTGTGTTAGGCTGCTTTCACACTATAAAATTCATCCGTTTTAAAGATCCGTTTGATGTTCCGTTATGAAAACCCTGAAAATCGCCCATTAAAAAATCCCATTATAGTCTATGGGATTTTTACATTATCCGTTTTAATCCATTATAGTCCGTTATTAATAACGGACGTTATTTTGTGACGGAAGATAGTAATGGAAGAAATAGTGCATGCAGTATTTCTTCCGTTCATTCTCCTGTCACAAAATAACGTCCGTTATTAATAACGGACTATAACGGATTAAAACGGATAATGTAAAAATCCCATAGACTATAATGGGATTTTCTAACGGACGTTTAATGGCCGATTTTCAGGGTTTTCATAACGGAACATCAAACGGATCTTTAAAACGGATGAATTTTATAGTGTGAAAGCAGCCCAAGTAAGAATTATTTTATGCAAGTCTGTCCAAATACATAGCAAAATCCTCACGTGTTCCATACGGATTGTGTTGCAGATTCACCTAGATCTCACTTTTCTTTTCTCCCTCCAGGCGGCAGCAGCTACATCATGAGTATTAGGGTGCGTTCACACGAGAGGATTTTTTTGCAGGTTTTCCGCTGCAAATTTGAAAGTGGGGGGCTCATCTCGGCTGTCCGCAGCAGATTTTCTGCGGTGGAATTTACCCTACGGAAAATCCGCCACAGTCCATACTGACTTCAACGGGGCTTGTAAATTACGCCGCTGAAAATCTGCTGCGGACAGCCGAGATGAGCTCGCCCACTTTCAAATTGGCAGCGGAAAACCCGCAAAAAAATCAGCTCATGTGAACGTACCCTTAATATATATCACCCACACTTCCACTGCACACATTTATATATACAGCCTTTCACATGGTTATTTATTTACATTTCGTCTTGTTTCATTCATTCATTCATACAAGTTCCTTGGCGATCCCAGATTCTTAACACATTCATTCTTCTTGTTCCATCTATTACACACAGTCCGGGACACTGCCCGGCTTGAACATGGCCTCCGTGACTTAATTTACTATATACACGCATGCGCATCGCTTGCCCATGAGTGTTATGTCGCGCGCGATATCCGAAAGCACAGTGAGTGTGCGCGGACCGCGATATGTAGCTCCGTTGCCTAGCAACGAGTTATGCTGTCCTGTGATTGGCTGCACTCCGGCTGGTCTGCAGAATCCCTTACAGCCATGTACACACACACGGCGTCGGGAAATGGCCGCCATTGCAACGGACTGGTGAGTGTTTGATCACATGGAGTGTTCCCCCTGATTGCTTTTAAAGTTTTAGCACCTGGTTATGTTATTAACACTGTATACTGTATCGGTCAAAATGTATATACTGTACAGCACTGTATCACCTAGTAACATTATTGTGCACTGTATACCACCTGTTTTGTTAATTTCATATGTAACTGCATCAGTATTTTTATTCATTGGGCACTAAATTGTTTTTTTGATTGTACCCCATATAAATATGGGAAGAGTGTGTCACTTTGTATGCTTGAAAATGACCGTGGTGACTGTCGAAACGTTGTATCCTACCATGAGGCAATAAACCTTTACTTTGCTGTGTATCACTGCTGCTGCCAGTGACCCGGGCTGCGATTGGGCCCGCTTGCACCCGCTACACCACTACATCCTATGGTGTGCTGCTCCTTTCTTCAGTTGGAACTATATATATATAATTTTTTTTTACTCTCTGGTGAGTGCCGCCCCCCTTAAGGCCCCTTTCACACTGCCTTCTTCCTGGCGGCAGCAGCTATATCAAGAGTAACAAAATATATATATGTGTGTGTGTATATATTTTTATGCCTTTAACGTCTGTTATCTGGATGGGGCACAACTGATCCCAACAGATCAATTTAGGCTGGGTTCACACCACGTTTTTGCAATACAGTTGAAGCCAGATGTCCCCGTGCACCAAGCTCCTTCATTAGCATGTTTACAATACCGAGAATATTGGCAGAACGGTGGCACAATGCTGATGACATAGTAACAGTCAACTAGATAAAACATCACCAAAAATTCTAAAAAAAAAAAAAAAAAAAAAAAAAACATGCGCAACGTAAAAACTTAATTTAAAAAACAGGTCATTTTCTAATGACACAGTCCCTTTAATGTACTACAGCTTGAGATTTATTTATATTACAAAATTGTTAATAAACTAAAGTAGAATCCATAAGACAGTGCCAAGCTTTAAGGAGCCACTCCAAGTCCTAGTTAGACTATTATTAAATCAATAATTGTGATATAGTTGAAACAAGGCAGCCTATTGTGTGCTCAGCGTCATGCATTATTAAAGACATAAGGACGTCTATGGGAAAGAAAAAAAAACAGGAGTCTGAAATCTAAACATGAGTTTGGTGATGGAAAGCAACATCGGTACTAAAGCTAGCGCTAACCTCTGCACTCTATTCCTTCTGAGCTATACAGCAAAGCACCCACACTGACAAGAGGGAACCTTATACAAAGGTGCTTTTATCTCCAACGTGTTTCACCAGATTCCCAAGATTTCATCAGGGGGACATAGAATATCAGTGGTATTGTTTGTGCGAGTGGCAGTGGTCTTGACTATGGCACCTTTCTCTATTGGATGTATATAAATCCATACTTCCTAATACCATGAATGCGGTTACATATGTGCCTGGTTAGTCAAGTGTTGTTTATGAATGCTCATATGCCAGAAGTTTTCCCAGGAATTACACATGCAATGAACAGATTGTGAGAACTTACATCATATAAACATTACTCATACTTCGTGCTACTTAATACACAGGATTCAGGATATTTTTTTGCTAGTCTGGATATGATTCAGCTATTCACAAACTCTAAAATCTACTGCCTTCCTTAATGTATACTTTCTCCAAAATAATTTTGATAGAACAAAATGCATCTTGGCAAAATACTACATCTGGTTTACAGTCTTTCAAGCATTAACCTGATCATCTGATGACGAATGGTGTAAACTAAATCTTCTTATGTTCAATATATATATATATATATATATATATATATATATATATATATATATATATATATATACACACATACCGGCCCTATTTTGTACACAGGGTCACCTTCAGGGAGTACAGCCAATACCCCAGTAAGGGGCCGGGCTCAGGTGCAGGGGCTCTCATCAGTTTTGACATTCTCCTGACATCCTCTGCACTGCACTCACTGAGAGCAGCGGCGGCGGAGGCTGCGGGCACTGACGAGTGACGTCAGGAGAGTCACTCGTCACTGCTGGCAGCCGCCGCAGCTCAGTCTCTCAGTGAGTGCAGTGCAGAGGATGTCAGGAGAACGTCAAAACCGATGAGAGCCCCTGCACCTGAGCCTGCTGGTCAGGTAGAAGAACAACAGGGGAAGGAAGGAAGGAAGGAAGGGGAAAAGTGACAGGGCATGATGTGGGGTTGATTTGGCACAGGGGGAATTAACTGGCACAAGGGGAATAAAGTGACACAGGGGGATAAAAGGGGAATGAAATGGCATGGGGGTGGTTAAGATTGGGGTGATGAATTTGCAGAGGATAATAGAGGGGGAATGAAATGGCATAGGGGGAACCAAACTGAAATGATGTGGCACAGGGAGTAAAGAAGGGATGATTTGGCACAGGGGGAATAAAGTGGCACAGGAGGTTCAAGGGGGAATGACATAGTATTGGAGGGATCAAGAGAGGGAATAAAATGGCATGGGGGATGGTGATAAGGGGTGATTAAATGGCACTGGGAGATTCTACTGTAATATTGCTTTTTATCGTGTCTTATAGGCAATTACGTTCTGGAGTGAGTACAGTACAGTATTTTGTTGTTTAGGAAAAATTTTTAGCCTTTTTTTCCGCCCAATAAGGCACATCTCTCAATAACCGACACTTACTTTTTTCCCGCTTTTGTCCGCTTATAAAATAAATAAATAAATAAATATATATATATATATATATATATTTTTTTTTTTGGAATGTAAACAGCAATCTAAACTAGCCTTGGAAACAAGCCTTATATATTTGTGTGTACTGCTGTACATGGCCCTCCTTAGTATCCCCAAACAGGCTGACCACTGCTACATTATACCGGTCAGCAATTAAACCATTATGCAAAGAATAAACACATTGGTAAAATAAAAAAAAGCTAACATAGTGAAATAAAAATTCCTCATCAAACATAAGTGGGTGATTTCGGTTTGACACAGGAAGATGTGGAAATGCTGTTACATTACTGATATGTCTCAGCACTATTAATAACCAGTCACACTAGGATATTTTTACACTTGTCTTCACACAGGTGACATTTTCACATATCTGAAGATTTCTCACATGTGCTGAAATACCAGCTACCATTACATAATAGGAGACTCTGCAGGGGGTGCTCCCTGATCTTTTTAACACTTCTTTCTGTTATATCGCCCATTGATGATGTGAACCCTGTGGTCTACATTTTTTTTAGGTTCTATAGTTTCCTCTAGTTCACTAGACCTAGAAACAACCAAGAAAAACACATATTTAAAGACCTTCTGTGCTTTATGTAAGAGCCCCTTAAGAAAACTAAAGCTTCTTTTCTTCCTGATCCCTTTAAGTAGTGGTACTTAAAGAAGGATTCCGGAAAAACTTTTTATTTATTTATTTTTTTATAAATGCGCAGGCTGCCTGCTTTAACAAAAAAAAACAAAAAAAAAACCTGTACTTACCTCCCGCACTCCCCCGTAGCCTACAGTATCATGATGCCAAGCCTCCACCAAGCTTTACTTTCTAGTGTTGGGGGTCAATACTGAAGTGATTGGCTGAGCGCCATTGTGCCGTATTGACCCCCAGCACTAGTAAGTGGATACTAGAAGCTACAAGGGAGCAAGGAAGGTTGGCTGAGCGGCAATGTGCTGTATTGACCACTAGTACTAGTATTGGATTTCCTATGGCAGGTTGTAGTAGGCGTCTTATCAAAGCAGAACTAATCTGCACCCTTGATCGCATCTTGGGGTAAATAGATAGGGGGTCGAATTAGATCCTGAGGTAACCATGCATGATGCCTGACCATCTAGATCAGTGGTCTCCAAACTGTGGACCTCCAGATGTTGCAAAACCACAACTACCAGTATGCTGGTAGTTGTGGTTTTGCAACATCTGGAGGTCCACAATTTGAAGATCACTGATCTAGATGCTTCCATTTGCATTAACATAGGCCTTATCATATAGCTGGCAGGGGAGAAACCTTTGACTTTGGTCGCTGACTGATATGGAAAGGACTTGACTCCTGAGGCTGCTCCATATATCCTTAAAGCTTGTGCACCCTACGAATACAGCACAGAGCAGTAATGGGTTCAAAAGTTTGTTTGGATTTAGTGGATGCATGGAATGGCCTTCTGGCAGAAGTAGTAGCTGTAAATACACTGAAAAAGTTTAAGAATGCATGGGATAGGCATAAAGCTATCCTTCATATAAGATAGAGATAGGTATAAGGCTATCCTTCATATAAGATAGAGATAGGTATAAGGCTATCCTTCATATAAGATAGGGATAAGTATAAGGCTATCCTTCATATAAGATAGGGATAGACATAAGGCTATCCTTCATATAAGATAGGGATAAGTATAAGGCTATTCTTCATATAAGATAGAGCTAGGTATAAGGCTATCCTTCATATAAGATAGAGATAGGTATAAGGCTATCCTTCATATAAGATAGGGATAAGTATAAGGCTATCCTTCATATAAGATAGGGATAGACATAAGGCTATCCTTCATATAAGATAGGGATAAGTATAAGGCTATTCTTCATATAAGATAGAGCTAGGTATAAGGCTATCCTTCATATAAGATAGGGATAGACATAATGCTATCCTTCATATAAGATAGGGATAGGTATAAGGCTATCCTTCATATAAGATAGGGATAGGTATAAGGCTATCCTTCATATAAGATAGAGACAGGTATAAGGCTATCCTTCATATAAGATAGGGATAGGTATAAGGTTATCCTTCATATAAGATAGGGATAGACATAAGGCTATCCTTCATATAAGATAGGGATAGGTATAAGGCTATCCTTCATATAAGATAGGGATAGGTATAAGGCTATCCTTCATATAAGATAGAGACAGGTATAAGGCTATCCTTCATATAAGATAGGGATAGACATAAGGCTATCCTTCATATAAGATAGAAATAGGTATAAGGCTATCCTTCATATAAGATAGAGATAGGCATAAGGCTATTCTTCATATAAGATAGGGATAGGTATAAGGCTATCCTTCATATAAGATAGGGATAGGAATAAGGCTATTCTTCATATAAGATAGGGATAGGTATAAGGCTATCCTTCATATAAGATAGAGATAGGTATAAGGCTATCCTTCATATAAGATAGGGATAGGAATAAGGTTATTCTTCATATAAGATAGAGATAGGTATAAGGCTATCCTTCATATAAGATAGAGATAGGTATAAGGCTATCCTTCATATAAGATAGAGATAGGCATAAGGCTATCCTTCATACAAGATAGAGATGGGTATAAGGCTATCCTTCATATAAGATAGAGATGGGTATAAGGCTATCCTTTATATAAGATAGAGATGGGTATAAGGCTATCCTTTATATAAGATAGAGATGGGTATAAGGCTATCCTTCATATAAGATAGAGATGGGTATAAGGCTATCCTTTATATAAGATAGAGATGGGTATAAGGCTATCCTTTATATAAGATAGGGAAAAGGACTATTCATAGTATTCAGGATATTGGGCAGACTAGATGGGCCGGATGGTTCTTATCTGTTGACACAGTATGTTTCCATGTAAACTTATCTGTTTTTTTGTTTTCTTCCCAGAAACAGTGCCACTATAATCAACTGGCAGTGCTTGGTATTGCAGCAATTCTTTTCTTCAAATCCCTGATGAGTAAACGAAGATCATCTCTGACTAGGAGGACATGACGTATTTGTGTCATACTTATTGCAGCTGAATAATGAAATCTCAACCTGCGCAGAGTTGCAGAAGTGATGAAACCTTGACACTCCGCACCTTTATCAATTCAGTAAGAGCGTCCAGAAATAAGGGGAATAAAATGCTGAGACTTACTTGCACTGGGCATGGAAGTACTTTATTAAATTCTGCAGCAGGTCCACTCCTTTCTTGATCTTGATTTCATTGACTTTCAGCAGGTACTGTCAAAACACAAAACATTCCATTGTTTAAGGTTTCTTCCAAAATGAGAAAAATCTTGTTCCATTTCATCAACCCTGAAGGATGATTACAAGCGACAAGCGGGAGATGGGGACCCATTGTCACACGCATGAATGTGCAATATTGTTATGAAACAAACCAGTCTGCCAGTTCTCTGTATTACCTGGGCAACCGTGGCTCGAATAAAAGAGGAAACGCGCCATTTAAAAACTATACCGCTATGCTAAAGGACGCGATGAACCCGGCGCTGAGGAAACTAGAACATCTTGTTTCTGTTCTTTCTCTCGGTCGGTAAGATAACATCACTTTTATAGGAAGTTCAAAGACTAACACAGTATTAATAATGGTATCCTGTGGCTTTTGTGCTGCTGTGAAACAAAAGGCTGAAGCTATACAGAATAATGTGGTGCTGGCATATAGTGATGTCCTAACTCCCATATGTCCTTGGTTGTAGGGACAGGCACTATTTTACACCCAAAAACATCTGTCCCTGTTTACGTAGCAGACAGATCTTTATAATGTTCTTCATTAAGGGGCTCTAACAAACTCTTTGTAGATTTCTTCTGTATAGGGTTTGCACTGGTCTAGAAGAACGTGAGCCATATGGTAAATAGGGTGTTTACTGGTAAAGTGTCGATGAAGGTTGTGAAAGTGGATGCATCAAAGCAAAAATCACAGTACGTTCAGACAAGCGGATTTTCCACGCATATTTTGCTGAGGATCCGCCACTGAAGGACCTCTATATGCTGCCTTTACATGTGCCTGCTCGGAGCGGCAATATGCCGCTACGAGCAGACACACTGCGATGTGCGAGTGGCTGTGCGCATGCGCATTATACGCGCACATCGCGGCAGCTCTCGGCTTTGCTCATTGAGCAGGGGGAGCGGCCGCGATGTGTGTGAGTACACCGCGCATGCGCGGCGACTCGCACTTCGCTTCAGTGTGTCTGCACGTAGCGGAGTATGGCCGCTCCGAGCAGGCACATGTAAAGGCACCAGAGGTCCTTCAGCGGCGGATCTGCAGCGTAAAATAAGCTGTAAATCTGCTCGTCTGAACATACCCTTATAAGAAGATTTCAGCACTCACTAAGTCGGATGTAATAATGGTAGTCTGTATTCACATCTGATCATGATACTGGTAGAAAGGTGGTACCCAGCACTCCCCAATGTTGCAAAATAGTGCAGATTTATTAATCCATATCACGGTACAGGGACGCGTTTCATGCCTTCCATAGGGAGACAGCTGAGGAAGCCACATATGCCAAAACGTGTCTCTCTACTGTAATATGGATTAATAAATCTTTACTATTTTGTAACATTGGTGAGTGCTGGGTAAAATTTTTACTAGTGACTTATCTTCATCTTGTGCACCACCATAATATATACGGAAGTGCCAACATACCTCCTATAATGAATGATACTGGTAGAAACTGGACGTGTTTCGGTAGAGCAGACCTCACTCAGCTGTCAGCTGAAGGGCTAAGGCGAAACAGGTCCTTCAAAGCCAGTACAAACCCTATACAAAAGTCATCTTCTATAAAAAAAAAAAAAAGCATGTTCAATGTTTTTTTAAGGGGGTCTATCTGCTACGTAAACAGGGACAGATGTTTTGGGGTGTAAAATGTAAAATCTCATTAATGTCAATTTACGTAAAAAAAATTTGCCCAAAAAAGGGCCATGTGACTACTTTATGGCTAAAGAAAGTGATGACAAAGTGGCAAGAGAGCTCCAGGACCTTCCGGACCTCCCTGAGGTGAAACAATCCGTTCTTTTACCTCACACATCTGCAGCTGAAAGAATCTTCGCTCTTTTTCCATCTCCTCCGCTATTTCAGCACCGCTGATCTCTGTACGAATCATCCCGTGTAACCTTGCATGTTCCTTCTTTTCTTTTTCTATTTTAGTTCTGAATAGAGAAAATAGAAAAACTCTTACTACAAACGCAACAACCTCATGACCGCAATTCATAAAACAGGGACACTTTGAAGTGGTCCAATCACCTGCATCGTGGTCTACAATGAGAATTCGGGAACATGTACTATAAACAGACAGATGAATTAAAGGTTCACTACCGAGTAATATAAAAAAGGAACAATGGCCGATGAGCGAGTCTGCTGCGCTGTGGTTTTCTAGCATGACTCACTTTGGTCTGAACATCAAATCCTTGGTGCTTTATAAAGGCCTTTACAAAGCAACCCGAGTAAGAGATAAGGAAGATCAAAACATGGTGGAGAGGTCTGTGGGAATACGTTGGCTGTATACATTAAATGAAAGATCGCCCAACATGCGGCCAACCATATTGTGTATGGAGGTGTCCTGACTGTCCCCTGACGGCAGATATCAGAAGGGTGAATTTTAACACGCCAGTCCTTTAGTTCTCAAGGGGGATAAGCCCCCACCAGAGGTTCACCAACCACATAACAATAACACGAGAGAATCCAGGTTTTCCAGGGCAGTATAAATAGCATCACACTCTCTAAGCAAAGTTCATATTTATTTTTCTTCTGACATGCCCGTCCTCCTGACCGACTGCATACTCATGCACGCCCAGTCAAGCACACACGTGGTTTCAATGGAAAGAAGGAAGTAAGCCGCTGCCAGACACCTCTAGTTGAAACTGAACAAGACCATTCTTTCTTTCACTCATCTCTCATTGGGACAGTTGAGACATTCCCATACACGTTAAATGAACCCACTAATATATATATTTGATTAAAGTCCTATACATATCTATGGGACTTACACTACATCTCCTGATCTAGTTCCTTTCAGGAAGGCAGTTGCAGAGGGTATTTAGTGGATGGAATATGTGATTGGGTTAGAAGGTTGGGATAGGAGGACGAGAGCGCCATTGTTGCTAGTAGGTTTAAGTAGGAAGACTGGGCAATGCCAGGTACTCAGCTAGATTATCTAATAAATATGTGTACATTTGGGGAATTTTACAGGCGGTGTGTGTTCAGGCTGCTAGAGAACATGCAACAAAGGCGAAAAAAAAAAATAGAAAAACAGAAACACAGCCGCACATCCACCATTTGTATTTTGATCTACTTGCTTCTCAGCATAATTTCAAAAACGAACAGGTTGTTCGTATATATTTGATCCAAAAGGAAAAGCCCACTCCCCACGTCAAGGCCACCTAGTCATAGTGGGAACAACCACTGCCTTCACAACACCAAGCCCACAGGGGGGGATGACCCGGAGGCCAGGCAGCCCCACTGCTACCCAAACAAGTCGCTGACTCCAGGCCACTCCACCCCAGAGACAAAGCATCACAGCAACAAAGGCCGCCACAGAGCACCACACCAGTGTGAACACCTACCTAACATGTGCTCCCCGCCAGAGGGCTGGGAAAATGCTAGGAGGAAACCCATATGCAGTCTCCTGCTAATAAAGACTAAGTGGCCTTGACATGGCGAGTGGGATTGTACTTTTTGATCAAAATGTATACTAACAACCTGTTTTATTTATTTATTTATTTTTATTATGCTGAGGCTATGCTTCTCTATTTTTGTTATACAACAATGGTGCATGGTGGTAAAATAAAGGACCAACATGTTGATAGCAAGATGGCAGCCACTGGCTTTGCTGCAAAGGATAGTTTACAAGCACAGTAAAGCAATCGTCAGATACCTGAAATGTCGGCCATAAGTAAATATATAAAAGAAAAGGATCAATAACACAGATAACGATAAGAAAGATTAGATTTTACGCAATGACCCTATTTTATAAACTCTTTAATTCTCCAGGAAACCAATAGATGAATTCTGGGATTTGCTTTATTTGTCATTTTAATTAGGTTTCATCCTGATAGTCTTACACATACAGACACAGGCTTCCAAAAGGAAGAAAGGCAAATGTAGCACATGAGGGAATTAAAGGGTTATTAGTCACTTTCTGACCCATTACATGTGTCTACTGAGCTGTGATGTTAACTGGTCCCTGGTGTGTAAGTATAGGGTCATATTTCGGTCATGCACTTTTTTTTTTTTTTAAACAAAAAAATACAATATGGGTCGGTTGCGTATTGGACTAAATTAAACATTAAAAAAAAAGGAACCTAAAGCAAAGAAAACATACTGCAACCTGCAAATTGTCCGGTCATTGTCAATGCAAATTATATTCAACTTCTAATGATGTATAGTCATTTTATAAGATGGGAATACCCCTCTAACACTGTTTATTATTGGCCCGGTCAGACATATATCCAGCTTTTCCTTGCTTTTAATTGTTGGTGTTCGCTATTAGACCTGGTTTTTCCTAGTTGTTGAACAAAGTTTATTATGGGTTAAAAGTAGGCAAGAATAACAGTGGCACTCACCCTTAGTGCACAATATCCAACTTCTTCATTATAACAACATGCAGGTTAAAGGACACAAACACAGGAGGGGGTCGGAGTAAATCGGGCTGTAACCTGCATGTCGATATAATGAAGAAGTTAGATACTGTGAATCAAGGGTGAGTGCCGCTGTCATTGTTGTCTACTGTTAAAGGGTTTCTCCGGTGGAAAACTTGTTTTTAAATCAACTGGTGCCAGAAAGTTAAACAGATTTGTAAATTATTCACATAGAAGGTAGTGCGGCACTGCGTGAGTGTACTGGATTTGAGATGGCAGGTAGGAGTTGGTGTAGCTGTAATGCCTCAGGTGGTGCTCAGATAATGCAAGCAAAGTTCATAGTATCCGTGAAGAGAAATGAAAATATCGTCCTGGCAGGACGAAGCACACCAAGTGTGCAAAACTAGAGCTCGGTCGCCACCACTTGTCCCCCCACTCCCCTCTCTTCTGTACCCCGCATGTGAGTATGTCTCAATAAAGAAGACCCTGCAGCCACACTGGTGAGTGCCGATATTTTCATTTCTCTTCACGGATACTATGAGATTTGTAAATTACTTCTATTTAATATTAATCCTTCCAGTAACTTATTTTATTTTTGGAACACAGACCTCTCTGCTGACATCACGAGCACAGTGCTCTCTGCTGACATCTCTGTCCATTTTAAGAACTGTCCAGAGTAGGAGAAAATCCCCATAGAAAACATATCCTGCTCTGGACAGTTCCTAAAATGGACAGAGATGTCAGCAGAGAGCCCTGTGCTCGTAATGTCAGCAGAGAGCTCTGTGTTCCAAAAAGAAAAGAATTTCCTCTGTAGTATTCAGGAGCTAATAAGTACTGGAAAGATTAAGATATTTTAATAGAAGTAATTTACAAATCGGTTTAACTTTCTGGTACAAGTTGATTTAAAAAAAAGTTTTCCACCAGAGTACCCCTTTAACTCATCGTGAAAGTCCACCTGATTTCTGACGGGAGACCAACACCATCTAAAGCCAATGAAGACCAGGGTATATGGATGCATTTGCGAAATGACAGGATTCCGCTGGATAGCGCAAGAAATGGTAAAAAGCCCACATACATTCCTATGCCAGCAGGTCACTGGAGTACATATGTATTAAAATTTAAAATTTGATAAATTCAGCGCCCCCAAGCAGCGCATCTGCTAACCATGGCCCCTGGAAGCACAAGAAGCCAGCGCTGACAATGTGAATATGTTGCAAATTTAAATGCTCGTTTTGGTGTGAGTCAATGCGCAAAATTTTAAATAAATATAAAAAATAAAAAAAGCCTTTTTGCAGCTGCATGCCAGATGATAAATTCGCCCCTTTATGTTTTAATCTGTTTTAATTGAAAAACTTTAAGAACGTACAAATATGTAATGATTGGAGGGTTCTCAGATTGTTTTACCCTCTAAAAGTGAGAGAACAATGAAAGTACCGGTATATTCTGAGATCTAGATTTACTGCCCCTTGACCTATTCTTGGGAACTACAAAAATAAAGAGCTTGTCTGAATAACCAGGAAAAGGATGAGAGACGTGAGGGAAGTAATCCATCGTGCCTAGTCCTTTGTATTCTGAAAATCTGCTATCTCTTCCTGCTTTATAAATGGATGCCGATAGATCAGTTAACATTTTCTTGGTAACAGGTCCCCTTTAAATGGGTTATCCAGGAAAAAAACTTTTTTTTATATATATATCAACTGGCTCCAGAAAGTTAAACAGATTTGTAAATTACTTCTATAAAAAAAATCTTAATCCTTCCAGTACATATGAGCTTCTGAAGTTAAGGTTGTTCTTTTCTGTCTAAGTGCTCTCCGATGACATGTGTCTCGGGAACCGCCCAGTTTAGAAGCAAATCCCCATAGAAAACCTCTTCTAAACTGGGAGGTTCCCGAGACACGTGTCATCAGAGAGCACAGAAAAGAACAACAAGTTTTTTCCTGGATAACCCCTTTAAGGCTCCTTTAGAAGTCCTGCTAAAATAGGACAGGACAGTGGTCTCCAAACTGTGGACCTCCAGCTGTTGCAAACCTACAACTTCCAGCATGCCCGGACAGCCAACGGCTGTCCGGGCATGCTGGGAGTTGTAGTTTTGCAACAGCTGTTGGTCCACAGTTTGGAGACCACTGCCCTAATAAGATGGGGGTATGTGAGGGATATTCGCATATAACCCCCAAAGACGGGGAGACAACATACGGACGTCAGGATGAATGGCCCCCTTTCCCTTAGTGACTTCGATATACCATCGGAAATGGACTTACACTTTCGTTTCATAGTCTTTCCAGGCTTTATCGAAAGGCTTCTTCAAGTCCTGCAACACAATGTGATGGGGCCGAGTCATAAAGAGTCACAAATGTTACACTACATTGCATATAAAACAAACAAGCTATATGTCATACGGCGGGTAAAATAAGTATTGAACACGTCACCATTTTTCTCAATAAAATATATTAAAGGAGAACTCCGGAATATAAAAATTGTCCCCCATACTGCCGGCAGTAAAAAAAATAAAGATGTACATACCTTCCTCCGCTCCCCCGGGGCCTCCGGTAACCGGCTCCGGTCTCTGCCGCAATCCTCTTCCTGGTTGCCGGTGGTCGGATGAATCATACTGCGCTCAGCCAATCACCAGCCGCAGTGAAGTCCCGGCCGGCGATAGGCTGAGCGGCAGTGTGACGTTTTCGGCCCCGGCAGCAGGTGCCGGTGTAGTGAAGAATTTTGTGTCCTGAAGCGTTCTCACACTGCCGCTCAGCCGAGTCGGGACTTCACTGCGTCCGGTGATTGGCTGAGCACAGTAGGATTCATCAGACCACCGGCAACCAGGAAGAGGATCACGGTGGAGACCGGAGCCGGTTACCAGAGGCCCCGGGGGAGGGGAGGAATGTATGTACATCTTTATTTTTTTTACTGCCAGAAGTATGGGGGACAATTTATTATATTCCGGAGTTCTCCTTTAATATAGGTGTATATATACACACACATTAACCCAAGAAACCCATACATACAAAAAGACCAAAACAAATTAACTCAATTATGTTTAATAATGGGAAATGACACAGGGGAAAAAAAAGTATTGAACGCATGAAGAAAGGGAGGTGCAAAAATGCACGGAAAGCCAAGACTACAGCTGAAATCTGTAATTAAAAAGCAATCCAGCCCTTTGTCAGAGCAAATTAATATCAGCTGGCTCAGTCCCAACCGATGGCTACAAAAAGGCCGAGGTGTCACACAAGACACATCTCGTGATGGGTAAAAGCAAAAGAGCTGTCTCAGGACCTTCACAACTTAATTGTTGCGAAACATAACAATGGCGTTGGTTACCATTGATTTAAAGGAGTCCACAGACAGTCCGCAATAGTGTCAGATTTGCGGACTGTCCGCGGACCCTTTCAAATGAGTGGTAGAGTAACTCGCAGCGGAAAATCCGCTGCTAGTTACTAGCGTTTGAACGCACCCTGAAGCTGGTTAAAAGCTTGGTGCAAAACGTGTGGAAAAGCCAATGAAATACTGGAAGAATATAGTGGGGTCAGAGGAGAGCAAAATGGAAGTGTTAAGAAGCTACAATACACACCAAGTTTGGAAGAGAAATGTCCCCGCACATCACCCTGAAAAACACCAACAGTGAAGTTTGCAGGGTGGAAAATCATGGTGTAGGGCAGCTTTTCTGGCGAATTTCACTTAAAGGGGTACTCCGGTGAAAATATTTTTTTTTTAATATCAACTGGTACCAGAAAGCTAAACAGATTTGCAAATTACTTCTATTAAAAATTCTTAATCCTTCCAGTACTTATTAGCAGCTGTATACTACAGAGGAAATTATTTTCTTTTTGGATTTATTTTCTGTCACGCGCAAATTGCTCTCTGCTGACACCTCTGTCCATTTTAGGAACTGTCCAAAGCAGCATATATATGTTTGCTATGGGGATTTTCTCCTGCTCTGGACAGTTCCTGACATGGACAGAGGTGTCAGCAGAGAGCACTGTAGCCGTGACAGAAAAGAAATCCAAAAAGAAAAGAATTTCCTCTGTAGTATACAGACGTTAGTAAATACTGGAAGGATTAAGAATTTTAAATAGAAGTCATTTACAAATCTGTTTAACTTTCTGGCACCAGTTGATTTAAAAAAAATAAAATAAAAGTTTTTCACCGGCGTACCCCTATAAAGGTGCCAAAAGTTAAACAGATTTGTAAATTACTTCTATTTAAAAATCTTAACCCTTCCAGTATTTATCAGCTGCTGTACGCTCCACAGGAAGTTCTTTTTTCCCCAATTTCTTTTCTGTCTGACCACAGTGCTCTCTGCTGACACCTGTCTGTCTCAGGAACTGTCCAGAGCAGGAGAGGTTTTCTATGTGAATTTTCTCCTGCTCTTGACAGTTCCCAAGACAGACAGAGGTGTCAGCAGAGAGCACTGTGGTCAGACAGAAAAGAAATTGAAAAAAAAAAAAAGAACTTCCTGTGGAGCATACAGCAGCTGATAAGTACTGGAAGGATTAAAATTTTTAAATAGAAGTAATTTACAAATCAGTTTCACTTTCTGGCACCAGTTGATTTAAAAAAATAAAAATATTTTTTCCTCAGAGTACCCCTTTAACTAAAAGAAGGATGAATGGGCAAATTTACCGAGACATTCGTGACAAAAATCATCTGCCATCTGATGAAAAAGGAACAAGGGCAGAAATTTCAGGGAGACAATGATCCCACACACACAGCCCAGAAAACGCTCAAATGGCTTAAAAGAAAGAAAACAAATCTGCAAGAATGGCCCAGCCGATCACCTGACCTATCCCATTGAAAATCTATGGAGAGAACCGAAGATCATAATTCAAAGAAGAGGCCCACGGAACCTTCAAGATTTGGAGGCTGTTTGTGTGGGAGGATGGGCCGTAATCCCACCAGAGCAATGCACACGACTAGTTTGTCCCTACGGGAGGCGTCTTGAAGCAGTCATTACCAGAGTGGAGCGAACTTACAGTAAATTGGTTCAGAATGAACCTCGCGGCGCGGCCGTTGATGACTTTCGTCTGCATTAATTAGTTCAGCTTTCCAAGTGCTCCGGTTGCCTGGAAAAGTCCCGGATGACAGTCTTAGGTCTCGTAGGACTGTATCCACCTTTTCTAGGCAATCGGAGTACTTGGAAAGCTGAACTAATTTATGCAGACTAAAGTCATCTACGGCCGTGCCGCGAGGTACGTTACGAACCAATTTACTGTAAGTTCACTCAACTCTAGTCATTACCGACAAAGGCTAAAACAAAGTATTAAATAGATATCAGTAAGCGTGTTCAATAGTTTTGTCACTGCGTCATTTCACAGTATTACACATAAGTACATTTCTGACCGTATAGGTTTTGGTTTCTTTGTATGTATGCGTTACTTGCGTTGTTACCAATTAGAGATGAGCGAACTTACAGTAAATTCGATTCTTCACGAACTTCTCGGCTCGGCAGTTGATGACTTTTCCTGCATAAATTAGTTCAGCTTTCAGGTGCTCCTGTGGGCTGGAAAAGGTGGATACAGTCCTAGGAGACTCTTTCCTAGGACTGTATCCATCTTTTCCAGAGCACCTGAAAGCTGAATTAATTTATGCAGGATAAGACATCAACTGCCGAGCCGAGAAGTTCGTGACGAATCGAATTTACTGTAAATTCGCTCATCTCTATTACCAATATCTGGTAAACATTTCATGTCAATAGCACCTTTGGAAATATATTTAGTGATGTGTTCAATAGTTATTTCACCCGCTGTGTATGTTACATCCAGAGAGCAATCTACAATTGTGCGTCTGACTAATTAAGAAGACAGAAAATCCAGGATTTATTCAAGGAATCCAATAAATCCTAAGGTCCTTAACAAGTCTAGAAATCCTTTTAAATTCAGTCACACAATAATCCTTAACATAGCGGTAACAGATATTACTTCCAGAGCCAAAACTACATGACTTATTTGGTTATTTATTTGGGAGCTCGTCACGCCATAGCCCCACCGCCCCCTCATGATGTCACGCCCCGCTCCCTCAATGCAAGTCTATGGGAGGGGGCGTGACGGCTGTCACGCCCCCTCCCATAGACTTGCATTGAGGGGGCGGGGAGTGACTGCATGACTGGGCGGGGCCATGACGTCACGAGCTCGTGGCGCCGGCTCCAGCGTACGGAACAGTTTGTTCCAAACGCTGAGCAGCGGAATACCCCTTTAATAAAACACAAGTACACACACTCAACTTCCACTCCCTTCTAATGGGGGGATATGGGACCCCTAATCTTGTGATCATGTGACCCTGGTAGTCAGACCCCCACTAATGAACCCCTTGACCCCTATCTATTGGATATGTGTTAAGTTTTGATTATAAGGCTACAAGAACAGCCCTCAAACTTTTTTTGGGGGGGGGATTCTGACAGGGCGCAACAGGAAACAGCGGGTCCTGATGGACCCCATTATAGTTAAAGTGGTACTCCGGTGAAAACCTTTTTTCTTTTAAATCAACTGGTGGCAGAAAGTTAAACATATTTGTAAATTACTTCTATTAAAAAATCTTAATCCTTCCAGTATTAGCTGCTGTATGCTACAGAGGAAATTCCTTTCTTTTTGTAACACTGATGACATCACGAGCACAGTGTTCTCTGCTGACATCTCTGTCCATTTTAGCAACCGTGCATGGCAGATGTATGCTAAGGGCAGCATGGTGGCTCAGTGGTTAGCACTGCTGCCTTGCAGTGCTGGGGACTTGGGTTCAAATCCTACTAAGGACAACAATTAAAAAAGCGTTATTATTATTATTATAATAACGTCAGCAGAGAGAACTGTGCTCGTGATGTCATCAGAGAGCATTCCAAAAAGAAAAGAATTTCCTCTGTAGTATTCAGCAGCTAATAAGTACAGGAAGGATTAAGATTTTTTAATAGAAGTAATTTACAAATATGTTTAACTTTCTGCCACCAGTTGATTTAAAAGAAAAAAGGTTTTCACCGGAGTACCCCTTTAATGGAGTCTGTCGGGCACTGCAGTTTTTCAGTGGGAGTAGCAGAAGAGAAAAAAACGGCGCAAGCTGTATTTTTTCTCCCACTATTTTCCCCGGCGGCTCTGACGGCCGTCACACTACCGTGTGGTAACGGCAGGGTTAAAGGGGTCTATGAAAACACGTTTAGTGTAGGGTAGGGACACACATAGCATATACACAGACTATTTCACGCATATTTCATCTGATTTTGCGCAGCGTGTAATACGCTACATATACGCAATGTGTGACCCTACCTTCATTGTGTCTCTGGCACTTCAAAAAAGTTCTCATCTGTGTCACATGTCAAATTTTTTATTTATTTTTTATTGTCAGGGTCTGGATGTTCAGATCGGAGAAGCACACGGCTGAGCTCTTCACTACTGAGATTACTGTATTGTTACAATAGGTTAGGAAGAAAAAGCCACTTACCCCTTTAACTCCTTTTAAATCTCCTTTCAGTAAACTATCCAGTGGGAATGTTATAATGTTGTTCATATTCTGAACCTACAAAACGCAAAAAACAGAACAAAAATAAATAAATAAATAAAGACAAAAGTGATCCATATAAAAAAGCGTAAAACATATTTTCTGATGTAGGGAAATGCAAGTAGAACCCACCAAGGCAACATGTTCTTTCCTCCTGTACAAATGGACAAAATACTATACTGGTGTTTTCCAACCAGTGTGTTACCAGCTGTCGCAAAACTACAACTCCCAGCATGCCCGGACATGTAGTTTTGCAACAGCTTGAGGCACCCAGTTTGGAAAACATTTTTCTTTTTTTTTTTTTTAAATCAACTGGTAACAGAAAGTTAAACAGATTTGTAAATTACTTCTATTTAAAAATCTTTACCCTTCCAGTACTTATTAGCAGCTGTATGCTACAGAGAAAATTCTTTTCTTTTTGAATTTCTTTTTTTGTCTTGTCCACAGTGCTCTCTGCTGACACCTGATGCCCGTATGAGGAACTGTCCAGAGCAGGAGAAAATCCCCATAGCAAACCTATGCTGCTCTGGAAAGTTACTGACATTGGACAGAGGTGTCAGCAGAGAGCACTGCGGACAAGACCAAAAAGCAATTCAAATAGAATAGACTTTCCTCTGTAGAATACAGCTGCTAATAAGTACTGAAAGGATTAAGATTTTTAAATAGAAGTCATTTACAAATCAGTTTAACTTTCTGGCACCAGTTCATTTAAAAACTAAAGTTTTCCACCGAAATGCCCCTTTAAGTGGCCGGTCTGATCAGTCCAGAAGCCAGATACCAATATTGACTTTAAAAGCATATTGATCACAGACAGATTGTATGGCTAGGGTGGATAATTGTAATAGCAGAAATTAATTCTTTATATGGTGCCGCAGAGTATGATGCAGTTATAATGAATCTAAAACATTTTAAGGGGTATGCCAACTTAAATTAATTTACTCCTTTCCACAGGGGAGAGAAGGGTAAGGCATGTTGGACAAGCAGGGCTCTGTACACCGAGGGCAAGCAGGGCTCTGTACACCGAGGGCAAGCAGGGCTCTGTACACCGAGGGCAAGCAGGGCTCTGTACACCGAGGGCAAGCAGGGCTCTGTACACCGAGGGCAAGCAGGGCTCTGTACACCGAGGGCAAGCAGGGCTCTGTACACCGAGGGCAAGCAGGGCTCTGTACACCGAGGGCAAGCAGGGCTCTGTACACCGAGGGCAAGCAGGGCTCTGTACACCGAGGGCAAGCAGGGCTCTGTACACCGAGGGCAAGCAGGGCTCTGTACACCGAGGGCAAGCAGGGCTCTGTACACCGAGGGCAAGCAGGGCTCTGTACACCGAGGGCAAGCAGGGCTCTGTACACCGAGGGCAAGCAGGGCTCTGTACACCGAGGGCAAGCAGGGCTCTGTACACCGAGGGCAAGCAGGGCTCTGTACACCGAGGGCAAGCAGGGCTCTGTACACCGAGGGCAAGCAGGGCTCTGTACACCGAGGGCAAGCAGGGCTCTGTACACCGAGGGCAAGCAGGGCTCTGTACACCGAGGGCAAGCAGGGCTCTGTACACCGAGGGCAAGCAGGGCTCTGTACACCGAGGGCAAGCAGGGCTCTGTACACCGAGGGCAAGCAGGGCTCTGTACACCGAGGGCAAGCAGGGCTCTGTACACCGAGGGCAAGCAGGGCTCTGTACACCGAGGGCAAGCAGGGCTCTGTACACCGAGGGCAAGCAGGGCTCTGTACACCGAGGGCAAGCAGGGCTCTGTACACCGAGGGCAAGCAGGGCTCTGTACACCGAGGGCAAGCAGGGCTCTGTACACCGAGGGCAAGCAGGGCTCTGTACACCGAGGGCAAGCAGGGCTCTGTACACCGAGGGCAAGCAGGGCTCTGTACACCGAGGGCAAGCAGGGCTCTGTACACCGAGGGCAAGCAGGGCTCTGTACACCGAGGGCAAGCAGGGCTCTGTACACCGAGGGCAAGCAGGGCTCTGTGCACCGAGGGCAAGCAGGGCTCTGTGCACTGAGGGCAAGCAGGGCTCTGTGCACTGAGGGCAAGCAGGGCTCTGTACACTGAGAGCAAGCAGGACTCTGTGCACTGAGGCTCTGTGAAACGCTCCCTTTTTGCACAGCAGACTGAGGACACAGAGCCCTGCTTGTCCTGCCCTCACTTCCTGTACTTTGTCTCTGCACAGTGACACACAGGCAATAGCTGCAGCTACAGAATTGTTTCACCCAACAATATACAATTTGTTTTATCTAATGTATATTACAAATATACATATAAAAGGTATTATCTACATTATATAAAACATGTTTTTTTTTTTTACAAACAGCAGGTACACTTTTAAACTCTCTGGGTTTACTATACATAGACATTTACAGGAAAACATGGCAAAGTGGTCAACTTATAATTTTTTGGAGGACTGCTTAGCAATGAATGCTGCAGCACCTTGGTGACCTTCACAAGCTGCTGCAGCATTCACCATCGGGGCGAGTGTGAATAAAGAGAATTAACCTTTCCATCAGGCCCGTGTTATATGCTCTTTCCATATCCAGTGCAGTATAATAACGGTGTAAATTATAAAGCAAATAACCTCTGGATAAAGGAATTTATCAACAAGAGTGGTGGTTGTCAAACCGTATGTTCCTAGTGACCAAGCTGTTAAGATTACATGCAAGAATTTGCTAAACAATTATCATTGGTAATATGTATTTCTCACATGTGAAAGTCACCTTCACCTACTACACACGCACACCAGTGGTCCCCAAACTGTGGCCCTCCAGATGTTGCAAAACTACAACTCCCAGCATGCCTGGACAGCCAACGGCTGTCCAGGTATGCTGGGAATTGTAGTTTTGAAACATCTGGAGGGCCACAGTTTGAGGACCACTGTGTTAGACCAAACAATATCCCTTTAATCTCACACGGCTGGTGGACAAATTTCTAGTCTGAAAAAGTGATTCAACTACATACATGAGAAAGACGTTAACTAAATGGCCCAAAAAAACACCCCAACAATTCATGGGTTAACACATTTTAAAGGGGTAGTCCAGTTGTTGAAAAACGTATCCCCTATCCTAAGGATAGGGGATAAGTTTGAGATCGCGGGGGGTCCGACCGCTGGGGCCCCCTGCGATCTCTCTGTACAGGGCCCCGGCTCTCCGGCCAGATAGCGGGTGTCGACCTCCGCACGAAGCGGCGGCCGACACGCCCCCTCAATACATCTCTATGGCAGAGCCGGAGATTGCCGAAGGCAGCGCTTCGGCTCTGCCATAGAGTTGTATTGATGGGGCGTGTCGGCCGTGGCTTCGTGCGGAGGTCGACACGCCCCCTTCCCGCGGGCTGTCGGGGCTCCGTACAGGAGATCACGGGGGCCCCAGCAGTCGGACCCCCCGCGATCTGCAACTTATCCCCTATCCTTAAGATAGGGGATAAGTTGTTCACCACTGAGTCACCACTGGACTACTCCTTTAAGCCACACTGCCATGCACATTGCCATGTAATCTCCATAGATGAACGTGAGCACTACAACGGTTGTATTGAAGAGCTTAGTGGCGACCTATATGGCACTGTCATATGTCACAAAAAATACACACAGTAGCTCCTCTATAGATGGAAGAGAAGCTTTCTTGAACTCCACCTATTGCTTGACTTGAAAATTACCAGGGAATGATGACCCCACTCAGGTGTATTCTTAAAGGGGTACTCTGCTGCTCAGTGTTTGGAACAAACTGTTATGAACGCTGGAGCCGGCACAGGGAGCTTGTGACATCATAGCCCCACCCCCTCATGATGTCACGCCCCGCCCCCTCAATGCAAGTCTTTGGGGGGGGGGGGTGACAATAAACTTGCATTGAGGGGGCGGGGCGTGACGTCATGAAGGGGGGGGGGGGGGCTATGACGTCACAAGCTCCCTGCGCCGGCTCCAGCGTTTGTAACAGTTTGTTCCAAACACTGAGCAGCAGAGTACCCCTTTAAGAAGACCAAAGGAAGGAAGGAAATGAGTTAATAAACCATAACCAAAGAACCAAGGGTGGGATGTTCGGGCGCGGTCATGGAAACCTCAGAGGAATCGAATTATTGATGTATATAATTCATTGTTTCCACCGTCTCCATGACCGCTGTCACGATGCCGGCTGGCAGGTAGTGGATCCTCTGTGCCAGAGAGGGATTGGCGTGGACCGTGCTAGTGGATCGGTTCTAAGTCACTACTGGTTTTCACCAGAGCCCGCCGCAAAGCGGGATGGTCTTGCTGCGGCGGTAGTGACCAGGTCGTATCCACTAGCAACGGCTCAACCTCTCTGACTGCTGAAGATAGGCGCGGTACAAGGGAGTAGACAGAAGCAAGGTCGGACGTAGCAGAAGGTCGGGGCAGGCAGCAAGGATCGTAGTCGGGGGCAACGGCAGGAGGTCTGGAACACAGGCTAGGAACACACAAGGAAACGCTTTCACTGGCACAATGGCAACAAGATCCGGCGAGGGAGTGAAGGGGAAGTGAGGTATAAATAGGGAGTGCACAGGTGAACACACTAATTGGAACCACTGCGCCAATCAGCGGCGCAGTGGCCCTTTAAATCGCAGAGACCCGGCGCGCGCGCGCCCTAGGGAGCGGGGCCGCGCGCGCCGAGACAGGACAGACGGAGAGCGAGTCAGGTACGGGAGCCGGGATGCGCATCGCGAGCGGGCGCCACCCGCATCGCGAATCGCATCCTGGCTGGAGACGGTATCGCAGCGCACCGGGTCAGTGGAGCTGCCCGGAGCGCTGCGGTAGCGAGAGAGAAGCGAGCGCTCCGGGGAGGAGCGGGGACCCGGAGCGCTCGGCGTAACAGTACCCCCCCCCCTTGGGTCTCCCCCTCTTCTTAGAGCCTGAGAACCTGAGGAGCAGACTTTTGTCTAGGATGTTGTCCTCAGGTTCCCAGGATCTCTCTTCAGGTCCACAGCCCTCCCAATCCACCAAAAAGAACCTTTTTCCTCTGACCGTCTTGGAGGCCAGTATCTCTTTCACTGAGAAGACGTCAGAAGAACCGGAGACAGGAGTGGGAGAAACTAACTTGGGAGAGAAACGGTTGATGATGAGAGGTTTAAGAAGAGAGACATGAAAGGCATTAGGAATACGGAGAGAAGGAGGAAGAAGAAGTTTGTAAGAGACAGGATTAATTTGGCACAAGACTTTG
Organism: Hyla sarda; assembly: GCF_029499605.1. Lineage (NCBI taxonomy): Eukaryota > Metazoa > Chordata > Amphibia > Anura > Hylidae > Hyla > Hyla sarda. The sequence goes on along the minus strand of NC_079191.1, from coordinate 47,795,970 downwards.
AAAGGACCAAGATAGCGTGGACCCAGTTTGTAACTGGGGACACGAAAGCGGACATATTTAGCGGAGAGCCATACCTTGTCTCCGGGAGCAAAAATGGGGGGAGCTCTTCTTTTCTTATCGGCAAACTTTTTCATGCGAGATGAAGCCTGTAAAAGAGAATTTTGGGTCTCTTTCCATATGGTGGAAAGATCACGAGTCACTTCATCTACAGCGGGCAAACCAGAGGGCAAGGGAGTAGGGAGGGGGGGAAGAGGGTGACGGCCGTACACCACGAAAAATGGGGATTTGGAGGAAGATTCAGAGACTCTAAAGTTATACGAGAATTCGGCCCATGGTAGAAGATCTGCCCAATCATCCTGGCGGGAGGAAACAAAATGTCGTAAATAATCACCCAAGACCTGGTTAATCCTCTCTACTTGTCCATTGGATTGAGGATGATATGCAGAAGAAAAGTTTAATTTAATCTTGAGTTGTTTACAGAGAGCCCTCCAGAATTTTGACACGAATTGGACGCCTCTATCCGAGACTATCTGTGTGGGCAACCCGTGAAGACGAAAAATATGTACAAAAAATTGTTTAGCCAACTGAGGCGCTGAAGGAAGACCAGGAAGAGGGATGAAATGTGCCATTTTGGAGAATCGATCAACGACCACCCAAACAACAGTGTTGCCACGGGATGGGGGTAGGTCTGTAATAAAATCCATACCAATCAGAGACCAAGGCTGTTCGGGGACAGGCAGAGGATGAAGAAAACCAGCGGGCTTCTGGCGAGGAGTCTTATCCCGGGCACAGACAGTGCAGGCTCGCACAAAGTCCACGACATCCGTCTCCAGAGTCGGCCACCAATAGAAGCGAGAGATGAGTTGTACAGATTTCTTGATGCCTGCATGACCTGCGAGATGGGAGGAGTGACCCCATTTGAGGATTCCGAGGCGTTGGCGTGGAGAGACGAAGGTCTTTCCTGGAGGAGTTTGCCTGATGGAGGCTGGAGAAGTGGAAATCAGGCAGTCAGGAGGAATGATGTGTTGCGGAGAGAGTTCAACTTCCGAGGCATCCGAGGAACGAGAGAGAGCATCGGCCCTAATGTTCTTATCGGCAGGCCGAAAGTGAATTTCAAAATTAAATCGGGCAAAGAACAGAGACCACCTGGCCTGGCGAGGATTCAGCCGTTGGGCAGACTGGAGATAGGAGAGGTTCTTGTGATCGGTGTAAATAATAACTGGAAATTTTGATCCCTCCAGCAGATGCCTCCATTCCTCAAGTGCTAATTTAATGGCTAGAAGCTCTCGATCCCCGATGGAGTAGTTCCTCTCCGCCGGAGAGAAGGTCCTAGAAAAAAAACCACAAGTAACAGCATGCCCGGAAGAATTTTTTTGTAGAAGGACCGCTCCAGCTCCTACAGAGGAGGCATCAACCTCCAATAGGAAGGGTTTAGATGGGTCAGGTCTGGAGAGCACGGGAGCCGAAGAAAAGGCAGACTTGAGCCGTTTAAAGGCGTCTTCCGCTTGAGGAGGCCAAGACTTGGGATTGGCATTTTTTTTGGTTAAAGCCACGATAGGGGCCACAACGGTAGAAAAATGTGGAATAAATTGCCTGTAATAATTGGCGAACCCCAAAAAACGTTGGATAGCACGGAGTCCGGAGGGGCGTGGCCAATCTAAGACGGCAGAGAGTTTGTCTGGATCCATTTGTAGTCCCTGGCCAGAGACCAAGTATCCTAGGAAAGGAAGAGATTGGCATTCAAACAGACATTTCTCTATCTTGGCATAAAGTTGATTGTCACGAAGTCTTTGAAGAACCATACGGACATGCTGGCGGTGTTCTTCTAGATTGGCAGAAAAAATCAGGATATCGTCCAGATATACAACAACACAGGAGTATAAGAGATCACGAAAAATTTCATTAACAAAGTCTTGGAAGACGGCAGGGGCGTTGCACAGGCCAAAGGGCATGACCAGATACTCAAAGTGTCCATCTCTAGTGTTAAATGCCGTTTTCCATTCATCCCCCTCTCTGATGCGGATGAGATTATAAGCACCTCTTAAGTCCAGTTTGGTAAAGATGTGGGCACCTTGGAGGCGATCAAAGAGTTCAGAGATGAGGGGTAGGGGGTAGCGGTTCTTTACCGTGATTTTATTAAGACCGCGGTAGTCAATGCAAGGACGTAGAGAGCCATCTTTTTTGGACACAAAGAAAAATCCGGCTCCGGCAGGAGAGGAGGATTTACGGATAAAGCCCTTTTTTAAATTTTCCTGGATGTACTCAGACATAGCAAGAGTCTCTGGGGCGGACAGAGGATAAATTCTGCCCCGGGGTGGAGTAGTGCCCGGGAGGAGGTCAATAGGACAATCATAAGGCCTGTGAGGAGGTAGAGTCTCAGCTTGTTTTTTGCAAAAAACATCCGCAAAGTCCATATAGGCCTTAGGAAGACCGGTTACAGGGGGAACCACAGAGTCACGGCAAGGGGTACTGGGAACCGGTTTTAGGCAGTCCTTGAAACAAGAGGGCCCCCAACTCTTGATCTCCCCAGTGGACCAATCCAGGGTTGGGGAATGGAGTTGAAGCCAGGGTAGTCCAAGGAGAATTTCGGAAGTGCAATTGGGGAGGACCAAAAATTCAATCTTCTCGTGATGAGGTCCGATGCACATTAGAAGGGGCTCCGTGCGGAAACGTATGGTACAGTCCAATCTTTCATTGTTTACACAATTGATGTAGAGGGGTCTGGCGAGACTGGTCACCGGGATGTTGAACTTGTTGACGAGAGAGGCCAAAATAAAATTTCCTGCAGATATGGAATCCAAGAAGGCCATAGTAGAGAAGGAGAAGGCAGAGGCAGATATCCGCACAGGCACAGTAAGACGTGGAGAAGCAGAGTAGACATCAAGGACTGTCTCACCTTTGTGCGGAGTCAGTGTACGTCTTTCCAGGCGGGGAGGACGGATAGGACAATCCTTCAGGAAGTGTTCGGTACTGGCACAGTACAGGCAGAGATTCTCCATGCGGCGTCGTGTCCTCTCTTGAGGTGTCAGGCGAGACCGGTCGACCTGCATAGCCTCCACGGCGGGAGGCACAGGAACGGATTGCAGGGGACCAGAGGAGAGAGGAGCCGGGGAGAAAGAACGCCTTGTGCGAACAAAGTCCATATCCTGGCGGAGCTCCTGACGCCTTTCGGAAAAACGCATGTCAATGCGAGTGGCTAGATGAATGAGTTCATGTAGGTTAGCAGGGATTTCTCGTGCGGCCAGAACATCTTTAATGTTGCTGGATAGGCCTTTTTTAAAGGTCGCGCAGAGGGCCTCATTATTCCAGGATAATTCTGAAGCAAGAGTACGGAATTGTACGGCGTACTCGCCAACGGAAGAATTACCCTGGACCAGGTTCAACAGGGCAGTCTCAGCAGAAGAGGCTCGGGCAGGTTCCTCAAAGACACTTCGAATTTCCGAGAAGAAGGAGTGTATAGAGGCAGTGACGGGATCATTGCGGTCCCAGAGCGGTGTGGCCCATGACAGAGCTTTTCCAGACAGAAGGCTGACTACGAAAGCCACCTTAGACCTTTCAGTAGGAAAGTGGTCCGACATCATCTCCAAGTGCAGGGAACATTGGGAAAGAAAGCCACGGCAGAATTTAGAGTCCCCATCAAATTTATCCGGCAAGGATAGTCGTAGACCAGAAGCGGCCACTCGCTGCGGAGGAGGTGCAGGAGCTGGCGGAGGAGATGATTGTTGAAGCTGTGGTAGTAGCTGCTGTAGCATCACGGTCAGTTGAGACAGCTGTTGGCCTTGTTGCGCTATCTGTTGTGACTGCTGGGCGACCACCGTGGTGAGGTCGGCGACAACTGGCAGAGGAACTTCAGCGGGATCCATGGCCGGATCTACTGTCACGATGCCGGCTGGCAGGTAGTGGATCCTCTGTGCCAGAGAGGGATTGGCGTGGACCGTGCTAGTGGATCGGTTCTAAGTCACTACTGGTTTTCACCAGAGCCCGCCGCAAAGCGGGATGGTCTTGCTGCGGCGGTAGTGACCAGGTCGTATCCACTAGCAACGGCTCAACCTCTCTGACTGCTGAAGATAGGCGCGGTACAAGGGAGTAGACAGAAGCAAGGTCGGACGTAGCAGAAGGTCGGGGCAGGCAGCAAGGATCGTAGTCGGGGGCAACGGCAGGAGGTCTGGAACACAGGCTAGGAACACACAAGGAAACGCTTTCACTGGCACAATGGCAACAAGATCCGGCGAGGGAGTGAAGGGGAAGTGAGGTATAAATAGGGAGTGCACAGGTGAACACACTAATTGGAACCACTGCGCCAATCAGCGGCGCAGTGGCCCTTTAAATCGCAGAGACCCGGCGCGCGCGCGCCCTAGGGAGCGGGGCCGCGCGCGCCGGGACAGGACAGACGGAGAGCGAGTCAGGTACGGGAGCCGGGATGCGCATCGCGAGCGGGCGCCACCCGCATCGCGAATCGCATCCCGGCTGGAGACGGTATCGCAGCGCACCGGGTCAGTGGAGCTGCCCGGAGCGCTGCGGTAGCGAGAGAGAAGCGAGCGCTCCGGGGAGGAGCGGGGACCCGGAGCGCTCGGCGTAACAACCGCACCCCTGAGAAATACCAGAGAACAGATTTTGGTAGAGATGACAAAACTAAGGACCTTGGGGGAGATTTATCAAAACCTGTCAAGAGGAAAAGTTGCTGAGTTGCCAATCGCAACCAATCAGATCTCTTCTTTCATTTTTTAAAAGGCCTGTGAAAAATGAAAGAAGCGATCTGATTGGTTGCTACGGGCAACTCAGCAAATTTTCTTCTGGACATGTTTTGATAAATCTCCCGCCTTGTGTCCTAAGACCATAGGGGAGATTTATCAAAACCTGTCCAGAGGTAAATTTGCCGAGTTGCCCATAGCAACCAATCAGATCACTTCTTTCATTTTGCACAGGCTTTTTCAAAAATGAAAGAAGCGATCTGATTGGTTGCTATGGGCAACTCAGTAACTTTTCCTCTGGACACAGAATTTGATAAATCTCCCCCTATATCCTCACTAGAAAGAACATCCAGCACACATAGCGATCAGAGAAGATGTGAAGGTCTTTCCAAGTGTCTCCTCAGAACAAGAAGCCGACGGCAAGCGTTGGATGAGCAGTTACCTCACGTTGTGGGGACCTCCGGTGGGAAAACACATTTTTAAAATCAACTGGTGCCAGAGAGTTAAACAAATGTGTAAATTACTTCTATTTAGAAACCTTAATCCTTCCAGTACTTATCAGCTGCTGTATGCTCCAGAGGAAGTTGTATAGTTCTATTCTGTCTGACCACATTGCTCTCTGCTGACACCTCTGTCCATGTCAGGAACTGTCCAGAGTACAAGCAAATCCCCATAGCAAATCACTCGTGGTCTGGACAGTTCCTGATATGGACAAAGGTGTCAGCAGAGAGCACTGTGGTCAGACAGAAAAGAAATTCAAAAAGAAAATAACTTCCTGTGGAGCATACAGCAGCTGATGAGTACTGGAAGTACTGGTTTAAGATTTGTAAATAGAAATCATTTACAAATCTGTTTTACTTTGTGGCACCAGTACCCCTTTAACCATATTAATAAGATTTTTTAATAGTAGTAGATTACAAATTTTCTGGTATCATTTAATGTGGAAAAAAAAACAAAAACGTTTTCCCACCGGAGTACCCCTTTAACGTAAGCCCAAAATGGTCTTGAAGTGGATACTGGAGTGGCAGCACAGTTATTAATAAGGTTTTCTACCTTTTTTTTGGCAGGTTCTAGTCTTTAACGTAAAAAATAAATAAAGACTTTACACTGTGTAGGTAAGGAGTAGTCCACAAAAATTGGAAAATGAATCCAAAATGATCTACTGAGATCTCATACGCATAAGATGGTTAAAAATGCCAGCAGATAACAGCACCCAGTGCTGACTATCTCTTATCACCATACAATACAGTTCTCCCAACCTTATTAGTTATAAATCATATATCAGGCCTGTGGCAGAGCTGGAGGAGGCCCATAGGCATAAGCCCATGCTGCCTAGTGATAATTCTGGCAGTGCGCGGCTCTGATCTAAAGCCTCTTAGGCTACTGAATTAGTAATGACACTGGGGAGACTGAGAACTCAATAGTATGAGATGGTGTGCAGAGTGACTTATTAGGTCTCTAGACGCCTGAGCCTTACATACTCATATCTAGAGAAAGAGACCGGATTGGAGATTTATTCACATACAGCACAAATGGTGATTTCTATTTTATTCCCTATCCATAGGAATGGACTTAACTAGCTGATTGGTGGGGGTCTGACCAGTGAGACCCTTACCTATCACAAAAATGGTCTCTTGTCCCCAAATAAATAAAAGGGTGGAGCGCATGCTCAGCCACCACTCCATTCATTCTCTATGGTATTTCCAAACATTTCGAAACACTGAACTCAAGAATATTTAGAAGTACCATAAAGAGTGAATGGAGCAGTGGCCGACCATGAATGCTACCACTCCATGTGCTCAGGGGACATTTGACTCTTGTTCTCATGAATGGTGGGAGTCCCAGTAGTTGGAATCCCACCTGTGGACAGGGGATAACCCCTTTAAAGGGGTACTCCAGTGAACAACTTTTTTTTTTTTTTAAATCAACTGGTGCCAGAAAGTTAAACCGATTTGTAAATTACTTCTATTAAAAATTCTTAATCCTTCCTGTACTTATTAGCTGCTGAATACTACAGCGGAAATTCTTTTCTTTTTGAAACACAGAGCTGTCTGCTGACATCACGAGCACAGTGCTCTCTGCTGACATCTCTGTCCATTTTAGGAACTGTCCAGAGCGGCATATGTTTGCTATGGGGATTTCCTTTTACTCTGGACAGTTCTTAAAGAGATGGACAGAGATGTCAGCAGAGAGCACTGTGCTCGTGATGTCAGCAGAGAGCTCTGTGTTCCAAAAAGAAAAGAATTTCCTCTGTAGTATTCAGCTGATAATAAGTACTGGAAGGATTAAGATTTTTTAATAGACGTCATTTACAAATCTGTTTAACTTTCTGGCACCGGTTGATAAAAAAAAAAATAATAAAATAAAAAAAAAAAGTTTTCCACCGGAGTACCCCTTTAATAAAATCCCTTATTGCTATAAGGGGTGCAAAACAGATTGACAATCTACAATGGAGGAAGCTTACACTGAGCAGTGCATCATGTAATGTCACAAGCACACGGGGTAAACTGTCCCATTTAATACACTTTCTATCGAATTAAAGCTTCTGCAGCTTTGACAGGCGAATAAAATGATTTTAGTAGAAAATGGAAATTTGGAGAGAGAGCGCCGGTCGCCTGTAAACTCCGGAGGCATTTATCTGCTCCAAGGAAGCAATAAGAGCTAAATTACTTCTCTTCTACATCTACAGCCGACTGAATGCGACATTTACATAAAAAAGCAACAGCTTGCCGATAAATGGCTCTGAATGGGACGCACACGAATGGCGCCGTCCATGTGAATAGTCACCAAATGTGTGGCCTCCTACACTATAGTGCAGTAATAAAGTGGCTCCATATGTATGACCATTAAAGACAATTATTTAAAGGGGTACTCCAGTGGAAAACATTTTTTTTTTAAATTAACTGCTTAAAACAGATTTGTAAATTTCTTCCATTAAAAAATCTTAACCCTTCCAGTACTTTTTAGCAGCTATATTTTACAGAGGAAATTCTTTTCTTTTTGAAATTTTTTTTTTGTCTTGTCCACAGTGCTCTCTGCTGACACCTGTGGCCCGTGTCAGGAACTGTCCAGAGCAGGAGAAAATCCCCATAGCAAACCTATGCTGCTCTGGACAGTTCCCGACACAGACAGAGGTGTCAGCAAAGAGCAATGTGGACAAGACAAAAAAAGAAATTCAAAAAGAAAAGAATTTCCTCTGTAGCATACAGCTGCTAATAAGTATCGGAAGGATAAAGATTTTTTTTAATAGAAGTCATTTACAAATTTGTTTAACTTTCTGGCATATGCTCATTTAAAAAAAAAAAAAAAGTTTTCCACCGGAGTGCCCATTTAAGGGTACCTGTTAAAAAGAAAGGACTATATTCAGACTAACAAAGATTTCTATTACAAGGGAATCCAATAGAAGACGGGGAGTAAATATGTATACCTACATACATACAGTGAACTTAAAGGGGTACTCTACTGGCCAGCGTTCGGAACCAAATGATCCGAACGCTGCTTTTGCGCTGGCGGCCCTCGTGATGTCACGGCCACGCCCCCTCAATGCAAGTCTATGGGAGGGGGCGTGACGACTGTCACGCCCCCTCCCATAGACTTGCATTGAGGGAGCATGGCCGTGACGTCACGAGGGTTGTGGACGAGAAAACAGCATTCGGAACATTTTAGTTCCGAACGCTGGCCAGTGGAGTACCCCTTTAACTGTTATCTGGAATTCAGAGCTTATCTTGTAAATAAGTGAATAATGTCCAAGATGGAATAACCCAATTAAAAAGGTTTCTCCAGGTTACTGAGAAATCACCGTAATAAGCAATATTATTCTCATTCAGTGCTTGAGAAAAAAAATCTCTGGGTTTATGGCCACATGGGCCATCATTGTATTACAATGTGCACTGGGGCGCAGTCAGAGCTATATTCAAAGTGTTCCCACAAAGCTGGAAGCAACAATTGTCCAGAATGTCTTGGTGTGGAAGCATTAAGAGTTCCTTTCCCTGCAACTATGGTTGCTACCTCTCTTGCAAAAAAAAAAAAAATACTGTCCATGCTAATTTGCATAATTAATTATACAGTCATGGCCATAAATGTTGGCACCCCTGAAATTTTTCAAGAAAATGAAGTATTTCTCACAGGAAAGGATTGCAGTAACACATGGTTTTGCTATACACATGTTTATTCCCTTTGTGTGTATTGGAGCTAAACCAAAAAAGGGAGGAAAAAAAGCAAATTGGACACAATGTCACCAAACTCCAAAAATGGGCTGGACAAAATGGTTGGCACCCTTTCAAAATTGTGGAAAAATAAGATTGTTTCAAGCATGTGATGCTCCTTTAAACTCACCTGGAGCAGGTAACAGGTGTGGGCAATATAAAAAAAAAAAAAAATCACACCTGAAAGCAGATAAAAAGGAGAGAAGTCTTTGCATTGTGTGTCTGTGTGCGCCACACTAAGCATGGACAACAGAAAGAGGAAAAGAGAACTGTCTGAGGACTTGAGAACCAAAATTGTGGAAAAATATCAACAATCTCAAGGTTACAAGTCCATCTCCAGAGATCTAGATTTGCCTTTGTTTACAGTGCGCAACATTATCAAGAAGTTTGCAACCCATGGCAATGTAGCTAATTTCCCTGGGCGTGGATGGAAGAGAAAAATTAATGAAAGGTGTCAACACAGGATAGTCCGGATGGTGGATAAGCAGCCCCAAACAAGTTCCAAAGATATTCAAGCTGTCCTGCAGGCTCAGGGAGCATCCTTGTCAGTGCGAACTACATTTAAATGTAATGAAACGCTATGGCAGGAGACCCAGGAGGACCCCACTGCTGAAATAAAAAAAACAAGACTACATTTTGGCAAAATGAACTTGAGTAAGCCAAAATCCTTTTGGGAAAACGTCTTGTGGACAGATGAGACCAAGATAGAGCTTTTCGGTAAAGAACATCATTCTACTGTTTAATGAAAACGGAATGAGGCCTACAAAGAAAAGAGCACAGTACCTACAGTGAAATATGGGGGAGGTCAATGATGTTTTGGGGTTGTTTTGCTGCCTCTGGCACTGGGTGCCTTGAATGTGTACAAGGATTCATGAAATCTGAGGATTACCAATGGATTTTGGGTCGCACTGTACAGCCCAGTGTCAGAAAGCTGGGTTTGTGTCCGAGATCTTGGGTCTTCCAGCAGGACAATGACCCCAAACATACGTTAAAAAGCACCCAAAAATGGATGGCAACAAAGTGCTGGAGAGTTCTGAAGGGGCAGCAATGAGTCCAGATCTAAATCCCATTGAACACCTGTGGAGAGATCTTAAATTTACTGTTGGGAAAAGGCGCCTTCCAATAATAGAGACCTGGAGCAGATTGGAAAGGAAGAGTGGTCCAACATTCCGGCTGAGAGGAGTAAGAAGCTTATTGATGGTTATAGGAAGCGACTGATTTCAGTTATTTTTTTCAAAGGGTGTGCAACTAAATATAAAGTTAAGGGTGCCAATAATTTTGTCCACCCATTTTTGGAGTTTGGTGTGACATTATGTCCAATTTGGTTTTCTCCTCCCTGTATTGGTTTAGTTTCAATACACACAAAGGTTATAAACATATGTATAGCAAAACATGTGTTACTGCAATCCAATTCTGTGAGAAATACTTCATTTTCTTGAAAAATTTACGGCCATGACTGTACATGCGTGACATCACAGGATACACATATGCGGGGGAAATTTTGTCCTATTCTGACCCCTATACCAGACTTGTCCACCAGACTGCCAGATAGAGAAGTGTAATTCATTACTCTACAGAACACATTTCCACTGATTTTGTGGTGGCGGATTTAACCACTTCATCTGAAGCTTGGCATACACTGATCCCTCAACTTACAATGGCCTCAACATACAACATTTTCAACATACAATGGTCTTTTCTGGACCATTGTAACTTGAAAGCAGACTATATATTAAATATACAGTATACTAAATATATTTGGTAGTTTGCTACAATTAGTTAATAGTTCTGGCTATCTAGCTCGGCAGCAGTTAGGTAATGGAGTCACACGTAGCGCATCCACAGCGTATTTGACGCTGTGGATGTGCTGATGACCATCCCTAGAGTGAGCCCCCTGCTGTGCCCATTTGTCCTGCATTGTCTGCTCATATAGCAGCAATCCGCCGCTACAAGCGGACATACAGCGATCTGCGAGTCACGGGCACACGCGCAGTTTACTCGCAGACATTGTGGCTGCTCTCAATCTAGCTCAGGGAACAAGGGGAGCAATCGCAATGAATGTGAGTAAACTGCACATGCGCGTGAGAGTCGCAGACCCCTGTGTGTCTGATCATAGCGGCAGATTGCTGCTACGCGCAGACAACGCAGGACACACAGGCATAGCAGGGGGCTGACTCTAGGGACAGTCATCGGCGCATCGTAAGCGTAAAATATGCTGCGGATGCACTACGTGTGACCTTACCCTAAAGGGTGCTCTAGTTACTGTTCTTGCACAGAACTCTCTGTTAACTCTTTCGCCCTGTATAGGATTCCTGCATTACAAAAGGTATGTTCTAGATGGCTACAGATCCAAATTCAAACTGGTTGAATAAAAAAGATTGTATTCAAACAGACATTATTCTATAAGAAAAAAAAAAGAATAACAGAGTAGGGGTTTTCAACCTGTGGCTCTGCAGCCATTTTAAGACTACAACTCCCAGCATCCTCTGTATGACAGCCTGCGAGGGTGTGGGATGTTTTGTAACAGTTGGAACGCCACGGGATGGAAACCACTTCTCTATGTTGTCCTGTTTCTTTATAATTTTCCGCCCTCCAACTGAGAACACGGTCGATTATTTAAGTGTTCAGAATCTTTCATTCCTCAGGATTCCGTCTGTAGATCTCTGGGGGTCACATAATGGGGGCTGATGGTTCCTCCTGACTGATCTCAAGCCGTCCAGACTTGTTTACCAGAGGTCTGCACAGATGTTTAACAAGGCAGAAAGGATTTCAGAAAGCCGTCTGCAAATGATCTCATTTCTCATGTGCGGCTTCCAAGGGGATTTGGAGAGATGCTTCCCGCAACCACAAAATGACTGATAATTGGCAATCTCAGCAAGAAGCCACCGGCCTTCCCTACACCACCAATAGGGATGAGGGCTGAATACCCTGACGGCAAAGGACTGTCACCGAACAGCTGTCTTCTCATAGTCTCTGCTGCAGGAACCAAAACAGAGATTCTACTTCCGCAGTGGTTTATGTTTCGTCCTTGATCTTAGAGGGGTGAATCTAATGGCAGCATATCCTGGAGAACTAAACCTAAAGTACAACACTAAAAGCAGAGCAGATAGTATTTATCACTGGCCAAAATCCATGTTAAAGAAACACTACAGAATTTTTTATTTTTTTAAGACATGCAACGATATTCCTGCCATGTAATTTATTTCGTCCCAACTCAGCTACATACAAACATAAGTGTCGCATCTATGTCGAGTGATGACCACACAGACTCCCAGAAAATTGCAAGATTCAAGTCTCTTCTGAGTGGCTGCCTTCCTGAGAAATAAAGAATTACAGCAGCATATATAAAATAGCTCCTGGCAGTTTTGGAATCCATCCCCTCCCTCTCCAAGCCCCTCCATCCTTGTTCCTCTATAAGTCCTCTGAGTGTTGCAAAACTACAAATCCCAGCCGTTGGCTGTCCGGGCATGCTGGGAGTTGTACTTTTGCAACAGCCGGAGGCGCTCTGGTTGACAAACACTAGTATAGTATATGCTGCTGATGAAAACATCATTGCTGCCCTATCTATAGAGACCAGGAGTGCAGGGATGTAGTAGGGGAGTCCATACAATCAGCTGCAGAGTTAAAGACCTTCCTTCACTCACACTGATAACTGTTATATGCTGTGTGCAGATTCTCCAGCGTATTCTAGGAGATGCAACATGGCACTGTCCTCACTGTCTTCTGCTAGTAGGAGCTAACAGGGAGTAATCTATTACAAGGACAGGCGGAAGCTGCATCACATAGGAATACGCAGACTCTGCACTGATCTATCACCTGCTGCACTTACCGTACTTGATTATTGTAAAAATAAAGCCATACTAACCTGCCCCAATGGCACTGGGTCCCACTTTTTTTGATCTTTGCTCATGAAGGAAATGGTCACAGCAGTGATCTACCTCCAGTGATTGGCTAAGCAGACATTTTTCTGCACAAATGAAACGTTATTGGAAGCTGTGAGCAGTGGGAACCTGGTGCCATTTAAACAGCAGCTGTGGGGGATAGAGGCAGAGGAGTATGGTTTCTTTATTTTTATAGAACATGGGGTCCAGTATATAACATGTGCTTATCCTTAAATCACCCTGATGGATCTATTAAAAGGTACAGTATCCTGTGCATATTTAATGCATAGTATTTGAAACTGCAGATTTTATGTAAACTTCAAATCTGCAGGTTCAAATATGTGCAGGCTACTGTACGTGTGAATAGACACTTTAAGAGTAACTCCAGCACATAGTATCTTAACCTCTATCCACAGAATAGGGGATAAGTGTCTGATCGCAGGGGATCCGACCGCAATCTCCTCCCCGATGCCCAGCTCTTCTCCCACATGGAGCGATCTCCACTGTGTGCAAGGAGACTGTTGACCACCACCGCTCTCCCATAGAGATACATGGAGGGGGCCGGTCAACCACGTCCACTCTGAGCAAGTGAAGAGCTGGTGTTCAGACACAGGGGATAGCACGGGGTCCCAGCGGTTGCCCCCCCCTCCCTTCTGCGCGATCAGACACTGATCCCCTATTCTGTGGATAGGGAATAAGATGTTATGTACAAGAGTTCCCCTTTAAAGCTGTAAAAATTCTTTTCAATCAATTTTTATGGTTATAAATGTTTCCAAGAAAACTAGGTAACATCCAATTATAGCTCCAGCAGGGGTTGTCACCCAGCTTTCCAGGACTTCAATATGGAAAATCTCCCTAGTTATCCAACTGTACAGAAGAAGGTCAATATATCACTCAAATAAATGGCTATGATAATTGAAAAAGATGTATAACAACCTAAATATTTCTATAAGGTCTCTTTATTAACTTAGGATTCTTATTTGCAGGTGGAAATGTATTTCATTTATTTTTTCGGATTTCCCTGGCACTCAGGGCTCGCTCTCCCACACTCCAGATCTTGCTTACTCAGGTGAATCTGCAGCTTTTAGCATCAACAAATGCACTTTACAACATCAAATAGGTTTCAGACATATTTCAACAAGCGCCCGCTACCCTCCCGTCTGCTTCACCGCAGGAATCCGGTGCTGGGCAGTCAATCTGATGTAAATTACTGTTTGCACCTGTCAGTGACTGCCCGGCTCGCCAATTACAACAAACCAAGCAAGGGCGGCCAGGGAGCAGAGGTAACACCGCAGGGATGAGGGCTTTATAGCCTCTACTGCAAGGCTGGAACTTGGCCGGAGCTACATCAACATAGACAGGACTGAATAACATTAACCACATTGGGCAGGGGATTAGCTCCGGCTGAGTTCACACAGAAACATTAGGTACCAAGTCACAAAAATAGAAACAGCAAAAAGTAGACGATGCAGGCGATTGTTCTTTTGAGGTTTCGTTCAATACCGATGCAATAATTGGAGAAAAAAAAAAAGGCAGGGCACCTTATAAGACTTAAAAGGGGTATTCCAGGATTTTTTTTTATTTGACTATGCTACAGGGGCTGTAAAGTTAGTGTAGTTCATAATATAGTGTCTGTACCTGTGTGTGACGGTTTTCTCACAATTCTTATGTGATTTTCCCCCCAATATTTATTTTTATCAGCGTGTCTCAGATTTTTCCCAAGTTGCAATGTGGCCGAGACCTGACATCACTAGTCAGCTGATGACAGGAGCCTGTATGCTTCAATTGGTGGAGCGATCGCTTGGTGGGAGAGAGATCAATCTGCAACTAATGCAACAGTTGTAGGCACCCTGATTGAAAACCACAGGTCTTTTGAATGGATGCAGCTCATTTATGTCTCAATGGGTGGGGTGGCTGATGTGTGGGAGGGAGGAAAATGGAATGATAGGATTTGTAGGCAAAAAGAAGAAAACAAGCAGGAAATACCAGTTCACAAAAAGCTAGCCACAGTATTATGGTAATCTCACAACATAGCCATTTAGCCCCAAGACAAGTGCAGATCCTTCCTAAGCATGTCCATTACTGTCTGCCAGGTACGTACTAAAATCACCTTATGGTGGAGAACCCCTTTATCAACACGTGCTTATAAATGACAACATACTTTACTTGTGAGTATTAGGAGCAGTTTGTGCTCCAGAGCTGCGCTTCCTCCTTGCACCAGGGACAGGAAGCTGTTACTATAGTCAATTATTTTGGATACCTGTAGGCAATATTGTGGTAACCAGTCACCATGTTCTGCTCTCTCCACACCAAACCTCCTTAAGGCATCGATTCCCAACCGGGGCGCCTATAGCTGTTGCAAAACTACAACTCCCAGCATGGCCGGACAGCCAACGGCTGTCCGGCCATGCAGGGAGTTGTAGTTTTGCAACAGCTATAGGCGCCCTGGTTGGGAAACCCTGTCCTAGGGATACCTTCACACTACAGAAATTCCATTGCACAGTTTATATTTCGGAACTTTCCATATGGAATTGTATTTTTCCAAAAGTATGGAAATGTTCCGCCCGGAGCTGCACTGCAAATGGGGCACTTAACGTCCCCGGGGACATAAACTGCCTATTTAGACGAAGGTCTAGCACACCGAATTTCCTCCTGGAAATTCCGTACGGAATTTCCTTAAAGTGAACATACCCTTTCTGTAATGAGGTCTGATTCATGTTTTTCAGACCTTTTTATACTTCCATTCCCACCCTCCGCCCCATTCATTTTCCACATGGTTTCTGCCCTGCACTGATGAGTCATTCTCCCTTTAGTGCTGAGAACTGGTAGATGTGTGCAGCCTTAGCCAGTCAGACACTGAATCTCTCTCTGCTTGATGGAAGTATGGAAATGTTCAGCCCGGAACTGCACTGCAAATGTACGCGTGGACATAACCTGTCTATTCCGACAAACGCATAGCACACCGAATCTGCACCGAATTTCCTCCTGGAAATTCCGTAAACTGAACTTACCCCATCTGTAATGAGGTCAGCCTCATGTATATCAGACCTTTTTCATACTTCCATTCCCACCCTCCGCCCCATAAATTTACCCGCTTTTTTTACAGCAGTTATAGAATATGTAGAAACACAGAAATCGTGGCCCTTAATGAAAATCAATGGGATCCATTAGGTTTCCTCAAGATCCCTTGAAGATTAATCTAACCTGGCCGTCAAGCCAGAACAGGGACGTTTGCCGATTTCCATCATATTGGAACTTGTCAAGAGGACCTGAAGTGTTAAAGGGGTACCAAAGTGTTTGATCGTAGGGGGCCCGACCGCTGGGACGTGGGGGCCCTGGAAGCTTGATCTACACAATCATAAAGTAATCACGTATCCTAGTAAAAGGGAGTTAAAGGGGCTCGGAGCAGGAGGCGGTGATTGGGACATCACGGCCACGTCCATCGGGACGTCGCGTCACACCCCCTCCATTCATGTCTTCGGGAGGGGGCGTGTCGGCCGACACGCCCCCTCCCATAGACATGAATGGAGGGGGCGTGACGTGATGCCACGAGAGGCGTGGTCGTGATGTCACGACCACTGCCACAGTATCCTGGAGTTTGTTCAGAACTCTGGGTGCGGTGGGAGATCATAGGGGGCCCCAGCAGCAGGACCACGCTATCAGACATCTTATCCCCTTTCCTTTGGATAGGGGATAAGATGTTTAGCAGCGGAGTACCCCTTTAACCTTTAAAGGATCTGCTGCTAAAATCTTGGTGGCAGATACCACACGACACTTAAACAGGTCTTATGGAGTCCAGGCCTCGATAGGGCAAAGTTGTTTTTAAGGCACAAGGGGGAACTACGCAATATTAGGTTTTAATGTTCTGGCTGAACAGCGTGTGTTTTCTTGTTATACTATGTAAAATATTAGTTTTATTAGTGTAAATCAAAGACAATAACAAAATATTTTCTCATATTCTAGCAATTCTACAGCTGCCTTTTTTCGGTATTGTCCCCAGAATCCCAGCATCCATTTCCGCACATGAAATGAAACATCCCACTTCCAGCCATTCGTCATATTCCTGAATGCTTTACGAGCTGAATGGGATAAAGGGAAGCCGCAGTCGAGCGCTCGCACGCAGTGTTGTTTCAGTGAACCCTGCAGAGCGCCAGTCTACACATTTACAAAAGCCAGCGCACATGTCAAGTGAATGGGAGCCAGGCGATCCACGCTCATTATTGTAACCAGCAGCCCTCCGCTTTATTAACGGGTGTGTAATGGGTACGCGGTGAGACAGGTTCTCTGGAGTGGCACGATTCCAGCAATACGATGTGTATGAAGAACATAAGGCTGCGCAAAACTGCTCATTCACTTCTAAGATTCTTGGAATTTATAATAGAGGATATATATATATATATATATATATATATATATATATATAAGAAAATAATATCAATTCGAATAAAACAAAGTGTTAATGGGGTACTCCTCCCCTAGAAATCTTACCCCCTATCCAAAGGATGGAGATAAGATTTCTGATCGCGGGGGTCCTGCAGCTGGGACCCCCGCGAACTCTTTGCAGCACCCGTCCTTCGTGTAGGACGTCATGATGTCACGGCCACGCCCCTTGTGATGTCCTACCACGCCCCCTCAATGCAAGTCTATGGGAGGGGGCGTGGCTGCCGCCACGCCCCCTCCCATAGACTAGCATTGAGGGGCCGTGGCATGACGTCACGAGGGGCGTGGTTGTGACATCACGACCCCCGCCACCTGCTCCAAGCGTTCGGAACAAAATGTTCCAAGCGCTGTAGCAGCGGAGGACCCCTTTAAAATCAAATTGGCTGTATGTAACCCATATTTTAACACTCAAGTTTACTAGTCCAGTACACAAGGTAATAAGTCATTCACAGATCTAAGAAAAACTGATGCCAAACATTGGTTGCAAAAAAATCCAGAGCAATTTTCTAATACAATGCTACTTACGGTAATTGCAATACCAATCGGTATAATCTGTAAAGCCATATCCATATGAGCAGCAACAACTTCCACATGTAAAACAGGCTGCTTTGCTTGCAGATTTTTAGGCTTGTAAGGGTTCCACAGCAGAGCCCATTAAAGGGGTATTCCCTGATTTATTTTTTTATTTGACTATGCTACAGGGGTTGTAAAGTTAAAGGGGTACTCCGCCCCTAGACATCTTATCCCCTATCCAAAGGATAGGGGATAAGATGTCAGATCGCCACGGTGCCGCTGCTGGGGAGCCCCGGGGTCCACGCTGCGGCACTGCGCTATCATTACAGCACAGAGCGAGTTCGCTCTGTGCGTAATGACGGGCAATACAGGGGACGGAGCATCGTTACGTCATGGCTCCGCCCCTCGTGACATCACGGCCCGTCCCCTTAATGCAAGTCTATGGCAGGGGGAGTGATGACCGCCGCGTCCCCTCCCATAGACTTGTATAGAAAGGGGCGGGCTGTGACGTCACGAGGGGCGGAGCCGTGACGTAACGATGCTCCGGCCCCTGTATTGCGCGTCATTATGTGCAGAGCGAACTCGCTCTGTGCTGTAATGATAGCGCAGTGCCGCAGCGGTGATCCCGGGGATCCCCAGCAGCAGCACCGCGGTGATCTGACATCTTATCCCCTATCCTTTGGATAGGGGATAAGATGTCTAGGGGCGGAGTACCCCTTTAATGTAGTTCATAATATAGCGTCTGTACCTGTGTTTGATGGCTGGCCTCGCAATTCTTTCCCCCGACGTTCATTATTAGCAGCATACAAAATGAGAGCTGTTTCAGCTTTTCGCAGGTTGCAGTGCGGCCCGAGAGATTACATCACTAGTCCGGTGTTGAAAGGGAGTCTGTCTGGGTGGAGCGACCACTTGGGGGGGGGAATCATTCTCCAAAGGGATGCAGGGAATTGTAGTTTACAGCACGTCACAGCATGCAAGGCAGCTCAGGTGTGCTGCAAAATGGCTGATGTATGGAAGGTAGAAAGTGACCTCACACATACAAACAAGGGATCCTGGGACTTGTAGTTGGAGGGAGGGAACGCCAACAGGAAAAAGCCATTTCACAAAAAGAAAGCAGAAGCTTTATGGTTGACTTACAACAAAGCAATTTAGCCCCAAGACATGCATGGATCCTTCCTAAACATGTCCATTTCTGTCTGGCAGGTAAATACTAAAATGACCTTTTGGTGGATAACTCTTTCTGTGGATTTTACACTGCAGAGATTCCAATGCTGAAAATCAGCAGCAGGAAACTCTCGAGTGACCCACCCATGTGAACGCACCCTAAAACTGCATTTAAAAAAAAAAAATAATAATAATCTTTTTCCCTTGTTTCTGCCTGTTGGATTTTCTTTTTTTTTTTTTTATCAGTTAAAAGAAAGTCTCTAAAGGGTCTATTCACATATACAGTATTCTGCGCATATTTCATATGCAGGATTTGAAGCTGCAGATTTGATGCTGTGTTTAGTCATTTAGATTACACTGTACTCTACAGCATAAAGTCTGCAGCTTCAAATCCTATGCATCATATATACCCAGGATACTATACTTGTGAATACACTCTAAAGGGACTATCCGGTGGGTGGGCATTTTATTTTTTAATATGGCAATTCTGTCAGGTATAAAAAATTAAAATAAAGCTCTACTCACCTCCTGCGCTCCCCCGCTTCTTGTAGTATCCTGCTCTGGGGCCTGATGCCATCCTCTTCCTGCTTCCTGAGCCCAATACGTCATGGTGAAGCTCAGCGAATCGTTGGTCGGAGCGGTATCCTACCTTAGCCAGTAATTGGGCAGTGTGAGATATTAGGCCCTAACATCAGGAAAAAGACCCGGCTCAAACCCCATATGGCACATTGCCACTCAGTCAATCACTGGAGGAGGTGAGACGTCACTGCGGCCAGTGATTCGCTGAGCTGCAGCGGGATGTATGTAGCATGTGAGCCAGAAAGAGGATTGCACCAGGGACCGATGGAGTTTTATTTTTTATCTGACAGAACAGCCATAGTAAAAAACAAAAAAAAAAAATAAACACCCTCCAGCTCGATAACGTTTTAAGGCCTCATTCACACTACAGAGATACGTTGCAGTTTGCAGCAGCCTGCCATTGATTTCAATGGGATTCTGTTTAGTGGAACATTCAACAAGGAATTTGATTCCGCCAAAATAATGAGCATCTATATTTTACTAGGAGAATCCGCACAGAAAACTTGAACATACCCTTACGCTCTATGCTAGAAACAAAAAAATGCAGATGCCTCCAACTAAACTGAATAAGCGTGCAACCTAAGTCATTTAGTCCGAGACAAACAAGTGACATGATACAAATGTCCATGTACCTTTATACATACACAGTGACCCCCTCGACCTACGATGGCCCCAACACACGATAATTTCAACATGCGATGGGCTCTCAGAGGCCATTGCATGTTGAAGGCAGCATCAACATACGATGCTTTTGTATGTCGCGGCCATCACATAAACGGCTATCCGGCAGCGCTGACTGCTTCAGCTGCCACCGGATAGCCGTTTACGGTGCCCCGTGTGGTCCGCTGACGATCACTTACCTGTCCTCTGGGCTCCGGTGCGTCCTCTTCGGGATCCTCTGCATTGTCGGCGCTCTCCATCGACGTCATCACGTCGCTGCGCACGCCGTCCCGTCATCCAATAGGAGTGGCGTGCGTAGCGACGTGATGGCGGCGACGGAGAGCGAGGATGTCGGGGAAGCAGAGGCCTTGCTGGAGCGTCGGGGACACCTCGGGAACGCGGCGACAGCGATGGAGGGCGACATCCAGGGCAGCGGTGACGGTCCGGAGCGGCGGGGACACGCGAGTATAACCTCCAATACCAGTGGTCTTCAACCTGCGGAGCTCCAGATGTTGCAAAACTACAACACCCAGCATGCCCGGACAGCCAACGGCTGTCCGGGCATGCTGGGTGTTGTAGTTTTGCAACATCTGGAGGTCCGCAGGTTGTAGACCACTGTCCTATACTTTACATTGCACGGATCCCTCAACATGCGATGGTTTCAACAAACAATGGTCCGTTTGGAACGGATTACCATCATATGTTGAGGGACCACTGTACAAGGATCATCATCCACAATGAGAAACACAAAATATACATAACATAATACATGAGATATACTGAACAGATCTTACCAGATTCTTAAAAAGTGCAGTGAGTTCCTTGGTGAAGACGGAGAATTTTAGGAAGGCAGTTCCTAAATCTGGGTCATCTCTACAGACACAGCTACTTCCAAATTTTTCCAGTGCTTGGGTATACTGCTCTTCATTCTCTACGTGGGCTTAAAAGAGAAAAAAAAAAAGAAAATACCTATGTTAAAAACAGAGCATGTGACGCAAAACTATGAAAAATCCAGTTTATACATTTTACCACATTAGGCTATGAGAGAACAGTAAGAAAATGTCGCTGTTCTAAAATGTATTCCTCAAGTATCTACTCGATCTTATGGCCCTATGTACAGTGGATACAGGACAATGCCATTCTGTTAGAAAGGTATTATACAATAGAACAATAAACAGTTATCCAAACACAGAAAGCGTGGATACCGCTCACACCGGCGCCTATAATTTCTCCCACCTGTGCTGCGGACCAGCCGGTTCCGCCCACGGCAATCTCACGAACTCCAAAGAACTTTGTCCGGCACTCAAGGTAGGAGATAAAAACAGGCTTGTCTTTATTTATAAAGCAGTTCACATACAGAAGAATGGTCTGACGCGTTTCACCCACTGCGGGGCTTAATCGTAGACGTAGTGGCGGGTCACATGATTTGGTGGGGGGGGGTTGAACAGCGCTGGCGGGTCACATGATTTGGTGGTGGGGGGGGGGGTTGAACAGCGCTGGTAGGTGACGTATGATTAGTTCCCCGATGTGGGGACAGCGCTGCGCTGGGTTGATAATTCATTCCCAAGGGGGAGGGGTCAAACCGGTATTGCGGTATGGGAAAAATTCATATCGTGCAGCCCAAAAATTTCGGTATTCGGTATGAACCGGTATATCGCCCAGCCCTAGAGAAGTCAATCACTAAAAAGGATCGCTCACTGGACTCCTAAGCATAAAAAGACTATAACAAGAATAGAACTCTATAACATGATGCAGACAGGTCACGTTCTCTTTAAAATTGGGTACGATGCCCAGCGTAAAAAAATAAATTAAAATTAAATAAAAAAAAACAACAAAGGCAGAAAGGGTACATAAGAAATTGCATAGACGGAAGTATAAAGAGAGATATTACAATGAACGCCGACATCTCCAGCAGGCGTCTCTACAGAACACTGACTGACACACAGACATATATATAACCCATCATTGGTCATTTATGGCAGAGACAGAAAATCATTTACCTGAATGAGCGAAGGAGAAAAGAGAAGAAAAAATAAAATGAGATTTCAGCTCCTGGAGCTGACTGAAATAAACTACCATATTTTTCGCCGTATAAGACGCACTTTTTCTTCCCCAAAACTGGGGGGGAAAGTCGGTGCGTCTTATACGGCGAATACACCCCTATCGCGGCGGTCCCTGCGGCCATCAACGGCCGGGACCCGCGGCTAATACAGGACATCACCGATCGCGCTGATGCCCTGTATTAACCCTTCAGACGCGGCGATCAAAGCTGACCGCCGCGTCTGAAGGGAAAGTGACACTAACCCGGCTGTTTAGTCGGGCTGTTCGGGACCGCCGCGATTTCACCGCGGCGGTCCCGAACAGCCCGATTGAATAGTCGGGTTAGTGCTTACAGGACACCGGGAGGGACCTTACCTGCCTCCTCGGTGTCTTCTCCGTTCAGGGATCCCCTGTATGGCTGGCGCTCTCCTTCCTCGTCATCACGTTGTCGCGTACGTGCGTCGGCGTGCGTAACGACGTGATGGCGGCAACGGAGAGCGAGGATACCCGGCCGGCAGCAGAGACGTTGCGGAGCGACGGCGACAGCGATGGAGCGACATCCAGGGCAGCGGTGACGGGTCCGGAGCGTCGGGGACACGTGAGTATTACCTCCTATGCAGTGGTCTTCAATCTGCGGACCTCCAGATGTTGCAAAACTACAACTCCCAGCATGCCCGGACAGCCAACGGCTGTCCGGGCATGCTGGGAGTTGTAGTTTTGCAACATCTGGAGGTCCGCAGGTTGAAGACCACTATTGGGTTCAAAATCTTAATTTTTTTAGATTTTGCACCTATAAATTGGGTGCGTCTTATACGCCGGTGCGTCCTATAGGGCGAAAAATACGGTACTTCTTTTTCATCTCCCAGGAGGCCATGCTGAATACATTATTATGGGGAAGTTTATAAGCTGGTGTTGGAAGGTTCAGATCCTTGACATCTTTGAGGACTTCATTAGGTAATGGCTAAAATACAGACTATAGTAAAGAAAAATGGGGCAATTCCAGAGACTTTGCCACCAAGGTTTAGACTGGCATCATTGTGGTCATGTGGTGGCGCAGTGCCAGTGATCACAGTTGTCCGCTGTATTGAGTTACAACAGGATTCTCCATCCTCCCCAGCAATTGGCATGGACTTGGTAATTCATGGTCAAGATTTTTCTTTCTCCAGTTTTCTTCCACATCTGGTCATTTACGTGGACACCATCCAAGTACATTCCTTCTAGGATCTACTGCTACATAAACGGGGTTGTCTGATGCCACAAAACTGGTGCACGCAGGCTCGGACTGGGATAAAACTGAAAAATAAATGATACTCCCCTGCTGTGCCATGCACATCCCGATGGTCCCAGGTTCCTGCTGGGCAGAGTGCTTTCATTTCTACAAAATTGGCTCAGTAGGCATTTTCTGTGCAGGAAGTGCTTCTCTGCCAGGACCGTACATGGAGGTGGATCGAGGAGGGTGAGTATCATTATTTCTTCATTCTTATTCTTGCCCAGGCTCATACACCACAACTAATGTAAATGTAAGGTAATGTACATGGGGAAGAAAAATCTGGGCTGGGATTACGTATTAAATAGGAGAACACTTGGGACGACTGATGTGGAAAAGCATTTAGGGGTCTTAGTTAATAGTGAATTTAGCTGTAGTGACCAGTGTCAGGCAGCTGCTGCCAAGGACAATAAAATCATGGGGTGCATCAATAGGAGCATAGATGCCCACGACAAGGAAATAATTCTACCACTGTACAAATCACTAGTCAGACCACACATGGAATACTGTGTACAGTACTGGTCAGACCACACATATAATACCGTGTACAGTACTGGTCAGACCACACATAGAATACTGTGTACAGTACTGGTCAGACCACACATATAATACTGTGTACAGTACTAGTCAGACCACACATAGAATACTGTGTACAGTACTGGTCAGACCACACATATAATACTGTGTACAGTACTGGGCACCAGTGTACAAGAAAGATATAGTGGAGCTGGAGAGGGTACAAAGATGGGCAACAGGGTAATACGGGGAATGGGAGGACTACAGTACCCAGAAAGATTATCAGAATTAGGGTTATTTAGTTTAGAGAAAAGAAGACTTAGGGGAGACCTAATAACTATGTATAAATATATCCGGGGACAGTACAGAGATCTCTCTCATGATCTATTTATACCCAGGACTGTATCTATAACAAGGGGGCATCATCTACATCTAGAGGAAAGAAGGTTTCTACACCAGCACAGACGGGGGTTCTTTACTGTAAGAGCAGTGAGACTGTGGAATTCTCTGCCAGAGGAGGTGGTCATGGTGAACTCTGTAAAAGGGGTCTAGATGAATTTTTGGAGAATAATAACATTACAGGTTATGGACTCATTAGGGATATAGGTTGAACTTTATGGACTGGTCTTTTTTCGACCCTATGAACTATGTTACTATGTAACTGTAGAGTCGGACAACCCTTTTAAATTCAGGTTTGATCTTCGTTTGTGTTCTACTACGTGTTCTTCCGTTTTACTATGTTTCTGGATTCCCCACTTGTTCACAATATTTAGCCTTTCTTTGTTATTGTACTTCTTGCCATCTATCAGCACCACCACCACCATCTATGACACTATTCTCGGGAATGAGACTTGAGGATCATCATGGAGAGATAGCCCACATCTCCTAATGGAAATTGAAAGGAGAAAACAATGGGAACCCCCAAAAGTTACCATACACATTAGTGAAAAGTCACCACCCACCAGCCTTGGCAGGATCGTCTGACTAACATGTATGGGGACTATCTGACTCTCCTCCGACAGATAATGCTGGGGGAGGGGAGGGTCGCGCATGTTGGAGATCAGCTGCCTGATCCCAGTTTTCTCAGACAGAAGCTGCCACCAGAGGAGTCCGTCAGTGGCTTACTCTTAATCTCTCCATGACAATACATAAAGGTTCAGCATAATTGAATGTTCAAATGAATTAAAGGGGTACTCTGGTGGAAATTTTTTTTTTTTTCAAATCTACTGGTGCCAGAAATCAACTGGTTTCTAGTCTGGTCACAGTGCTCTCTGCTGACACCTCTGTCTGTGTCAAGAACTGTCCAGAGCAGAAGTAGTTCGCTTTTACTCTGGACAGTTGCTGACAGGGACGGAGGTGGTGCCAGAAAGAAACATGACCTTCTCGCCCCAGGTATACACAATGTATGAATGTAGAGAACTACAGTGAAACCTCTCCAAAAGACAACCTATTTGAGAAGATTACTCCATTACCCACACCAGATTTTCAGTTGCACATTTATTATGCCTTCTCTGAGAAGACCCCTGCACCACAGAAGACCAATTTTTGGGTGGTCCTCTCCTAGAGGTTTCACTGTATTCATATTTTCATGATGAAAGAAACGAGAGGGTGTCATGGTCCCAATACATGGAATCATTTCTTGATAAGGTCTACTGACAGGGTATTCATTTTTGTAAAGACACCACCACCCCCAGAAGACCACTTTTTGGTGCAATTTTGGGTGGCACTCTCCAAGAGGTTTCACTGTATTGTTCTCATGATGAAAAATAAAGAAAGGGTGTCACGACCCCAACAGATGGAATCATTTCTTGGTAAGGTCCATTGACAGTGTATGAATACTCGAATGGGGTTCTGACTGAAGATGGAATAATTTCTTCCTAAGGTCCATTGACAGTGTATGAATACTCGAATGGGGTTCTGACTGGAGATGGAATCATTTCTTCCTAAGGTCCATTGACAGTGTATGAATACTCGAATGGGGTTCTGACTGGAGATGGAATCATTTCTTGCTAAGGTCCATTGACAGTGTATGAATACTCGAATGGGGTTCTGACTGGAGATGGAATCATTTCTTCCTAAGGTCCATTGACAGTGTTTGAATACTCGAATGGGGTTCTGACTGGAGATGGAATCATTTCTTCCTAAGGTCCATTGACAGTGTATGAATACTCGAATGGGGTTCTGACTGGAGATGGAATCATTTCTTGCTAAGATCCATTGACAGTGTATGAATACTTGAATGGGGTTCTTCTGACTGAAGATGGCGTTTAGGTCTTCGATAAATCAGGTTGTCCTCTTTCGGCCTTCTGGATGCTTTGTAGTTCCCAAAATGCAGAAAAGTGGAAAGGTTCACAAGTAAAGTTGCCTACAGACAAATGCTTTTTAGAGGATTCTGCCGACAATCCAATATCTACTGGCGCAGCCAGGAAACAGATTAGACGGCCTGGATTTTTCCTGTCTGATCCATCTCCCCTCATTCATCTAAACTTATCGGACATCCTCATTGTCAGCCAAATTTTATATCTTTGGCAGTAGAGTGCCAGGGAAAGCTTCATTTAAAAGGAAAAGACGCAAGAACATCATTGGACTTTCAGGAAACTACAGAAGATGCTTATTTACATTGCTGCACATATGTTCACACTTTCTTTTTACACTGATTTTAGACACATAAGGTTCAGCATCCACTGTATGTGAATGGTGTTTCCACAACTCCCTATTCACATGCAATGGAAAAAGTCTGCTGTGGATATAAAGGTATAAAGGATATAAAAGGATTTGACACCTGCACATCAGACGCTCAACCTCTACTCTCTTCTGTGGCACAGCAAATAAAAACATTGTGTGAATATCGCCTAAAGCAGGGCTTTATTATCAGAGGAAATGTGTTATTCATCCAGGAACCAGCAAAAAAGATAGGAGCCAGGATGCTGCACCTCACGCAAGGTCATATGATTAGTCATTAGTGTCCCCTCATCCCCATGTGTCACAGTCATTAGTGTCCCCTCATCTCCCCGTGTCACAGTCATTAGTGTCCCCTCATCTCCCCGTGTCACAGTCATTAGTGTCCCCTCATCTCCCCCTGTGTCACAGTCATTAGTGTCCCCTCATCTCTCCCTGTGTGTCACAGTCCTTAATGTCCTACCATGATAGGACACTAGTCATTAGTGTCCCCGCATCTTTACTTGTGTCCGAGTCATAAGTGTCCCCCTATCTCTCCCTGTGTCCCAGTCATAAATGTCCCCTCATAGCTGCCTGTGTTACAGTTATTAGTATCCCCTCATCTCTCCCTGTGTCAGTCATTAGAGTCTCCACATCTTTACTTGTATCCCAGTAATTAGCGTCCCCTTATCTTTCCCTGTGTCAGTCATTAGTGTCCCCTCATCTCTCCCTGTGTCAGTCATTAGTGTCCCCTCATCTCTCCCTGTGTCATAGTCATTAGTGTCCCCTCATCTCTCCCTGTGTCACAGTCATTAGTGTCCCCTCATCTCTCCCTGTGTCAGTCATTAGTGTCCCCTCATCTCTCCCTGTGTCATAGTCATTAGTGTCCCCTCATCTCTCCCTGTGCCACAGTCATTAGTGTCCCCTCATCTCCCCCTGTGTCATAGTCATTAGTGTCCCCTCATCTCTCCCTGTGTCAGTCATTAGTGTCCTCATCTCCCTGTGTCTCACAGCCATTAGTGTCCCCTTATCTCTCCCAGTGTCAGTCATTAGTGTCCCCTCATCTCTCCCTGTGTCAGTCATTAGTGTCCCCTCATCTCTCCCTGTGTCAGTCATTAGTGTCCCCTCATCTCTCCCTGTGTCACAGTCATTAGTGTCCCCTCATCTCTCCCTGTGTCACAGTCATTAGTGTCCCCTCATCTCTCCCTGTGTCATAGTCATTAGTGTCCCCTCATCTCTCCCTGTGTCACAGTCATTAGTGTCCCCTCATCTCCCCCTGTGTCATAGTCATTAGTGTCCCCTCATCTCTCCCTGTGTCAGTCATTAGTGTCCTCATCTCCCTGTGTCTCACAGCCATTAGTGTCCCCTCATCTCTCCCAGTGTCAGTCATTAGTGTCCCCTCATCTCTCCCAGTGTCAGTCATTAGTGTCCCCTTATCTCTCCCTGTGTCAGTCATTAGTGTCCTCTCATCTCCCTGTGTCTCACAGTCATTAGTGTCCCCTTATCTCTCCCTGTGTCAGTCATTAGTGTCCTCTCATCTCCCTGTGTCTCACAGTCATTAGTGTCCCCTTATCTCTCTCGTCGCAGTCATTAGTGTCCTCTCATCTCTCTTGGCGCAGTCATTAGTGTCCCCTTATCTCTCTCCGTCGCAGTCATTAGTGTCCTCTCATCTCACTGTGTGTCACAGTCATTACGGTCCCCTCAGTGTTGATTGGCTGTAGTGATTATTGTACGTCAGCTGCTCATGACATAAGAGCGGAGCAAGCACGGACCCAAAGCAGAACGGGGGATCAGCACGAGAATAGAGGCGGGGGTAAGTAAAGAAGTGTTTTTTTTTTTTTAATGGCTGACAAAAACCTGGGCACAATAACAAAATTCTCAATCGCCATGGTAGCCTGGCTTCTGGGATTTGTTGAACCCTGGTCTAAAGGCCTACACCTTAGTAAAAAATCAGCTGTACCTGGCGTTTAAGGTGGGGTCAGCCCACCCTCTAATGTGTAAGGAGGCCTCCTGATTCTCCCTCCACAGATAAAGTTGGGGGAGGAGAAAAATTGGACATGTTGGATTTTAACCTTTTGTATTTGGAGAGAAAAACGGTCACAAAAGCTTCCTGGTAGCGGCTTAAACTCTGCACTTCATTCAGAGCACATGCCCGAGTATGGAATTAACAGGAGAAACTTCCAACCAACAGCTATTAAAATGTGTATGGGCACCTTTAGAGGGGTGGTGCTAAATCATGCAAAGGGGTCTGCATTTTACCCACAGAAACAGCGCCATTCTTGTCCCTGGGCTGCGTCTAATATTGAAGCGCAACCCCATTCACGTGAACACAAGTAAGCTGCAAAACTAAAAACAGTTCATGGTCAAAAGTGTTGCAAAACTACAACTCCCAGCATGCCCGGACAGCCAACGGCTGTCCGGGCATGCTGGGAGTTGTAGTTTTGCAACATCTGGAGCTCCGCAGGTTGAAGACCACTGGTATTGGAGGTTATATTCGCGTGTCCCCGCTGCTCCGGATACTCACGTGTCTCCGCCGCTGCCCTGGATGTCACCCTCCATCACTGTCGCTGCGTCCCTGGGGTGTCCCCCGACACTCCGGGAAGGTCTCTGCTGCCTGGGAACGTCGCTCTCAGTCACCGCCATCACGTCGCTGCGCACGCCGCTCCTATTGGATGACGGGACGGCGTGCGCGGCGATGTGATGACAACGATGGAGAGCGCCGACAATGCAGGGGATCCCGAGGAGTACGCTACGGAGCCCCGAGGACAAGTAAGTGATCATCAGCGGACCACACGGGGCACCGTAAACGGCTATCCGGTGGCAGCTGAAGCAGTCTGCGCTGCCGGATAGCCGTTTATGTGATGGTCCCGACATACAAAAGCATCGTATGTTGATGTTTCCTTCAACATGCGATGGCCTCTGAGAGGCCATCGTATGTTGAAATGATCGTATGTCGGGGCCATAGTAGGTCGTGGGGGGGGGGATCACTGTACACTGATGTAATGTACGGTTCTACCCACTAATCCAGCTTTGATAGGACGTCTTAAGAATTCCAAAATCTACAGCAAGCCTTTCATAGCAAGAGGTTCCCTTTAACATTTCAGGTACAGCAGTGTAAAGCGTACATCCTAAATCATCCATGCTAAATATGACTCATTAATGCAAGTGCTTTACTCGTGCTGCTCGTCTGATATTGACGAATGCCTGACACGTCGAAGTGCTCGCATAAATTACGACAATTCCAGAGATGGTAATATACTTAATGTGGCTACACAGCAAAAATCAGATCTCTGGAGAGCGAGGTAACCAAAGGAAGACTCCTTCAATAAGAGAAGTCTTATTGAAATGGCATAGCGTAAAATGCAAAAAAAGGAATTAAGGACGAAAAACAGAGAATAAAAAAATAAAAAATAACAAAACACAAAACTAAAACAAAGCTAGAGTTTAGGGATATTTTGATACAGACATTCTGCGTGGCCCAAGGGTAAAAGAGTGGAGCCCCAGGTAAGTCTATAGGACTTTCAGTACACTTCCCGATTGTGTTACTCTCCGGCTGCAGAGAATGCATGAGAGTTTTAAAGAGTACAGTACTCTCACAGAAAAACTAATGCTTATATCCGTTACTAGTCACTTGTCACTATGTAGATGCTTTACATGTCTTTTTTACATATCTCTTCTGTATTTGGCTCACAAACTCCTCTGTTCTGTTGCTCGCTCATTCCGACATCCACTGCTCAGGAAGGGGCGTGTCCAAAGCAAGCACTGAGCCTGCCACTACTCACCATACAGTCACTTCCTCCCCGAGTCTGCTGTGCTGTGTCTCTTTTTACATCTTGCTGCTGGACCAATGTCATGGTATGATTTAGGTTTAGGTAAGAAGATTATGCAACACCGTAAACTCAACTAGTAAATAATAAACTTAAAGGGGTACTCCCATGCCCAAGCGTTCTAAACATTTTGTTCAGAATGCTTGGAGGAGGCGGCCGTGATCGTGACGTCATACCACACCCGCTCCATTCATGGTGGGAGGCGGAACCCCTACGATCAGACATCTTATCCCCTATGCTTTGGATAGGGGATAAGATGTCTAGCACCAGAGTCATAACATGAGATAAAAGTCACCTAAAATGATTGATTTTCCCAATTTTCCCCAAATAGTCAACTATAAGTTGGCCAAGTTTCTTTAGGAAATGACCAATAACTAACAAAAGGATTGGGGATTTTAAAATCCAATATGCCCAACCAAGGTCTCCTCCTATATCTGCTGTTGGGTGGGCCCCATGCATGTTAGGTGGTTGGTGAATGCACCAAGAGGGAGATGGTTTGCTGTTCCTGACCAAAAAAAAAGGTTCAGACATCTAATGTGTTTTGGGTTTGCTTGAGTGTCAGTGAACAATCTGCGTATTGGGGACTAGGCTGTAAGCTGGTGGTCACCGTCACGTTCAGGTTTATACGCTATTGACAACTCAGCAGTGGTGACCACCCCAATGACAGCCTGAAGGTCTACGGTATAGATTGTAAAGGGAACGGTTACTGCTACTCCGCTGATAAATGGGCCGAGAACCCACACACTCTCCCCGTTGAAAACCGAGCAGAGGATTCCAAAAAGCAACATGGAATAAATATTATTATAGCATGGCGTGCTGAAGGTAATGCAGTTCCCTTGCAGCCCATGACACTCGTATTGATGTTACCGGCAACACTTTTACCAATTAGGATAAATCCCCATCTGTATTTTGGGCAGTCGTAATGGGCCTAATGGGGAAAATCAGCAATTGTTTTAAGCAATTGAGTTGCTGTTGCAGAGCCCAGTGGTTTAGTATGTTAATACGTGCGGAGTGCAGGGCCGATAGCGTGCAGTAATAGCAGGCGAACGAGAGAGAAGGCATCTTAATGAGGCAATTATCCGGGCAGCTGACGGTGCTTGGCATGAGGGCACAAAATCAAGCGCTGGCATTGAAAATGTGCGACTGTCAATGCTAAGAGATGACATGAGGAGTCTGTCTGGAGAATGCACCTGTGTATAATGTAAGAAGACATCATGGAGTCGAATTGTGTTCATTACCTTTAATAATGAAGGTTATAGAGAGGTTGGGAGAGGAGCGGCGTGGGCACAAAGATGCCTGTAGCCGCAGATAATGACAGATTAGGAGTGAACTGTCTAGACAGCAAGGGGGAGAACCCCGGGTCTCCTATCTATGAATACTGGAGATGTCTAATACAGTGACATATATCACATAATGGGATGAAATGGCCAAGTGCTAACAGATACCATGCACCGAGCAGGGCTCCCCCACGCATACAGGTGCCAACTCTAATGATTTCCAGACATACTCTGCTGCCGAGAAAGGAGTGGAGCTACAAGTTATAATTTATAGAAGAAAATATAAATCTAAAAACAAAAAACTGGCACTACTGCAAGCACAAGCCCCATGTAGCTTCACAGCATAATAAACCACGAATCGCAATAAACTACAGCGACTGAAAAAGGCTGACAAAACCCTGGGCGCCACCACGAAATCCTCAACGAGTGTCCGTCCATTTAAAGAACCAACTGTTTTACTTACCTCCAGCTCCATTCCTGCAATGATTCCACATTCTGTCTGCGGTCAGCACTCTAGTGTTACAGGAACGGCGGGCATTAGGTGACTGCCACAGTGAGGCTGCGGATTGACTAAGACCATCATTTCACACTGGAGCATCAACCGAAGACCAAAGGCAGAACGGGGAATCAGTGTTGAAAAGACGACAAGGATTGCACTCACCGTCCGTACAGCGTTTTATTGATAGTAGTCAGGCATAACGAGCTGGTACAAGAGCAGAGGCGGGGGACGTAACCGGGACAGACTGTTTCATGTTTAGTAACGCTTCTTCCAGCCGGTATACCGCTTTTTACAACCATTAAGTGATTTATGATGAGAAATGTGTCTGTCGATATCACATTTTTATGAAGGCTATTTTTTTCGTATCTAAAGTAATTATGCAAGAAAACTGGCTTAACTACAAAGATAAATCTCCCCAATTGTTTCAAACGCTATTCATGCAATGAAAACCAAGGGTCCCCTAGGATTGTTAAAAAGAACCAAGATAGGAAAGACCCTAGTGAATGTAGCTGCAGAAATCTCCATTACATTAAATAAACAGGAGATGGACCATATCACTGCTAACCAGCGGCATCTCAACGTAGTAACGCAGTAAATGATATTGACTGAAACAATGCAGATGGGAAAATTAACTTTGGGATTCCTCATGTGCTATGGATTACAGTAGCTATACTCGTATTCCATTACTGCCAGACAACTCCCAGGAGCCAGATAGCCAATGTTCAGGGATATACTATATTGTTATCCACAGGTCACATGTGACAGCTCTTATTTCCTCCATTCATGCAAGGTTTGCGGAAAAATATGGAAGCATCTATTATGTGAAAGAGGAACTTAGAAAAATAGACAATTACATAAAACATTCCAAAAATGTGTAGACGAACCAGACTCATTTTCTCCTGTCTTCTTTCATTCAACATAGGGGAAAAAAATATCAAAAAAATAATACAAAAGTGGAAATGCCCTCCAAACAATGCATAGGGATGTGGTACGCCAATTTTATAAAGAGAGAATGCCCCTTCTATATTAAGGAAAAATACAATAAGAGGAAACATATTATATTGTATTTCCAGCTCCTATGGAGACATATGTGTTTGGCAGACTGGTCTTCACCTATGAAAGTTATCTTGACTGGGACCTGATTGTGGCTCTCAATGCTCAGATACCCCCAGGACTTACAGTTGCACAAACACACACATGCAAGAAAAACATAGAAAGCATGTTATCAGTACTGGCAGACAAGTATAATAGCAACTCGCCAACAGATGACAGGAACAGGAACGATGGAATGGATGAGGGATGATGGTGATGGGAATGATCAATGGCAGTCAGGAATGTAACAGAAAATGACAAACTAGAGAAATAGGAAGAACAGACCGTAGCTTCCCCTACTCTTCCCCTAGATCTGTCCCTAAATACGAAAACAAACACCAGATATAACTAAGCCTTACTGCTCCTGCAACTATTCTTATGACAACCCTAGTCTACAACTTTCCTAAAAGAACAACAAACAGGGACACACGAACTTAGCGAGAAGGTAAATTTTCACAGCAGTAACTTCTAAATACAGATATAAGGACTGCAACATAGAACCAATTTAGAAACTGGGACAAAACTAAGGCACTAAAGAACATAAAGAACACTGGAAACAAAAGGCACAGAGCATATGCTATAATCGGCACCACAATGCAAAAGCCAGGGATATTTAAAGAGTGCCAACTGCCAGATCCTGCGGGAGAAGTTCTTAACCGGCTGCTGCTGTATCACTGCCAGATCTGTGCTGTACCCCCATTTTAATTAATGAGCAGACCGCACTCCGCTATTGACTCTGGTCGGCTCATACTCTGACCACATACAGTTTTTGCCCGAAAACCATGGTCTGCAGTTCAGGTCAAAAGTTGGATATGGTCTGAGCCGACCTGTATACTTTTTAGGAATCCCGTGGTTAGTTTTAATAATCGATTGACAGCTAATTTTGTATGCAAACTCAAAACAGGCTGTCAATCCCCAAGTAGGACCGCCCACTGGACACCTAAGTTTAGAATAAGAAGAAATAGAATACAAGTTATACAGATTTTTGTTTCCAGCAAACCTATACATCAACCTGCTCAGCTCCTCTTGCTCCATAACATCCTGCCTGCAGAATAAACTGCATTTTCAAATAGTCAGGTTCTTGTTTTCGGGAACTTTCATGACGCTACAAGGTAAAAGTACCAAGTACTTAGCCAATGTTTTATGACTTGCAATATGATAAGTATCTTATTGTAATTACCCAATATGAAGAAGCAGTTCTAAAAAGGTTTAGTTGTCTTAGTAATAGGGCCCTAAGTAAAAGTTGACAAATCCTTCTCCTACAAAGCATATAAATGCAGCGCACCATTAGGAATAGTAACATTAGAGCGTCCAGCCCTGCCCCCGGGTTAGAATATGAATCCAGAAAATGTATATCTGGTATGTAAGTCTATGTGATAATGCAATAATTGTAGATGCTCGGCGTCTGTAAATCCATCTTAAACGCTGGATTTACACCTCTTTCACTGGTAGTTTCCCTGTAAAAGCTGAGCGGAGGCGTGTAATTCTGATGGATAACACCAAAGCAATCTGTGCTCCGGCATTAAGGGGGCAAGTGGCTTGTCCACCCCGGATCAAAGGCTACAGACAAGTGGCAGCACTCCAGTACATCGAGGCTCAGTGCTAATGGATTCCACTGCTAACAAGGTGTCAGATTATTTTTAAAGGTGACTTCTCCATGTGACCCGCTTGTGCATTATTCATCCCAGGAACCTGCACATAATGGATATGCTTGTTTAACCATTGCGTTCAGCAAGTACAATGCACAGAGACAGTCATTAATATGAATGCTTGTTAGGAATTTTCAGATCTTGTTAAAATAAAGTCTACTACCGATAGTGTCCCTTTGGTACGGTTGTAACCCTGATGTTTTTGTTGAGGCATTGGTCCTCAGTGTTTTTGTTATTGTATCCTTACCCCTTCCCTGTCTTCCCTTTTTTCTTTTTACCCCTCCCCCCCTTCCCACATCCCATTTATTGCCGATTTTTTTTTTTATTAAACGTTGAATGAGAAAAAAAAATTATTCTGCAAAATTTTTTATTTTTTACATTAAATTTAGAGAAAAAAAAAAAAAAAAGAGCTCTATCGCCCATCATCCAAGGGAGTGGGGCTTAATGGGGATGGCCAGTTTAGAAAACACACGTTTCGTATACTGTCTATAAGGGGCCCTCAGTTTCGCATCCTCGTATCTTTCTTACCTATAGCGCTTCTGCCCACAGGAGGTTTCGGTCCTACCTCGCCTTTGCATTTACTTCCAGGCAGTGCAACCGAGAGGAGGTATCTGGTAACTATAAAAGCAAGTACAATAAGCGATTGTGTGAGATAGCGATCGTGTGAAAGTATACAATTGTTTGAAAGTATACAAGTGGGTGGGACCTAAAATTAAGGGACTTTAAAATCAAGTTTAATTGAAATTTTTGCTTCAGTTTTTTACTGTTTATTTTTATAAACTCCAAAACCAAGATGGCCTCCATGCTGGAAAATGTAGTTAAGTGTACATCTTGCATGATGTATGCAATCCTTGAACAGCAGTTTGAGGGTGCATATTGTTGTGCAGGATGTATGCGAGTTGTTCATGTTGAAGTACAGATCCTGGATCTAGAGGAGCAATTGGCAACATTGGGACGCATTGGCAACTTGGAGAGGAGTCTCCTGCTCACTGAGCAAGTACTCTCGGGGGTAGAGGTGGGGGAGGATAGTGGGACGGAGGGGCAGGACAGTCAGGCAGCTAACTGGGTAAGGGTGCATGCACACTACGTTTCTTAAGATACGGGACTGTATACGGCTGGGGAGAGGGGGCGGAGAGTCGGGGGCAGGGCAACCGCATGCTGCAGTATGTTGTCCCGTATCTAATGTATTTCAATGAGCAACTGGAGTGAAACGCTGCCTCCGGTCGGCTCCGTTTTTGCCCGTAAACTGTTTCCCGACCGGACCTAAAAACGTAGTCAACAGTGTTTTTAGGTCCGGTCAGGAAACTGTATACGGGGCAAAACGGAGCAAACTGGAGGCAGCGTTTCACTCTGGTCGCTCATTGAAATACATTAGATACGGGACGGCATGCGGCAGCATGCGGTTGCCCCGCCCCCGACTCTCCGCCCCCCTCTCCCCAGCCGTATACAGTCCCGTATCTTAAGAAACGTAGTGTGCATGCACCCTTACAGTTAGAAAATGGGGTAGAGGAAAAAGTGTCAGGGAAGCTAGTCCTGAACTGGCACACCCCAACAAGTTTGCCTGGTTGGCCATGAGGGGGACGCCATTTCAGTGGTAGCAGTACTGCAGCAGGACTCTGCCTCTGACCGCCATGGGGATGTCTGCTCCAGTAGGGAGTGAAGGAGGAGTGCAGGGCAGGCCAGACAGGTACTGGTAATTAGGGGTGTGAATTGCCAAGAATTTGGCGATTCGATTCGAATCGCGATACCAGTGTGGCGATTCGATATATCCCGATATATCGCGATACCGTCTAGGTGACGATACATCGCGATATATCGCCCACCTGGGAGCATTCATAGATCCCAATAGACGCCGCTGTCAGCTTTGACAGCGGCGATCTAGTACTCCGGTGCTCACTTTTCTCATGTTATCCCGTCCGGGCTGCAAAATAAAATAAAACGCACTTTATCTTACCTGCCAACGAGCCCGCGGAGCTCCGGTACAGTCCGGTACAGGTGTTCGGTCCCCGGGCTGTATTCTTCTTACTTCCTGTTAGCCCGGCACGTCACATGGAGCTTCAGCCTATCACTGGCTGAGGCGGGACATCGCTGCGGCTGGTGATAGGCTGAAGCTCCATGTGACGTGCCGGACTAACAGGAAGTAAGAAGAATACAGCCCGGGGACCGAACACCTGTACCGGAGCTCCGGGGGCTCGTTGGCAGGTAAGATAAAGTGCGTTTTATTTTGCAGCCTGGATAGGATAAAATGAGAAAAGTGCGCACCGGATACTCCTTTAATAGCCAGCCGCGGCGATTGCCGCATGCTGGCTATTAGCGGCGGCCCCCGGCTACTGAAATCAGCCAGGGGTCGCATAGTACGGAGTGGGCACGAGTCGGAGCCCGCTCCATAGCCGTGTCAGATCCGGCCTGCCCGGCTCCACAAATGTGGAACTTTTATCTCCTGATGCCCAGGACATGACATGCTGTTCCGGGCGTCCGCAGATAAAAATTCCACATCCCTAAAAGAATCGATTCAAAAATATTTTGAATCGATTCTGTATCGGCAAATGAAAAAAATCGCGATTATCGCGAGAATCGATTTTTTCTTACATCCCTACTGGTAATGGGAGACTATTATTAGGGGGACAGACAGGGCGATTTGTCACAAAGACCGGGATCGCCGAACAGTGGGTTGTCTTCTTGGCGCTCGAGTATGGCACATCACGGATCGGGTTGACAGGTTGCTGGGTTTGGCTGCCCTGATGAAACCGGTTCCCTCCAGTTCTGGTCATTGGGCCGGGGGGGGGGGGGGGGGGGGGTCTAGAGCCGGGGTACTTTTAATGCCTCGGAGAGTGATGACCCTGAGGTGCCCAAACTCACTGGGTGTAATAGCACACTGAGTGGATGCACTGCACCACACACTTCACCTTTTGGCACTCACCCCTTTGACTCCCGGCTTTTTGGCTAGGATCAGGGAAATGTTTTATAGATCCGGCCGGATGTCCGGGCCGTAACTCATGGCACACATTCACTTATTTATTTGTTTGACTTTTGATCACTGTGCCACCTTATGCGTGTTGTTCATCACTAGGATTCGTCCGGGTGCAGTAGCCTTTCTGGGTGTTCCTCCTGCAGGTCCAGGGGAGGTGTGTGTGGCCATTAGCGTCCTCATCTCTCTGCAAACCCTGGGCATTCCTGCATGGGCAGGATGCCATTGGTATACGGATCTGTGGGCAAATACTTGAGCTAATGCCTAGGTTGATGCCAGGAGCACTTGTGGTCCCCCTAGTAGCTCCGGTGAAAAGGGACATTAAACCTGGACCCTTACAGGTGCCTTTTGGCCCAGAGGGGAAGGGTGGTTTTGTTGGGGGGCCTCTCTCCATTCGGACAAGGGCTTTGCAATGGACCGTGTCCTCGTGCACGTTTTTTTTTTTTTTTTTTTGAGTGTAACACGTATGCACTATTTTCTTGCACTTAGGTGATATAGAGCATGTCCCTCAGCTCTTAGATAAATAGAGGAGCCTACACACGCATTAATGGCATTTGTACACCAACAATTTTTTATTGCTATGGGTCCAAACACTTTGACCTCCATCAATGCTAGAATAATATACCAGGGGCTCTAGTAAGGCATTAAACCTCTATGTCTCCTGTAGACCATCTCAGCTTCTCCAGAAGGGTAAATGGTGGATAAAGAACAATAGTCAATGGCTATCCATGCAGCCACCAGAAGAAGCCAAGAAGGGCCAACGAGAGACAAAGTAGCACAGTGTTCTCACTTAGTTTCGGTGCTTTGGGGGTGCAACCTTTATACTGAGACAACACATAGCTTCTAGGGTATTCAATCATTTTATGATCGGGTACGGCCAGTCCTCCAGGACCAAGACTGATCCAAAGATTGGAGGGACAGCATCGTTGGTTTAGCACCATGTCCTATTCTAAGACTTACCTGCACAGCGGCAATCCAGGACATAAAAAGGTGTCAGCATATTGCTTATCGCTCCACAATATGCCCATTACCTTTACCGGCCCCAACATGGTCAGCTAGTTGCTATACTTGGGCACCTCCTGCCACTATAAATTTATTTAGCAGGACTCAATAGCGGGGTTAGCTGCACTTTTGTGTTCTATTATATACATGTAAATGTGCCGGAAGTGGCCCAAACATATAGCCACTAGCTATGTTTCAGCTATATATATATATATATATATATATATATATATATATATATATATATATTAAAAACACATGCATCAAACTCCTAGATTAGAAGAAAATTCCAGAATAGACGCCACCCCTCCATAAAACAAGGGTTAGCTTCTATTCAAGGACCATTTGAATAGTAATAAAGATTTGTAATAAAGTATATGATGTCTAGAAAATTAACACTAAGGGGAATTTATAATACCCAGCACCATTCGCACCTGGAGCAAGAAATAATAAATTCCTACATGCTTAACCCTATAGGAGCTGTTTCAAACATTCAGCACACTAATACTGTGCCAAGCCTAAAAACAAGCAAATAGGTCACTTTCATTTAGAGGGATACATTGTGTATGCATAGACCGACCCCATGTGCATGAAGATTAGGCATTTGGTATGTAAATGACCGTGATACATATGCAAATCATCCCCAGAGACATTGGGTAAAATAAAGAGAGGGAGAATAGCAGCGAGCAGGCTGAGCGCGCTTCCGTGCAGAATTTAGAGAAATTCCTAAAGTGTAAGAGATTTAAAGGGCTCTTCAAGGAAACAAATGACTAAAGCCTGAAGACATTCACCCACTGCTCTTGTAGTTCACAACAACACATGTGGACGCATGTTTCAGATATCTCACTGGTTCTCTAAGACTGTATTTGTGAGCACAGTATATACCAGTGGTCTTCAACCTGCGGACCTCCAGATGAGGCAAATCGCTTCTCGGCCTTTTGGCTAAGATCAAGTGTAGTATCTGTTCTTATCAGTGGTTTAGTCTCTGGCCATTGATGTGGGATGGATGCTGCATGGAGGGGGCAGGTGTACCGTGGCGTTCCGGGGATGGTGCCACATAACCAGCTCAATGGCTGTCCTGATGTGACCTGTTTCCTCCGGGTCTCGCCATGAGGTTGGGGGTGTAGAGCCGAGGTACTTTTGTGCCTCGGGGAGTGGTGACCCTGAGGTGGCAAAACTCACCGAATGTTATACCTCACTGAGTGAACGCACTGCACCATTACTCTTCACCTTTGGCACTCAGCCTTAGTATCCCGGCCTTTTGGCTAGGATCGGGGAAATTTTTATAGATCTGGCTGGATGACCGGGCAGCATATCTGCACTTCATTCACTTATTTATATTTTTTTTTGTATGTCACTGTGCCACGTTTAGTGTTTTTCTTTGTACACTGGATTGGCAGGATGCGGTAGCCCTTCTGGGTGTCCCTCCTGGCGGTCTAGGGGAGGTGTGTGTGGCCATTAGGTTCCTCACCTCCCTGCAACCCCTGGGCATCTTGGCTTTGGTCAAGATGCCATCAGTATACGGCTCCTCGGCTGATACCTTGGTTAACGCCTCGGTTGAAGCCAGGAGCATCTTCAGCCCCTTAGTAGCTTTGGTGAAAAGGGGCATCGAACCTGGATCCTTGCAGGTGCCTTTTGGCCCGGAGGTGAAGGGAAGGTTTGTTGGGGGGCCTCTCTCCTGTCGGAGAAGGGCTTAGTGATAGACCGCATCCTTTGTGCACGTTTTTTTCAGTGTGACACCTTTGCACTTTTTCATGCACTTTAGGTGATAGAGAGCACTTGCCTCGGCTCTTAAAAAAAAAAATCTAGATGATGCGAAACTACAACTCCCAGCATGCCCGGACAGCCGGTGGCTGTCCGGGCATGCTGGGAGTTGTAGTTTTGCAACATCTGGAGGTCCGCAGGTTGGAGACCACTGGTATATACTTTCAAATTCGTATTTGTATACAGCAAAATTAAACAAACTCTAACAGAAACAACAACACAGTGTGAATCTGGCCCGAGCATTAGGGCATGTTCACATGTGGTATCTTTGTTATAGAAATTTCTGGGAATTAAAATCGCTGTCATATGCAAGAATGGTGGTGTGTCTGTGGTGTGGATTTTCTGCAAACCCCATTCATACAAATGAGAAAGTCGTTGTGCAGCAAATGTGCCCCATGTGAACGTTTAGCATTGACGTGCACCTGTACAAGACCCCTCAATGGCAAATCTGAATACATACAACTATATGTTAGGGAGGTATCACGGGTACAAACGTTGGGCTCATGTACATGTGCGTAACATAGCTCTGTACAATCCCCAAGATGTAGGAAGCCATAATATTGTATCTATAGTCTGTTGTAGTCAATTGGGCCCTACTGTACCTCAGTATGAAATCATTTATACGGCATGCTCCATCAGACCCCCTAGGATTGGCAGGGTGCAGTAGCCCTTCTGGGTGTCCCTCCTGGCGGTCTAGGGGAGGTGTGTGTGGCCATTCGGTTCCTCACCTCCTTGCAACCCCTGGGCATCTTGGCTTTGGTCAGGATGCCACCAGTATACGGCTCCTCGGCTGATACCTTGGTTAACGCCTAGGTTGAAGCCAGGACCATTTTCGGCCCCTTAGTAGCTTCGGCGAAAAGGGGCATCAAACCTGGATCCTTGCAGGTGCCTTTTGGCCCGGAGGTGAAGGGAAGGTTTGTTGGGGGGCCTCTCTCCTGTTGGAGAAGGGCTTAGCGATAGACCACATCTTTTGTGCACTTTTTCTTGCACTTTGGGTGATAGAGAGCACTTGCCTTGGCTCTTCAAAAAAAACATAGCTGGATAGATTTGACATTCAGGAGCCTGGGAAAGCTGGGTTGTGCTCCTTGAAACAATCTTATAGGCCATCACCACAAAAACATACCGGTCTTTTAGGCAGAACGTGCAAGCCTGAATTTGAACACACACGGGGATAGTAAAAAATGCCTACAATACTATGAAAGGAAAATAAGCAATCCAGTATTCACCAATGAGGCTAACCCCACTCCACAAATAGGTACAGAAACGCCAAATGTAGACAACTAGAGATGAGCGAACTTACAGTAAATTTGATTCGTCACGAACTTCTCGGCTCGGCAGTTGATGACTTATCCTGCATAAATTAGTCCAGCTTTCCGGTGCTCCGGTGGGCTGGAAAAGGTGGATACAGTCCTAGGAAAGAGTCTCCTAGGACTGTATCCACCTTTTCCAGCCCACCGGAGCACCGGAAAGCTGAACTAATTTATGCAGGAAAAGTCATCAACTGCCGAGCCGAGAAGTTCATGATGAATCAAATTTACTGTAAGTTTGCTCATCTCTATAGACAACCAATGACTGAAAATTACTCAAAAGATATGGAGCTACTCACAGAATCTAGTGAAAACTATACAAATGTTATTACAACAAAAAAGTGATGTACATTAAAAACATTTAAAAGAGGAAAGAATCAGCAGAAAAAGGCGCCAACCCGAGGACAGGATTTTACATTATATATGGTAGTTCTCAAACAAAAATATATATTTGCAACAGAATAAAAAAAAATAGTAACACTGCAATAGATATTCATATTTATATTATAAGTGCTAAGTGCAAGGTACAAAAAATGCCCTTAGGGTGGGTTCACACCACATTTTAGCAATAGTTTTTTATCAGGTTTTTGAATTAAAAAAAAAAAAGGATTCCTCAAAACCGGACTAAACTTTATCAAAACGGTTGAAAATCGTATACGGTTTGAAAAATGATGTCCGGTTGCATGCGTTTTTAAGAAAAAAAAACGTATACGTTTTGAACTTTTCACTCAAATATGAATAAAGTTTCATTTGTTTGATTGAAATTCCAAGTGAATTAACTGTGCAAAGTCAAAAACCGTATGGTGAAAGAAAACTGATGGAACCGTACGCATCTGTACAGTTCCCACTGATTCCCATGTTTATTAAAAAAACGTATACGGTTTAAGGCAGGGTTCACACTACGTTTTTGCCATACTGTTTTCAATTCGTTTTTCTAAAGAAAACCATATGGCAAAAAAACGGATGGAACAGTATGGAAAAAAATAAACCGTATGCGTTTTTAAACAGTATACTGTTTTTAAAAGTGCATACAGTTCCGTCAGTTTTTATAAAAAAAAAAAAACACCATAAGTTTTTGAAAATTTTGTCCATTTTTAATGGGAGGGGTCTTGGGTGGGGACTTTAGGATTCAAATGCGCATGTGCAAAGTAAAAGCTTATACGTTTTTCCCGTATGGGACCGTATACATGTGCATTTCTCATTGACGTCCATGTTAAAAAAAAAACGTATGCGGTTGCAGTACGGTTTGGACGTCAATGGACATCAATGGGAAACGCACATGTATACAGTTCCATATGGGAAAAACGTATACGTTTTTACTTTGCACATGCGCATTTGAATCCTAAATTTTTTTATAAAAACTGACGGAACTGTATGCACTTTTAAAAACAGTATATACTGTTTAAAAACGCATACGGTTTACTTTTTTCCATACTGTTCCATCCGTTTTTTTGCCATACGGTTTTCTTTAGAAAAACGGATTGAAAACAGTATGGCAAAAACGTAGTGTGAACCCAGCCTTATACGATTTTCTGTCCAGAAAAAAAAAAAGTAAAAAACTGTATGGTTTGAAAAATGGAGACAACAGTATACAATATGGTGCATACGGTTTTGAATGGAAAGTCTATGGCCACGGTTTGCTGAACAGTTGCATAAGTTTTTTTTTTTTTTTTTAAACCGTATCCAAAAACTGTATAGAAAAATCGTGGTGTGAACCCACCCTTACTTATATAGTCCAAGGTAATGGTTACTACGGGAGATACCCACAGTTGGGGCTATGTAAAAGTGCAATAAACGAAGTGTAAGCCTCTAAACAAAAAAAAAATAAAAAATACTGACCTAAGAATGGTAATACTAACTACACTGTGCACAAAGTACCACAAGTTCTGGGGGTAGCGGCATCCTGGGACTTGTGGTACTTTCTGCACAGTGTAGTTAGTATTACCATTCTTAGGTCGGTTTTGTTTGTTTGGAGGCTTACACTTTGTTTCTGGCATTCTTACATAGCCCCATCTGTGGGTATCTCATGTAGTAACCAATACCTTGGACTATCTAAGGGCATTTTTTGTACCTTGCACTTAGCACTTAATGCAATAGATATTCATATATATATTAGTCCTATTTTTCCTTCTGTTGCAGATCTATATCTTTGTTTGATAACTATATCATGTAAAATCCTGTCCCGGGGTTGCCGCCTTTGTCTGCCAATTCTTACTGCTTTTAAATGTTTTTTAATGTACATCACTTTGTTATATTTTTCACTAGATTCTGTGAGTACCTCCATTTCCTTTGAGTAATGTTCTTTTAGGTACAACAGGTCCTTTAGCTACTAAACAGCTGCTGGGAAATCAGTAAAGAAAAAAACCATGAATGAAGTGACGTTTCCTGATGTACAATATAAAGGAACGCTAAATCTTCATCGGGTGCCCCTGTCATCACGGTAACCCACCCTCT
Source organism: Hyla sarda (assembly GCF_029499605.1). Lineage (NCBI taxonomy): Eukaryota > Metazoa > Chordata > Amphibia > Anura > Hylidae > Hyla > Hyla sarda. The sequence goes on along the minus strand of NC_079191.1, from coordinate 47,751,517 downwards.
ACAGAACATAGTGGGATTTGTGGAAACCCAGAAATTAATTTTATATTCCACAGTGGTTAGTCATTATATTTTATGTTCCTGTTAACTTCTATTATATACGTGTGGTAAACCACATTCTGCTCTCCTTCCGAAATCACCAAACGTGCGCTCGATGCAGAGATCATGCACTGAGGTGTGGGAGACGTCAAATATCAAGCCTGTGGTGGGCAATAAGGACATTTCGGGGGGGGGGGGGGGGAAGCGCACTGACACACACGCTCAATACTTAAGAATCACAGCCAAGATAATGTGACAATAACAGGTTATATAGAAGAAACATAAGGCTTGTGGCTAGAATAATCATAAAACCTAGGATAGATCGCATTATGAGGGTATTCATATCTATGGCTATGTTCACACAATAGAGACAGCCACCATTTTTTTTTTACATGTTTTACATGGGAAACTGATCATATGCCTATACGGTGGCATGTATCAGGAATTCTTCCCCAAATATATGCATCCAATAGTAGGTTCACATGCAATGTGAAGATCCAATGACACCCCCTACCACCCTCTCGATATGCAAGTCACATGACGCCATACACAATGGCTCCAACAAGCCAAAAGATAATCCTGAATCCAAAATTCCTGCACTTGAGCTTTAAAACTAACCAAAATACTCAGGTTCCCCTGATAACCATAAGTATATGTTTACACTCAGTATTAAAAAGAACCTTTTTATTGGAGTCATAAAACAGCCCACTGAACTCATTGGAAAACCAGCTGGTAATTTCTATTCAATAAAATTTAGCAGGCAACCTTTTTTTTATTTTGATTGTTTTAAGGGATTGTCTAATGGGCAGCAGGGAACATAAAGCTGCGTGGGGGAAGCCCTGTGTGTATGCTCATCGGAGAATAAGCAGCGCATTTCCCACTGAGCAGCAGATTTTGCGCTGCGTGGAATACGCTGCGTAAGGGATACAGGGGACCGTACCCTAAAAGTAGGGTCACATGTACCAGATTTTTCTGTATGTTTTCTGCAGCCGATTTTGCTATCAAATTGCGACTTCAATGGGTAGAAAAATATGCAGCAGCAAAATACAGAAAGTAGGACCATAACCTAATACATGGGAGGGCTAGCCTCTATACCCAGGGAGAAGACAATATTATAATTAACACTAAGTACTAAACTAAAATAAAGATACCCACACACTAATTTGGATAAACAGGCCGCGGTCCTCGTTTATTAAGAAAACCAATAACATAACATAATAATAAATATTAAACCAATGTGAATTTTACCACCTGTCCGCCCAGCCTAGCTGGGTGACACCCTGCTTAACAAACTCCGACCACGACAAAAGGCAAATAAGAAAAACAAGGGGGGGGGGGGGGGGCGGGGGTTCTTCTTTACTTGACTCGCCGGCTTCTGACTGGAACCAGGGGCTGCATCCATATTTATAAACACAGCAAGTTCCCGCCGTTGCCCAGCGACCAATCCAAGGCCAGCTGAACATCTGCCCAGATACAGAGTGACCAATCAGCACCCGACTGTATGCAAAACAACAATATATATATATTTTTATTTTAATATATTTAACCCTTACTCCCAACTACTCCCTGGGATGGAGGCGTCTCCCATGTGGCCCTTCACTTAGGGCTCCGGGCCCCTGGCATTGGGGGAGATTTATCAAAAACTGTGCAGAGGAAAAGATGCTGAGTTGCCCATAGCAACTAGATCGCTTCTTTCATTTTTAAAAAGACTTCTGAAAAATGAAAAGAAACAATCTGATTGGTTGCTATGGGCAACTCAGCAACTCCCCTACTACGTCTAAAATAAGCATTAAGTGGGAGATTTATCAAAACCTGCCCAGAGGAAAAGATGCTCAGTTGCCCATAGCAACCAATCAGATCGCTACTTTCATTTTATTTTTTTTTTATTTTTTTAAAGGCCACTGAAAAATGAAAGAATGGATCTGATTGGTTGCTATGGGCAACTCAGCAACTTTTCCTCTGGACAGATTTTCATAAATATCCCCTAAGGGTTTATTCAAGTGTACAGTATTCTACACATATTTGATGCACAGGATTTGAAGCTGCAGATTTCAATGTAAACTAGGGGTGCGTTCACATGGGCGGATCTGATTGCGAACTTGCAGGGTGTTTTTCGCTGCGAGTTTCAATGGGGGAAGGAAAAAAAATCTGCTGCAGACAGCCCGCGGAGAGCCTGTCCACATTCAAACGCGCAGCGGGAAAGACGCACTGCGAGTTTACAATCAAATCACAGCATCAAGTCTGCAGCTTCAAATCATGCACATCAAATATGCGCAGGATACTGTACGTGGTGTACAGAAGTAACAAGAGGCTGTTTATGGATTTAACAAAAAGTAAATGGCAGCAACACATTAACCTATACACAGGGACCAAAAAAAGTGTGAAAAGCTTAAGACTCAGAGCCTAAAAAAATATATATATAAAAAAATCCATCAAAGTGTTCAAAAACAAATGAGTGAAGACAACATGAAGTCAGGCAGAAGCAGCATACATACCCAGCCCAGACGTGTTAATGGCTTTTACGGACTTCTTCATCTTGTAGAGAATCGTGCGGTCGACATCCAGGGCCTGTGAGAAAATACAGAAGTCGATAGGTAAGAACAGGCGCCTTCTACTCGCTAAATACATCAGCTAGCCAGAGATGCTTCGGTCAGCAGTATAGTTATAGACCAGAAATTGTGCTAAGTGCAGACGCAGAATCAATAAGACGCTTTCAATTAAGTCTGTGGTCGGAAGCCACTTAAGAAGCCGAGTATTTATTTCATGCTGAAGTGCTGTGAATATTAGGGGGAGGGTTAATGGCGTTACACAACCGTACATTACGAGCAGTCATATCCCATCGCTTACATAGCGTTGATGTATTTGTATTTCGCAGCGCCATTCAGATATTGGTCCACATTCATCAAGGCTGTCTAATGCTGTGTCAATGTAAGCCTAAGGATGCGCCAAATTTATAAAACAACCTGACATGTGTAATAAATGTTTTTTTTATTTTTTATTTAGACTCTCTAGTTTGGTAATTAGATTAGTTTTTTATACCAACGACTACGAGTACGTGCACTGAGAATGCCGATCCTTCTTTCCTCCCAATATTTGCTGTGAGGGGAGAGTCAGGAAGCCACCATACATGTTAGATATTTAGCTGGAACTACTCGTTTGACCACCATGTGTCTAATGCAGTGGATTCCATACTGTGGACCTCCAAAGGTTGCAAAACTACAACTCCCAGCATGTCCGGACAGTCAGCAGAACTCCATGTCCCGGGCGTCAGGCGATACAAATTCCACATCCCCGATACTTCATAAAAATGTTAGCTCCCTTTTAATCGAAATCATGGCTTATAAAAAAAATAAAAAATAAAACACTAGGGGTCCCCATACTGTCCCGAAAAGAATCATGTCCGGCTGCAGCATCATCTTTGTCCAAGCTGAACCACAGGCAAGGACAAAGTCCAGGAAGTGAGGGAGGAACTAGAACTAGAACTGTGCTCACTCCTGTCCTATCAGACTGCAGCATAAAAACAGAGAGGAGGGGGTTACAAAGAAGCCTGCAATGATTGTATATAGAGACCCAGCACAGTACAGCAGACTCAGGGAGAAGGATGAGTCATGCAGAGAGAGGACATGCACTCTCTTAAGTACAGGATGAAAAAGCAAGTGAGCAACAGAGAGAAGTTATTTGTAAGAGAAATATAGGTGCTAGACACATAATTATATATGCATAATGAGGATTAGAAACTGAGTAACATATTGACTTAACTGCATAAGCCGAGTAAGTTCTCTGCACAGCCGGGTGGCCAAGAATAAAACATAGGGGTTACCCAGAATTTAAAAAACATGTCTGCTTTCTTCAAAAGAACAGCGCCACATGTCCTGAGGCTGTTTGTGCTATTACAAATAAGCTCCATTCACGGCACTAAACCAGACTGTGTTCTCTTCACTCACAGAGTTAAAGGAGGCCCCGGAGGTTGGACCCCGACCCCCCCCCCCCAAATCATCCTAGTCATATGGTACCCAAACAGCCATGGTCATGAAGGGGTTCATTTGCCCCAATGACTAACAATAAATCAAGCCAAAAGCTTGTAGAATAAAGAGGAACCACGTGACACGGTTTGTATTTGATAATAAAAGGGAATCAGTAACCAGGAATATGCAGTATAGGCAGAAAACATTGATGTAGCTTGTGAGAAAAGATTCAGAGTATTTTGTTCTTTATTCATTTAAATCTATGATCATTCTGAGGTTAGGAGTCCAGAGGGCGGTCCTACTCAGTGATTGACAGCCGTGATGATGCTCATGTACACTGAGCAGATGACGCTGCAGCCAATTTCTGTCCTCCATGATCAAAATCAAGCAATCACCAAGGCCCGTAATTGGCTGCATCATCACATACTCCATGTACAGGGAGGTCATTGAAATACCGCCGCCAAGGGAACTCCTAAGCTATGGAACTGCTAAAAATAACCAAAGTACAGCTATCTAAGTGGTCAGAAACTGTCCAGAGCAATAGAGGTTTGATATGGAGATTTCCTCCTGCTCTGTAGAGTTCCTGACTTGGACAGAGGTGTCAGCAGAGAGCACTGTGATCAGGCAGAAAAGAACTACACAACTTCCTCTGGACCATACAGCAGCTGATAAGTACTGGAAGGGTTAAGATTTTTAAATATAAGTAATTTGCTAATCTGTATACCTTTTTGACAGCAGTTGATCTTAAAAAATATGTTTTTTTCCGCCGGAGTACCCCTTTAAAGTTCCATTAGATACTTCTCTCTTGTGTTGATATGTAATAAGCCTAACAGCAGAACGTGGTCATCATTTATGGCAGTCTGTATTTTGAAAAGAGAACAATTTGCCATAGAACATGCAGTACTGACCGCAACACCATGGTGGTAACAAATGAAAAATGTCAGGCAGTATTGATGGCGGCCCCACCTGACCACGGATGAAAGCGAAAAACTATGGTGCAATTTTGGCACGTCAGGACCACAGGCTGTCAATCTGATTATTTTATTCTGTGACTTTAAAATAATGCTGCAAACTAGACAGGACGTAATAGTGAACTCCAGAAATGGAGATCTGTGTAACTCTAAGGCTGGGTTCACACCACGATTTGGCCTTCCGATGCACAGATTTCGGAAGCTCAAATTGCCTGAAATCGTATCTGTGCACGAACAGGTACGGAGCCATTAACTATTATGGAGCTGCGGACCCGATCATGGTCAGCTAGTGACTACAATCTGGTCATTTTCTCAGGGGATCCGATTTTTGACTCGGACTGAAAATCGTGGTCTGCCAGGATTTAGAGTCCGTGTCAAAAATCTAACATGCTGAGAAAATGACCAGATTGTAGTCACTAGCTGACCATGATCGGGTCCGCAGCTCCATAATAGTTAATGGCTCCGTACCTTTTCGTGCACAGATACGATTTCTGGTGATTTGAGCTTCCGAAATTGTATCTGTGCATCGGAAGGCCAAATCGTGGTGTGAACCCAGCCTTATATACACTGCTCAAAAAAATAAAGGGAACACCAAGATAACACATCCTAGATCTGAATGAATGAACTGATCGTATGAAATCCTTTCATCTTTACATAGCTGAATGTGCTGACAACAAAATCACATAAAAAATGATCAACGGAAATCAAATTTATCAACCCATGGAGGTCTGGATATGGAGTCACACTCAAAATCATAGTGGAAAACCCCACTACAGGCTGATCCAACTTTATGTAATGTCCTTAATACAAGTCCCAATGAGGCTCAGTAGTGTGTGTGGCCTCCAAGTGCCCGTATGACCTCCCTACAGCGGCTGGGCATGATCCTGATGAGGTGGTGGATCGTCTCTTGAAGGATGTCCTCCCAGACCTGGACTAAAGCATCCGCCAACTCCTGGACAGTCTGTGGTGCAGCGTGGCGTTGGTGGATGGAGCGAGACATGATGTCCCAGATGTGCTCAATCGGATTCAGGTCTGGGGAACGGGCGGCCAGTCCATAGCATCAATGCCTTCCTCTTGCAGGAACTGCTGACACACTCCAGCCACATGAGGTCTAGCATTGTCTTGCATTAGGAGGAACCCAGGGCCAACTGCACCAGCATATGGTCTCACAAGGGGTCTGAGGATCTCATCTCAGTACCTAATGGCAGTCAGACTACCTCTGGCAAGCACATGGAGGGCTGTGCGGCCCCCCCAAAGAAATGCCACCCCACACCATTACTGACACACCGCCACTACCACTACTAGCTGCAATACCTGAGCCACTTGTGTGGATTGTAGACTCAATCTCATGTTACCACTAGAGTGAAAGCACCACCAGCATTTAAAAGTGACCAAAACATCAGCCAGGAAGCATAGGAACAGAGAAGTGGTCTGTGGTCACCACCTGCAGAACCACTCCTTTATTGGGGATGTCTTGCCAATTGCCTATACTAATTGCCTATGACACGGGGAGATGAGGGGGCACTAATGAATGTGACACTGGGAGAGATGAGGGGACAATAATGACCATTGTGCCATAGATTAGTGCAAGAACGGAGGCAGAGGTAAGTAAAACTGTTTTTATTTTTTATTTTATTTTAAAGATAAGGACACTAATGTCTGTGACACAGAAGGAGAGATGAGGGGACACTAACGACTGACACAGAGATGAGGGGACACTAATGACTGTGATACAGGGAGAGGTGAGAGGACACCAATGATCACTGTGCAATAGATCAGTGCGAGACCGGAGGCAGAGGCAAGTAAAACATTTATATTTTTTTAAGATAAGGGGACACTAATGACTGTGACACAGAGAGAGAGATGAGGGGACACTAATGACTGACAAAGATAGTGATGAGGGGACACTAATAAATGTAACACAGGAAGATAAAAGGGGAAACTAATGACTGACACAGAGAGAGAGATGAGGGGACACTAATGACTGACACAGGGAGTGATGAGGGGACACTAATGAATGTAACACAGGAAGATAAAAGGGGACACTAATGACTGACACAGAGAGAGAGATGAGGGGACACTAATAAATGTAACACAGGAAGATAAAAGGGGACACTAATGACTGTGACACACACAGAGATGGGCTGAATCCTAGATTCATAACAAGCCCTGGTTTGGAATATGATGTGAACATCACATTAATTGAAAATTCAGGGTATTTTAGTTTTTTTGCTGAAAAAGTAAAGCTGTAACGGACCTTTTGTAGGGCCCCCGCTGACTTCTATAGGGGCCCACTGGGTGCCGTCTGCTGGAAATATAAGAAAGCGTGTGTTTACATTAGATATAAAAGCATCTGACTGAATAGGATTTTTATGATGTTCCAAAACTATTGCCAAAAAATTTTAAGGATTTTGAGAGAAAAAAAAAAAATCCAATTATCTGCAGGTCTGAGCACAATGTATTGTGCGCTGTCAGGGGACATCACACAGGCAGCACTACAAGGACTGTCAGCTGCCAGTCATAATCACTGCCGCTCTGCCTGGGGCACAGGATTACCAAAGACAGCGACTAAAAGCGACAGAGTGGCAGATTTTTTTTACTTGCCTAATTCTATTAGGAGCTATAAACTAGATAGAGAGGAAGACAGTTCATAGTAATACAGTAGAGAGCAGCGTTTCCCAACCAGGGTGCCTCCAGCTGTGGAAAAACTACAACTCCCAGCATGCCCGGACAGCCTTTGGCTGTCCGGGCATGCTGGAAGTTGTAGTTTTGCCACAGCTGGAGTCACCCTGGTTGGGAAACACTGCAGTAGAGAAGTTATAGAGAGGATTAGAGATGAGCGAACTTACAGTAAATTCGATTCGTCACGAACTTCTCGGCTCGGAAGTTGATGACTTTTCCTGCATAAATTAGTTCAGCTTTCCGGTGCTCCGGTGGGCTGTAAAAGGTGGATACAGTCCTAGGAAAGACTCTCAACTTATCAGCTGTTGTATGCTTCAGAGGAAGTTGAGTTGTTCTTTCCAGTCTGACCACAGTGCCCTCTGCTGACACCTCTGTCCGTGTCAGGAACTGTCCAGAGCAGGATAGGTTTGCTATGGGGATTTGCTCCTCTACTCTGGACAGTTCCTGACATGGACAGAGGTGTCAGCAGAGAGCACTGTGGTCAGCCAGAAAAGAACTACACAACTTACTCTGATGCATACAGCAGCTGTTAAGTACTGGAAGGATTAAGATTTTTTTTAATAGAAGAAATATACAAATCTGTTTAACTATCTGGAGCCAGTTGTCATGAAACAAAATTGTTTTCCACTGTAGTACCCCTTTAAAAGAGTACTGAAGATTAGGATAATGTATCCCCTATCCAAAGGAAAGGGGATAAGTGTTTGATCTCCTGCCCGGCGCTCTGGTTCTCTTCGTGCACGAAGCTTGGGTTGGCACCCTCCATACACCTTTATAGGAGAGCTGAAGCGTAGTACTCTACTATCTACGGCTCTCCCATAGAGATGAATGGAGGCGGCATGTCAACCATTGCTTTGTGCGGTTGGCAACACAACTCAGTGCATGGGGAGAGCCGGGGCGCAGGCCGGAGTTCCAGTCCTTTGAATAGGGGATACATTTTCCTTAAAGGGTACGTCTCATCAAAAAAACTTTTGATATATTATAGATTAATGTATGCAGAATAACTTTACAATTGCATGTTATTAAAAAATATGCTTCTTTCTATTTAATTGTCCACTTTGAAGAAATGACCACTAGGGGTCTCCCTACCAGTCCTGGCAGCAAGCATTTCAGACTCATGCTGGAGTCCTAAACACTACGAGCTGCCAGTCTGCTTTGTTCACAAAGGAGAACACTCAGAGCTGCCAGCCTGCTTTGTTCACAGCCCGTTTGGCTGTGAATAAAGCAGGCTGGCAGCTCTGAGTGTTTAGGACTCCAGCATGAGTCAGAAATGCTTGCCGACAGGACTGATCGGGGAAAAATACAATAGAAAGAAGCATATTTTTCATTAACATGCTATTGGAAAGTTATTCAACATTCATTAATCTAAAATATATCAAAAGTTTATTTGATGAGAGGTACCCTTTAACTGGACTACTCCTTTGAATCACTTAAACTACTACAATAATGCCCCCTATGGACAAGATTTGGAATAAAAATGGAAGATTATATATAAATAAATGAAAAATGTAAAATACCTTGATTTCCTACATATCAGAAAGCAGTACAATAAATTATCGAAAATTATTAAACAAGACAAAAAAAAAGCCCTGAAGGTTGTAAATCGTCTGCAGAAAACTCCCTTTTATACGAGCAAAGACCAAAGGCACAGGGAGGAAGAAGAACCGGCAAGAACAGGTCCCTGAGAACTTGAAACACTTTAAAATGCCTGGAATTCCTCAGAAATGTTAGCCTATATTTTACATAAATTCTTTCCTGTCGCTACCCCATAGAATTACAGTATAAAGCAAAAAGTGCTCTGCAGCCTGTCAATCTCCAGCTCCACACTGGGAGTTGTAGTGTAACAGATATAGATACAGTGGTCCCTCGACATACGATGGTAATCCGTTCCAAATGGACCATCGTTTGTTGAAACCATCGTATGTTGAGGGATCCGTGCAATGTAAAAGTATAGGACAGTGGTCTACAACCTGCGGACCTCCAGATGTTTCAAAACTACAACTCCCAGCATGCTGGGAGTTGTAGTTTTGCAACATCTGGATGTCCGCAGGTTGAAGACCACTGGTATTGGAAGTTATACTCACGTGTCCCCACCGCTCCGGACCGTCACCGCTGCCCTGGATGTCGCCCTCCATTGCTGTCGCCGTATACCCGGGGTGTCCCCAACGCTCCGGGAAGGTCTCTGCTGCCTGGGAATGTCGCTCTCTGTCGCCGCCATCATGTCGCTGCGCACGCCGCTCCTATTGGATGACGGGACGGCGTGATGACGACGAAGGAGAGCGCCGGCGATGCAGGGGATCCCGGAGAGTCCGCTAAGGAGCCCCGAGGACAGGTGAGTGATCGTCAGTGTGTGTGTGTGTGTGTGTGTGTGTGTGTGTGTGTGTGTGTGTGTATATATGTATATATATATATATATATATATATATATATATATATATATATATATATAATTAGAGATGAGCGAATTTGCAGTAAATTCGATTCGTCACGAACTTCTCGGCTTGGCAGTTGATGACTTTTTCTGCATAAATTAGTTCAGCTTTCAGGTGCTCCGGTGGGCTGGAAAAGGTGGATACAGTCCTAGGAGACTCTTTCCTAGGACTGTATCCATCTTTTCCAGCCCACCGGAGCACCAGAAAGCTGAACTAATTTATGCAGGAAAAGTCAGCAACCGCCGAGCCGAGAAGTTCGTGACGAATCGAATTTACTGTAAGTTTGCTCATCTCTAATATAAATATAAATATACACACACATATACACACACACACACAGAGATAGGCCCAAACACCAACCAGTGGCGGTGCACTTACATCACCGCCACATGCTGTGGTTCGTGGCTTTGGGGTTGAATTACGGTAGATTTGGCTCCAAAAGTTACACAACCAGTTAAAATCCGCAGACCATGCATCTGAGACACAATCTCTCAATATGTTATGTCTCAGCTTATTACTGGATTTTCCATGTTTTCTCCAATTCACTTGCTTCGTATTAAAGGGGTATTCCAATCCCCTATTCTTACCACTGGGACCCTCATGAGAAAAGAGAAAATGACCCTTTAACATCTGTCTGCAAGTCGACCAAGAGCGATTGCCGGCCATAGGCGCAATGTCTACAGCAAGTGGACTATACTGAAAAAACACAATAAATGTATGTATGTCATGGCGGAAAACCATCTGATTCATGTGGACCCAACCCAAAAGCGACCATGCCTGATAGTAAAGCTGGGATCACATACATTTCACCCTCAATACTGAAGGGAGCTCTATGTTGGTTGTGAAAATTCACGACAAATACACAACATAGTTGACGAAATGGAGATATGAAAATCCACAGCAGGCTCCGTTAACTGAGATCTCCGCAGCACGTGGTTATGATTTGTTATTCATGTCTTGTAAACCTGTCTGCTTTTGTTACCTGTTGTGGATTCCACCTGTGCATATCCACCGGTTAAAAAAAAAAAATTCAGTCCCATTAAATTCACCCCTGATGAAGCCATCTGGGTGTGGCAAAATGTGTGAGGTTCAGCCCCCCCACTTTTAGCATTTCATGCCCTTCTTCTGATAATGTGGTATTGGCCTTTATTTCATACATAAATGTCATTTACTTTATAGGCACTCTCCACTAGTTTGTATTATTTTGTAGGGACTTTGCCAAGTGGGTGGGGGGAATGTTCTCCCCCTTCACAAATAATGTTCTCCTCATCACAAATGTGGATTCGTGGAAGAGCAAAAGAACCTCCAAATGGCGCTGCTAGTTCCGTTGAAAGGTATAATAAACCAGGTCCAGAGTGGAGTGAAGTAAGAACTTGGGGATTTTATTGCATAAGGAGAAAAGCAATAAAAAGTGATACAAGACAGGATAACGCGTTTCGGGGGAGCAACCCCCTTCACTGATCTGAAGAAGGGGGTGGCTCACCCGAAATGCGTAATCCTGTCTTGTATCGCTTTTTATTGGTTTTATCGTTATGCAATAAAATCCACAAGTTCTTACTTCACTCCACTCTGGACCTGGTTTATTATATCTTTCAACGGAACTAGCAGCGCCATTTGGAGGTTCTTTTGCTCTTCCACGAATCCACATTCTTCAGGAGACTGTTTCACCTCACCTGCAACCTCAGGCTCAGCAGCAGTTCCGGCTATCTTGTAAACCCATATGTGGGTTGATAGGCAATTTTAAAAACTTGCTCTAAGGTGAGCAGCCACTACCTAAGGGGGCCCGCAAGCACCGCACCTCTCTCATCTTTCTCTTTCTTATACCATCCAAACGGTATCACACGAGGCGCCTCCTCTGGTCTCTTGTTTTTTTTCCCCCCATATAGGCCTAATCACAAATAACGTTCTCCTCATCACAGATAATGTTCTTCCCCCCCCCCCCCCCATCACAGATAACATTCTCCCCATCACAGATAGCATTCTCCCCTCCCCCCAATCACAGATAATGTTCTCTCCCTTATCACAGATAACGTTCTCGGCCCCATCACAGATAATGTTATTCCCCCATCACAGATAATGTTCTCCCACCATCACAATGTTCTCCCACCATCACAATGTTCTCCCACCATCACAGATAATGTTCTCCCACCATTACAGATAACGTTCTTCCCCCCCCCCATCACAGATAACGTTCTTCCCTCCCATCACAGATAACGTTCTTCCCCCCCATCACAGATAATGTTCTCTCCCCCCCCAATCACAGATAACGTTCTCCCCCAATCACAGATAATGTTCTCCCCCAATCACAGATAATGTTCTTCCCCCCCAATCACAGATAATGTTCTTCCCCCCCAATCACAGATAATGTTCTCCCCCCAATCACAGATAACGTTCCACCCCCAATCACAGATAACGTTCTCCCCCCAATCACAGATAACGTTCTCCCCCCATCACAGATGTAATGTAATATTCTCTGCTATGTACAGACTGCTTGTGGGTTCAGTTGGTCTCTTGTTTGTATTAGATCACATATTGTATATACTTAATTATTATAATCTGTATCATCCCTGAGACGTTGCTGTGCAGGGAAAACTGTCATGTGTCCTCTCAAGATCGGTGTGGGTACCAGAAGTCGGACCCCCACAAATCATTAAGTCAAGGCATATCCCAGCGACATGCCATCACTTTATAACAGTGGTCTCCAAACTGTGAACCACCAAATGTTGCAGAACTACAACTCCCAGCATGCCCCTTATGCTGAGAGTTGTAGTTTTGCAAGTCCACAGTTTAGAGACTTAGACCTGGACATACTCCCTAAGGGTACGTTCACTCATCCGGATCTTCTGAGAGTTTGCTCCAAACAGTAACATTTTACATTTTGCAATTTCCTAATTTGCTTTTCTAATTCTTCATTTTCCAAAGATCCGCTTGCTGTCAATGAATGAAGACATCTTCCAAAAGAAACATTCTAACTATTCTAAATACAATAAACAGTTTACTTAACCAGTCCTGTCCTCTCTATTGAATAGCCCCCCCTGTTCCGCACATATTGTTCCTACCTAGAGAGCAGATAATGTCATTTGCATTCTTGGCCTCAAACAGGAGTAAAGTGAAATGACCAGTTTTTCCTTCCCCGAGGCGTTACAGTGGGTGTGTAAGGAAAGAAAAGAAGTTAACAGCAGGAACTCAAAAGAGTCTCAGCGCAACCACAAGGAATGTCAGAACGGGGGTGCTGAAAATCAATGGGGTCTAGTTAAGTCATAGGCTCAGCAGGCACAGAGTACTGCACTTGGGCACAGGAGTACTGCACTCGGGCACAGGAGTACTGCACTCAGGCACAGGAGTACTGCACTCGGGCACACTACTATACCAACTGATTACAGTGAGAAAGCTCTATTTATCTATTACATAAGGGGCGTAGAGATGTAAAATTTCCCCCAAAAATTGGAAATTTTTCGGATAAATAATAATAAAAAAAATTAAGTGTGGAATAGTTTTAGAAATGTTGATCTTGCCATTTAAGGCCTTGTTCACACTGCCGTCGGGCTCCGTTAAATGGAGTTCCGTTGGCAGTTCCGTCAAGTTTAGATGCAAGCACAATTTTTTTCTCCGCTAAATTCCTGTAAAATTACCGGATGAACGACAGGCCCCATGCAAGTGAATGAGGGCCGTCGGGACCTGACAGTAGCCATTTGCATCCGACCTGTTTCAAGGTTCGATAGGCTTAAAAAATAAAAATAAAAATAAAACAATCAGACCCTTAACGGAAATGTGAACCTAGCTTTACTGTAGAGTTTGGGGACCATTGATCTCATCTGTGAAAAAGTCTGGCAAAGCCTGGTGATTAATTTCCCTACAGCACCCCCACAGGGGAAAGTACGTTTTACACATTGTCCATTGAAATTAATAGGTCGTATATGTAATGCTGGACAGGGCAGGTCCTCCAAAGCAGAAGATGCTCTTTGCAATTGCTTTCCACTCTGACCAAGGGTTGAAGATCACAATTGAGGAGGCCCCCATTGGAGTTAACGAAAATCTGTTTTCTAAAGTAAACAATCCCTTTACAGGCGGCAGATGAGTTGCAGAAATTTTTGCAAATGTCATATTCATCTGAATGGAACGGATTTTCAATAGCAGGAGAATTATTCTGGGACACCTTGGTAATTGGGCACTATCATAATCAAAACCTTTTTATTTGTTGTGCATCTGTGCAAAACATTAAACTTTGTAATATACTTCATAAGAAAGTTTTAGCTCCTTTTTTTATAGAAATTGAGGCTTAGAAAAAGACCACTAGGGGTCCCCATCCCATCCAGAACATAATCCTGTCCGACTGCTGCATCATCTTTTGTCCAAGCTGAAGCACAGGCAGGGACAAAGTCATGGAAGTGAGGGCGGGGACTAGCACTCTTCTGTGCTCACTCCTGTCCTATCAGACTGCAGCATGAAAACAGAGAGGAAGTGGGTTACAGAGCAGCCTGCAGTGACTGAATGAGGAGACCCAGCACAGCAGACTCAGGGAGGAAGTGAATGTATGGTGAGTGAGGGCATGCTCAGTGCTTGCCTCGGACACATTCCTTCCTTAGCAGTGGATTTCAGAATAAGTGAGTGGCAGAACAGAGCATTTGTGAGTCAAATACACAAACTAGACACATAAAAAAAAGACATGTAAAGAATCTGCATGACCTAGCGAGTAACATATAGAATCATTCTTTATTTTCTGTGATATGACAGGTATTGCTTTAAAAAACACCATATAGAGAAGGCACCGATGCACGCAACTATATAGGCATGCTGGTAAATTTAACTATTCACAAGAACATTAATATGGCGCAATTCTTATGAATATCAGCCCCTGCGCATCAGAACTCTTGTAACAGACAGTGTTGCCCTCAGAAAACCAATCAGCTTGCTTCTTTAAATCTTAAAAAAAAAATATATATATATATATATATATATATATATATATATATATATATATATATATATTTAAAGGGTTACTCCACTGCCCCAGCATTCAGAACATTTTGTTCCGAACGCTGGGTGCAGGTGTCGTGACGTCACGCCACGCCCCTCAATGCAAGTCTATGGGAGGGGGCGTGAAGGCTGCCACGCCCCTCCCATAGACTTGCATTGATGTCACGACACCCACAGCCTGCATCCAGCGTTCGGAACAAAATTTTCCATACGCTGGGGCAGTGGAGTACCGCTTAAAAAACTTAAGCTGGAATCTGTTAGGTTACTATGGAAGCCTTATATCACTAACAAGTGTTAAAAAAAAATTCCTCCGAAAGCTCCTTTTAGTTTTTTCAGATGTATTCCAGATTTACCCCTCTACCGGCAAACAAGCCCCCCAATGACTGTCCGAGCACAGGTCAGACTCAGGTGAGGCCGGACTGAACACAATATATACACAGTGGGGGAGATTTTTCAAAACTTATGCAAAGGAAAAGTTGCCCATAGCAACCAATCAAATTGCTTCTTTCAGGGTGCATTCACACCACGGGTGCCGGATCCAGCGGGGGGAGGGGCAAACCGGGTGCTCCCGTACCCCAGCCGGATCAGCCCGTGACTCCATTTACTTTAATGATCCGACCGGAGTCAAACGGTGACTCCGATCAGCTCAGTTTTGACCCGTATGCGGGTTTCCTGACCGGACCTAAAATCGTAGTATACTACGGGTTTAGGTTCGGTCCAAAACTGCATACGGGTCAAAACAGAGCAGACCGGAGTCACCGCTTGACTCCGGTCGGATCATTAAAGTAAATGGAGTCACGGGCTGATCCGGCTGGGGTACGGGAGCACCCGGTTTGCCCCTCCCCCCGCCGGATCCGGGACCCGTATGTACAAAACGTGGTGTGAATGCAGCCTCATTTCAAGAAATCTGATTGGTTGCTATGGGCAACTGAACAACTCTTCCTCTGCACCGGTTTTGATAAATCTCCCCCAGTAACTTCAATTGGAACCTGTCATTGAAAGATCCAAGTATGCAAAATCTAAGATGGGATTGTTAAAGCCAAAAAAATAAATAAATAAAGATGACAAAATAAATGTATGTGATGATATAATCCAAGGATTGTTAGTTACAAACATACGGTACCGCGCCTTCAGGGCGCCCCTTGGATCACCCCACAGCTTTATCTTCCAGGCCGACACGTGTGGGCTTGTAATGTTTGCAGTCTTGGACGGTAAGATGTGGATTACGTTAACATTTACCTGGAGATCTGGCGCAACGTGTAGACATGTTTCTCTTCATGTAACATACAGGCTCTTCTATTGTGGGAATTATCGATCCGCAGAAAAGGGGCCATAAACAATCCTACTCCTAGGGCTAAAGTTACCTGGAGCAGACATGACATAGAGCTTCTGTCTGGAATTGCAGGCAAAGAATGTGCAGCAGCAATGCGGATCTGTCACCAGTGTCGCCTGCACTAACCTGTCGGTACCGGCAGAACGTGCAGGTTACACTGATGACAACGGTACTTACCTTGTCCCGGTCCGTGGCGGGGATCTCCTGTAATCTTCTCTGGTATCTTTGCGCCGAGCACCGGCGTGGGGCATGGGCGGAGCTTAATGACATAACCGCTGCTGTTCCCAGGACCAGAGACCCAGCAGAGAGCAGCAACGGTGATGTCACTAAGCTCCGCCCATGCTACAAGCTGCTGCTGCTTTCTGCAGGGCCCCGGGCAGCATTGGTTACGTCATTAAAAGGGGTTATCCAGGAAAAAACTTTTTTTTATATATCAACTGGCTCCAGAAAGTTAAACAGATTTGTAAATTACTTCTATTAAAAAATCTTAATCCTTTCAGTACTTATGAGCTTCTGAAGTTAAGGTTGTTCTTTTTCTGTCTAAGTGCTCTCTGATGACACCTGTCTCGGGAATCGCCCAGTTTAGAAGCAAATCCCCATAGCAAACCTCTTCTAAACTGGGCGTTTCCCGAGACAGGTGTCATCAGAGAGCACTTAGACAGAAAAGAACAACCTTAACTTCAGAAGCTCATAAGTACTGAGAGGATTAAGATTTTTTTTTAATAGAAGTAATTTACAAATCTGTTTAACTTTCTGGAGCCAGTTGATATATATAAAAAAAAAAAAAAAAAAAGTTTTTTCCTGGCATACCCCTTTAAAGGGGTACTCCGCCCCTAGACATCTTATCCTCTATCCAAAGGATAGGGGATAAGATGTTAGATCGCCGCGGTCCCGCTGCTGGGGACCCCTGGGATCGCCGCTGCAGCACCCCGCTATCATTACTGTGCAGAGCGAGATTGCTCTGCACGTAATGACGGGCAATACAGGGGCCGGAGCATCGTTACATCACGGCTCAGCCCCTCGTGACGTCACGGCCCGCCCTCGTCAATACAAGTCTATGGGAGGGGGCGTGGCGGACGCCACGCCCCCTGCCATAGACTTGCATTAAGGGGACAGTCCGTGATGTCATGAGGGGCGGAGCCATGACATCACGCTGCTCCAGCCCCTGTATCGCCCGTCATTACGCACAGAGCGAACTCGCTCTGTGCAGTAATGATGGCGGGGTGCCGCAGCGGCGATCCCCGGGGTCCCCAGCAGCCGGACCGCGGCGATCTAACATCTTATCCCCTAGGGGCGGAGTACCCCTTTAAGCTCCGCTCTTGCCCCAAGCCGGTGCCTAAAACGAAGATACCGGAAAATATTGCCGGAGATCCCTGCCAAATGCCGTTGTCATCAGTGTCACCTGTCAGTACCGACAGGTTAGTGCAGGTGACACTGGTGACAGTTTTCCTTTAAAGCGGTATTCCTATCTGAGACATTTATGACATGATAGGCTATAAACATCTGATAGATCAGTGGTCTTCAACCTACGGACCTCCAGATGTTGCAAAACTACAACTCCCAGCATGCCCGGAGTTGTAGTTTAGCAATATCTGGAGGTCCGCAGGTTGAAGACCACTGTGATAGATGGTCCCAGACGAAATGCCATTGCCTATTATTTATATATATATATATATATATATATATATATGTATATGTATATATATATAGAATAAGCCAGGAGAAGTGCGCTCTGTGTCACGTGATGCTCTGTGTCACATAATGTAAGTCTATGGGTGTGTTGGTTGCAGTCACAGAGGGGGCTTCGCTTCCCACTCATTTAAAACCCTGACAAACAAAAACTAGAAATGCCTTGATACCGATACTGATATTATTGCCAAAACTGGACATTTGTACGAGTAATTGTACTTACGCAAAATGTTCCCAAAACTTATTTCAAAACCTGCAGACCATTATCATGTTATTATGTTATTTCATCACGCAGCAGGTCCTGCCAAACTCACAGAGCGAAGGATGTGGAGGCCTCAGCGCGGGGGTGAAGGGAAGCGGGATTTTTATTACTTCATTTTAGGAAACCAATTGGGAGAAAACTTCTTAATGGGGGCATCTACCCTAGAGGAAGGGATTCCACCTTATCTGGGGTAGGAGGGATTACCTATCTACTGGGATCTTCTACCTAATGGGGGGGGATGGGAATGACCTACTTACTGGGGGCTTCTACTAGAGATCGACCGATATCGATTTTTTTTTAGGGCCGAAACCGATAATCTGTGGAGGTTAAGGCTGATAGCCGACAACTTATACCAATATTCCGGTATAAGTTATTGGCTATTTATCTCCCAACCCCATACACCACTAACCCCCCCACCGGCGAAGCCGCTGCAGATCATTGATTTAAAGCGGGCACTTTAAATCAATCAATGAACTGCAGCGGCTTTTGCGGTGCCAGAGACCGCTGCCGCCGCCCGCTTCTCTCCCCCCCTGCCTGTCCTGAGGTTCTGAGCGGGGCATTATGGCATGTCGGCAAGGTAATTGTAGATACCGATAATGTCCAAAATCGTGAATATCGGCCAAACCGACAATCGGTCGATCCCTAGCTTCTACCTCATAGGGAGATTCCCAACCTAACTACCGGGGGCTTCTACCTAATTATAGGGAATTCCCTATCTACCGAGAGCTTCTACCTAATAGGGGGGGATTTATTACCTACCGGGGGCTTCTACCTAACAGGGGGGATTACTTACCCATTTACCAACCTATTGGGGGGCATCTACCTAATAGCGGGGATTCTCTACATACCGAGGGCTTTTACCTAATAGGGATATTTCCCTACCTACCGAGGGCTTCTACCTAATAGGAGGATTCCCTACCTACAGGGGGGCTTCTACCTAACGGGGGGGATTACTTACCCATTTACCAACCTATTGGGGGGCATCTACCTAATAGCGGGGATTCTCTACATACCGAGGGCTTTTACCTAATAGGGATATTTCCCTACCTACCGAGGGCTTCTACCTAATAGGGGGATTCCCTACCTACCTACCGGGGGCTTCTACCTAACAGGGTGATTACTTACCCATTTACCAACATATTGGGGGCATCTACCTAATAGCGGGGATTCTCTACATACCAAGGGCTTTTACCTAATAGCGATATTTCCCTACCTACCGAGGGCTCCTACCTACCGGGGGCTTCTACCTAACAGGGTGATTACTTACCCATTTACCAACATATTGGGTGCATCTACCTAATAGCGGGGATTCTCTACATACCGAGGGCTTTTACCTAATAGGGATATTTCCCTACCTACCGAGGGCTTCTACCTATTAGGGGGATTCCCTACCTACCTACCGGGGGCTTCTACCTAACAGGGTGATTACTTACCCATTTACCAACATATTGGGGGCATCTACCTAATAGCGAGGATTCTCTACATACCAAGGGCTTTTACCTAATAGCGATATTTCCCTACCTACTGAGGGCTCCTACCTACCGGGGGCTTCTACCTAACAGGGGGGATTACTTACCCATTTACCAACATATTGGGGGGCATCTACCTAATAGCGGGGATTCTCTACATACCGAGGGCTTTTACCTAATAGCGATATTTCCCTACCTACTGAGGGCTCCTACCTACCGGGGGCTTCTACCTAACAGGGGGGATTACTTACCCATTTACCAACATATTGGGGGGCATCTACCTAATAGCGGGGATTCTCTACATACCGAGGGCTTTTACCTAATAGGAATAATTCCCTACTACCGAGGGCTTCTACCTAATAGGGGGATTCCCTACCTACCTACCTACCGGGGGGCTTCTATCTAATAAGGGGGCAGATAACCTACTAACTTGGAGCTTCTACCAAATGGGGGGGGGGGGGATTTCTTACTTGGGGCAAACTACTTGGGGCATATCTTAAATTACAAATGTAAGTAAGGTTCCCAAAGTTCGTCTTTTTTGCTATGGCAGTGTTTCCCAACCTTTGGCTGTCCAGGCATGCTGAAAGTTGTAGATTTGCAACAGCTGGAGGCCCACTAGTTGTCCTAAGGCTTCACAAAAGCATTTTTCACTTTACCTCCCAAGAGCTGCATACACGGACATATCTATGCAGGCAAACACAGACATGTACACCCGTCATTCATCTTAAAGAACAAGTTGAGTTGCAAAAAGCTTCTAACACTTCAGGTGTCCGATCTAACATATTGAAAGTGCTAAAGTGTGAATTCCAAAAAGAGGAAATCTCTAAAATAGCTCCCAAGCATCGCAATGACACAGACGGCATTTTTGATCACATGGCTTGCGGTCTTAGAGATAGAGACAGAGCCCCGAGCCGGACACCGCTTTATCGCCCCCATCATTATCTTCATCTTATAAAAGAAGAAACACAACCGTATCCTTCTAGCGAGATCTCTGCGTCTGAAGAAAGAACAGGATATGAGACAGAAAAAAATAATAAAAATTAAATTATAAAATAAAAAAAATCACAGAAAAAAAACGGAGCTCCGATAGGGTGTCATTCAAACGTTATTACAAAGGGTGAGAAGGCCATAAATATATTAAAATGTATTATAAAATTAATATTTCCTATAACAAAGCAAATAGAGGCTTCCAAATTTATGATTCATCATCTAACACAGCGTTTCCCAACCAGGTTGCCTCCAGCTGTTGCAAAACTACAACTCCCAGCATGCCCGGACAGCCAACGGCTGTCCGGGCATGCTGGAAGTTGTAGTTTTGCAACAGCTGGAGGCACTTTGGTTGGGAAACGCTGTGTTAGATGATCTAGAAACGTCAGCGAATACGCGCCGACAGCTTACAGCCTGTAAACCCGTTTGATCGCCAAGTATAAATTTAGCATGAAAATGAGTAATTTGTCTGCAATTACTCCAATCATATGGCATTTATTAAGATAGGCGGCGCCGCGATAAGAGGGGCTCCGCCTCGAGGCCTCACAAAGAGCTTTTTCTTTTTTATATTTCACAACGACAGGCCTGCACGGTCCACTACAAAAACAAACCAGACGCCGTATTAAAGGGGTTATCCAGGAAAAAAACTTTTTCTTTATATATCAGCTGGCTCCAGAAAGTTAAACAGATTTGTAAATTACTTCTATTAAAAAAATCTTAACTTCAGAAGCTCATAAGTACTGAAAGGATTAAGGTTGTTCTTTTCTGTCTAAGTGCTCTCTGATGACGCGTGTCTCGGGAACCGCCCAGTTTAGAAGAGGTTTGCTATGGGGATTTGCTTCTAAACTGGGCGTTTCCCGAGACAGGCGTCATCAGAGAGCACTCAGACAGAAAAGAACAACCTTAACTTCAGAAGCTTATAAGTACTGAAAGGATTAAGATTTTTTAATAGAAGTAATTTAGAAATCTGCTTAACTTTCTGGAACCAGTTGATATATAAAAAAAAAGTTTTTCCTGGAATACCCCTTTAAAAGCCGTACTGCTGCTTTCCATCAAGGGGTGCGGGACCGGAAAGCACCATATGACCAACCGTCACATAAAAGATACAGAATAAAAATGGAGACGGCAACACAACATACACCGCTGACCTAAAATCTGAATAAAACCTGTCGTTGACGTTTTATTGTTTTGTGACTTCTTGGTCGCTTGTTATGGGTTTTGTTACTGATCCTGTGAGCCCAGATCACTCCAATGGGTTAAAAAAAATAAATAAAAAAAAGCCCATATTAGGCACATGGTGTTTTTTTGGGGCCAAAAATGCTGCGTCCAGATCTTAGCTGGGAGTCAGTAGGGAATTATTAAACTCAATACCTACATGGAGGTTTTGTTTGTGCCTTTTTCATTTTTTCGGCTCAGCGGATGTTTTTAAAAAAAATTTTTAACATTTTTAAATAACCATATCAGAACTAATGCATAAGTGTATGTACGTGGGAATATTTTTCGGCTTTTTCTTCAATAGAAATACACAGGTCACATCATGAAAGAAACACTACTTGTGATGAGAAAAATACAGGTAATTAAAAAATAATTAGTTAATTAAAACTATACTAATACACACTATTGTGGGGGGTTAAATTAGAGACAGGATTACAAGGTTAAACCTGTCCTGTCAGGTGACTTTTCAGGATAAGCTGCCCTGTGTGTATATAAAAAGCAGACCTATTTCTTGCCATTGGTATTTTTGAGCAGATTTCTGCTCTGCAGGCTTCGCCTATGAATTTCAGTTCTCCCAGAGCTGGTGGACAAAGCTCCCTGCTTCCCCTTCATAGAGCTGATCTGCTTGTCTTGCAGACATGGGACAAAACTGAGGTGATTTTCAGAGAGTATAGTCTCACAGGAGGGAAGGGGGGAAAGCTTGATGACAGGAGAAAGATATATTATAATAAAGTTTTGTATATTCCCTTGTACTATTGATTAGGGATCGACCGATTATCGGTTTGGCCGATATTCACAATTTTGGAAGTTATCGGTATCGGCAATTACCATGCCGATAATGTGGAGCGCTTTAAATCAATGAACTGCAGCTGCTTTTGTGGGGCCAGAGACCGCCGCCGCCTGCTTCTCTCCCCCTGCCTGTCCTGGGGTCCTGAGTCCAACCACCGCCGCTGCCCCCTCCCCCCCTGCCTATCCTCTGGCCAGAGACTGCCGCCGCCGCTACCCCATTGCCTTCCCCATCCACGGTGTTCTAATTACCTGTTCCCGGGGTCCGCGCTATTTCTGGCTCCTGCGGCGTCCTGCGCTGTTGCTGTGCGCTGCGCAATGACGAGTGACGTCCTCAACGCGACGTCACCGTCAGTGGGCACAGTGACAGCTCAGGACGCCGCCGGGCCAGAAGTAGCTCGGACCCCGGGAACAGGGATGGGGCGAGGCAATGGGGCAGCGGTTGGACTCAGGACCGGCAGGGGGAGAGAAGCGGGCGGCGGCGGTCTCTGGCCAGAGGATAGGCAGGAGGGGGGGCAGCAGCGGTGGTTGGATTCAGAACCCCAGGACCGGAAGGGGAGACAAGTGGGCAGCAGCAGTCTCTGGCCCCGCAAAAGCCGCTGCAGTTCATTGATTTAAAGCGCCCGCTTTTAATCACTGATCTGCAGCGGCTTCTGCGGGGCCAGAAACAGTTTATCAGGATATACCCGCACGCACACATTTTACCACGGATATTTGGGTGGGGGCCGAGAAATAGCCGATAACCTCTACCGGAATATTGGTATAAGTTATTGGCTATCGTCCTTAAAGTTCAAAGGTTATCGGTATCGGCCCTAAAATATCAATATTGGTCGATCCCTTCTATTGATCCGTGCAAAGTTCGTTCAAACGGCACAAATAGAACAGCAGCACATGTCCAACCACAGCTCCTTTCAGCCAAAAGGGACATGGACCCCCAATTTCTTGATCGGTGAAGGTCATAGTAGTTGGACGACTATGTTTGCTGTTGAGGCATGCTGGTAGTTGCAGTTTTTGCAACAGCTGGAGGCACAGTGGTTGGGAAACACACCAGTTACGAGGCATTGACTCCATGACATTGACCAAGATTCTTATCAAGCAAAGAAGCTGTACAACTATGTATTACGAGCCACATTTTATCTCCAACCTTCTCCTTCTGAACTACATGTAAAACAATTAAACACAACAAAAGCATAATTCATTCCAGAGCGATCCGGCCGGATCCACTACTCCTCTCCAACTACTCCTCCCATCGTCTAATCCCTGTTTAGTATTATGAATAATAGTAGCTGTGTCATGTGACGGAAACTTACAGAAACTCTGCCATAAAGTAGAGAGTGTTCCTAGGCGGAGCGGTTCCCATATTTCATCACCTATAGACTCATTTAGCTGGAATAAATCGCAGAATGCACAGGGAACGGCAGAGTCTGCAGCCAACAAGCTGGGGGGGGGGGGGATTAGCGTACGAGCGATGTGCGTGACCGCACTCTCTGATGTACTTTATGTAACTCAGCTTTCCCTGAGCAGATACGCGGCAAATCCATTATTCTGGGCGACTCCCTGGATCACACATAATGCAGCTACTGAGCAGGTCATATCAAACAGGCTATAACCTATATGGATTTAAAGGGGAACTCCTATGGATAGGGGATAAGATGTAATGTACTGGAGTACCCCTTTAAAGGGTTGTCCATGGCTTTGCCATTTATGACCGAGGGCCTGGACGACTGTCTCATGTGTATGGAGGCCTCAGACAGGTAAAATTCAGTCTGTCCAATACTTCTGTTGTGACATCAAGGCTCCGCCCCGTGTGATGTCACGCTCCGCCCCCTCAATGCAAGCCTATGGGAGGGGGCGTTACACGCCCCCTCCCATAGGCTTGCATTGAGGGGGCGGAGCGTGACATCACACGGGGCGGAGCCTTGACGTCACAACGCTCCGGCTCCGTGCTCAACAGTAATCAGACTTGGAGCGAACACGCTCCGGGGACCGATTTTAACGCGGTGCGGCGTGCAAGACCCAGCGGCGGGACCCCCGCGATCAGGCATCTTATCCCCCATCCTTTGGATAGGGGATAAGATGTCTAAGCGCCGGAGTACCCCTTTAAGCAACTGTGAACGTGCCATGGTTATTGGTAGAGATGAGCGAACTTACAGTAAATTTGATTCGTCACGACCTTCTCGGCTCGGCAGTTGATGACTTTTCCTGCGTAAATTAGTTCAGCCTTCAGGTGCTCCGGTGGGCTGGAAAAGGTGGATACATTCCTAGGAAAGAGTCCCCTAGGACTGTATCCACCTTTTCCAGCCCACCGGAGCACCGGAAAGCTGAACTAATTTATGCAGGAAAAGTCATCAATTGCCGAGCCGAGAAGTTTGTGACGAATCAAATTTACTGTAAGTTCGCTCATCTCTAGTTATTGGTGCCAGACAGGCTGGTCTGAGTATTTCAGAAACTGCTGATCTACTGGGATTTTCACACACAACCTTACAGGGTTTGCATGAGAATGATCCCAAAAAAATTAAAAAAAAATAAAATAAACAGAAAATATCCAGTGAGCCGCAGTTGTGTGGACGAAAATGCCTTGTTGACGTCGGGGGAGAATGGGTAGACTGGTTTGAGATAACAGAAAAGCTTTGTTACAACAAAGTTTTGCAGAATATCATCTCTAAACACACAGCTAGTCCAACCTTAAAGCAGATGGGCTACAGCAGCAGAAGACCACACCGGGTACAGCTTCTGTCAGCTAAGAACAGTAAACTGAGGCTACAATTTACACAAGTTACCAAAATTGGACAATGGAAGACTGGAAGAATGTTGTCTGGTCGGATAAGTTTCGATTCCAATAACACATTCAGATGGGAGGGTCAGAATTTGGGGTAAACAACATGAAAGCATGGATCCATCCTGCATTGTATCAACAATAGTTCAGGCTGGTGGTAGTGGCGTCATGGTGTGGGGGGCATTTTCTTGGCACACTTTGAGCCCCTTAGTACCAAATAAGCATTGTTTAAAGGGGTATTCCAGGAAAAAACTATTTTATATATATCAACTGGCTCCAGAAAGTTAAAGAGATTTGTAAATTACTTCTATAAAAAAAAATCTTAATCCTTTCAGTACTTATGAGCTTCTGAAGTTAAGGTTGTTCTTTTCTGTCTAAATCCTCTCTGATGACACCTGTCTCGGGAACCGCCCAGTTTAGAAGCAAATCCCCATAGCAAACCTCTTCTAAACTGGGCGTTTCCCGAGACAGGTGACATCAGAGAGGATTTAAACAGAAAAGAACAACCTTAACTTCAAAAGCTCACAAGTACTGAAAGGATTAAGAATTTTTTAATAGAAGTAATTTACAAATCTGTTTAACTTTCTGGAGCCAGTTGATATATAAAAAAAAAAGTTTTTTCCTGGATAACCCCTTTAAGCGCGACAGGTGCAAGATGCAGCAAAATCCCATTGAAAACAATGGGACTCTGCTACAACCAAAGTTTTCCATCAGATTCCGCTCGGAAATTCTTCCATGTTAAAGGAGTAGTCCAGTGGTGAACAACTTATCCCCTATCTTAAGCATAGGGGATAAATTTGAGATCGCGGGGGGTCCGACCGCTGGGGCCACCTGCGATCTCCTGTACGGAGCCCTGACAGCCCGCGGGAAGGGGGCGTGTTGACCTCCACATGAAGTGGCGGCCGACTCGCCCCCTCAATACAACTCTATGGCAGAGCCGAAGCGCTGCCTTCGGCAATCTCCGGCTCTGCCATAGAGATGTATTGAGGGGGCGTGTCGGCCGCCGCTTCGTCGACATCCGATATCTGGCCGGAGAGCCGGGGCCCCGTACAGAGAGATCGCAGGGGGCCCCGTACAGAGAGATCGCAGGGGGCCCCAGCAGTCGGACCCCCCGCGATCTCAAACTTATCCCCTATCCTTAGGATAGGGGATAAGTTTTTCACCACTGGACTACCCCTTTAATAGCGCCTAAGGAGGCCAAATTTCTAGGTTTGCCGTCATACACTCACGTACGCAAATGCTGTCGGCTATTATTATGTAATGATTAGTAGGCTACACAATGCGAAATTCTCCTCTGCAGACAGATTGGTATATTCCTGTAGGAAAGAGAACACTTCTATATGAATACTCTATTAATAGGAATATGTAACACAACAATTCTAAAAATACGTCTGAACTTTCTTTACAATGGATCTAGCAGTTAAAACGGGTACAAAGTCTGTCAGTGTTCCCGGTGGAGATACCGTGGGATCTGTCTGGGGGAACCTATGGCATGCAAATCATTAATTGTAAGGTCTCCGATTAATAGGGAAAACCTATTGGGAAATCTCCCGGCTCAGCCGCCCTGCTCTGTGCAGCCGATCATCACCGGCAATAACTCACCCGCCATCTCAGCAGCAGATGGGCTCAGCCCGGGCCAGGAGATTTATTACAGGCCTCTTGGCTGCAAGAACTGTAATAAAATAAAAGTTACATCATACAGAATAGGATGACATCATGCAGCCGGTGTTAGAATTATTAAGTCTGGAGGTAAAGAACGCCAGGCAAAGTCTCAAGTATTCAACAGAAGAGAATGAAGGAAACTTAAAGGGGTACTCCGCTGCCACAGCGTTTGCAACATTTTGTTCTGAACGCTGGGTGCCGGCTGCGGGGTTCGTGATGTCATGGCCACGCATCTCAATGGGGCATGTCCATGACCTCACGACCCCCACAGCCTGCACCCAGCGTTCGCAACAAAATGATCTGAATGCTGGGGCAGTGGAGTACCACCCCTTTAAGTGGATCTCTGAATCCCAGGCAGAACTCTGGTCACCAAGTGTCCCTGGTCTAAGGCTACAAGGAGAAGATCTCGCTGTGCGGCAAAACCGTGTGTGGAATCAGAGAATTGCTGAGGTTTTGCAATGTGGTTTTCAGCATTTCCCTGTAGAACCTCGTTTTGGTTTTGGCCGCATGGCACAAGCTGCTACATGTACAGGAACCCTAAATCCCCAATATATCACAACTGGTCGGATGTAATCTAAGTGGATTTCAATGCACACTCAATCTTACAGAATATCTATTCATACACTCATTTTCACTCCATATTTCACCCTGGGCCAAAGGAAAACTGACAAATCCGCAGCTAAATCCATGTTGCAATATGGATCTATCATAGGTCAATGTGAATGAATCCCTGGATCTACGTCCCACCTCCATAAATATAGTATCCATAACCTACAATATTATAAATTAAGAATGGTGTTCAGACCCCTCTGAAACGTCACTACAGTGACCCCTCGACCTACGATGGCCCCGACATACGATAATTTCAACATACAATGGCCTCTCAGAGGCAGCATCAACATACAATGCTTTTGTATGTCGGGGCCATCGCATAAACGGCTATCCGGCAGCGCAGACTGCTTCAGCTGCCACCGGATAGCCGTTTACGGTGCCCCGTGTGGTCCGCTGACGATCACTTACCTGTCCTCGGGGCTCCGGTGCATCCTCTTCGGGATTCCCTGCATCGTCGGCGCTCTCCATCGTCGTCATCACGTCGCTGCGCACGCCGTCCCATCACCCAATAGGATCTGCGTGCGTTGTGACGTGATGGCGGCGACGGAGAGCGAGGATGCCGGGGAAGAAGACCTTGCCGGAGCGTCGGGGACACCCCGGGGACGCGGCGACAGCAATGGACGGCGACATCCAGGGCAGCGGTGACGGCGGGGACAGGTGAGTACAACTTCCTCTAACAGTGGTCTACAACCTGCGGACCTCCAGATGTTGCAAAACTACAACACCCAGCATGCCCGGACAGCCAACGGCTGTTCGGGCATGCTGGGTGTTGTAGTTTTGCTACATCTGGAGGTCCGCAGGTTGTAGACCACCGTCCTATACTTTACATTGCACGGATCCCTCAACATGCGATGGTTTCAACAAACGATGGTCCATTTGGAACGGATTACCATCGTATGTTGAGGGACCACTGTACATCCTGTGGCAGAGAGTTTCATAGTCTCACTGCTCTTACAGTAAAGAATCTCTGTCTGGATGATGGTGAAACCTTCTTTCCTGTAGAGAAAAAAAAAAGAAAAAAGAAAGAAAAATAGCCAACACAACTACCTAATACACGGGTGCACGCTGCTGTGGCAGATACAAAGTGTACAAAAAAAGAGGGTTGCAGCAGCACTCTTGGTCAATGGAGGCTCTTAGCGCACTTTTTGATCAAAACGTGTCCCCCATCCACCACGCGGAGGTGGCCTCACTTCGGATGGGACCCTAACACGCTCCTTACACTCACCTCTGCTGGGCCTTCTTTCCTGTAGACGTAGAGGATGACCCCCTTGTCATGTTTAACGGCCTAGGTATAAAAAGATCACTAGGAAGATCTCTGTCCTGTCCATTCTTATATTTGTCATATGACTGGAGAAAAAAGCCAGATAGAGAGCCTCAGTCAGCTTTTAGAGAACTTTCACATGGTACACCCCATTGTTCTATGGAGATGCCACCCATTTGTGATACAGTACCAACTAGAGGGTCTCATTCCCAACTTGTGGAAACAAATTGACCCCACAAGCTCATCAGAACGAAGCACTTGATGGTGTCTATTCCAGACCTTCTTGCAGACACTGTTAAGACAATATGGACCTAGTCAGGGGCATAGCTACAGAGGTAGTATTGGGGGTCCCAAAGTACATCTGCCCTATAAAAGACCAATAATATAAGTGGCATATGAGGCCTTGTTGTAGATTATGCATCAGGGCCCAGAAGCAACAAACTACTCCTCTGGACTTCGTGTCTTATGAACATTTTAAAGGATACAATTGGGGAGATTTATCAAAACCTGTGTAGAGGAAAAGTAGCCCATAGCAACAAATCAGATCCCTTCTTTCATTTTGAGAAAAAACTTGAAAAAAAAAATTTAAAAATAAAAGAAGCGAGCTGATTGGTTGCTGTCGGCAACTGGGCAACTTTTCCTCTGCTCGGGTTTTGATGAATCTTCCCCAATATGGTTAGAGGGGTACTCCGGTGGAAAACTTTTTTTTTTTAATCAACTGGTGCCAGAAAGTTAAACAGATTTGTAAATGACTTCTATTAAAAAAAAAATCTTAATCCTTCCAGTACTTATTAGCTGCTGAATACTACAGAGGAAATTCTTTTCTTTTTGGAACACAGAGTTCTCTGCTGACATCACGAGCACAGTGCTCCCTGCTGACATCTCTGTCCATTTTAGGAACTTACCAGAGAAGCATATATGTTTGCTATGGGGATTTTCTCCTACTTTGCACAGTCCTTAAAATGGACAGAGATGTCAGCAGAGAGCACTGTGCTCGTGATGTCAGCAGAGAGCTCTGTGTTCCAAAAAGAAAATAAATTTCCTCAGTAGTATTCATCAGCTAATAAGTACTGGAAGGATTAAGATTTTTTTAAATAGAAGTAATTTACAAATCTGTTTAACTTTCTGGCACCAGTTGATTTAAAAAATAAATAAATAAATAAAATAAAAAGATTTCCACCGGAGTACACCTTTAATTTGAGTAAGGGAAGCATGACTGTCTTGGACTGCCACAAGCCGACCCACAGTCTTCTTGTGAGCAGTATGGACTTAAAAGAAGTGGATTGACACCCCTATCTATAGACTGTGTTCCCACTTACGTTAGAGACCCTATGTGGGTGCCTCTTGCACATGTTCCCTCAAAAATATCTGACAAGACAGTGAGGCATGCTGCACTATTTTGTCTGGTGAAAGGCCAGACACCATGCTGGAAACCCGAAGGATTCCATTGGGCGCCATTCGTATCTGATTAGAAGAAGAAGAAAAAAAGCAGCCTGTGACTGCAAAGCAAGTGACCTCCCTCTGTAATACAGCCAAGGAGCACAACTTTAAGATATATATGCTTGAGTGAGTGACATTTAACCACCCTACACCACCAAAAAATAGACTTAGCCCCAGCACATACCAAAAAGAGAGCCAGCAACAACAGCACGCCATAACCCTAACCGGCTCTACACATCTCCAAGACAGTTTTCAGCAACAGCAAGAAGAAGAATTCAGTCTCTGAGTAATTCACATGAAGGAACGTGGGAAAACAAAACATTCCGAAACGTGTTCCTACGAGCGCGGATTACGTTTACGTTCGCTATACTATAAATATATAGAACGTAAGATGTGACTTTATGTTGTGGATGACATGAACATCTGGAACAGGATAGACATTCTCGTAGAAATAAACAAAAAGATTAACGGTTTAGGTAGATTACACAAATGGTGGAAAATATGGCAACTGCAATGTAACAAAGAGCTTGTAAATGGGGATTAGACGAGAGCGGACGGACTGAAGAGCAACAGATTCGGATGTCGGCAGATGTAAGAAACTCGCTGGACATTTACCAGCACTGAGGACTGTCCTAGAGGTTCATAGCGGGAGAAGCCCATAGACTTTAGCACAACTAATAGGATCCAACGCATTTTAGTCAAATTCCTTTTATTTGCCATCTCATGATCCAGAAAGTCCAACAACCATATCCAACATAAACTGCAATAAAAAGTGGAACTTTCCAAAACTAGGAACAGAGTTTGCCAGAGGAGCGGTGCCTGCACATAAAGAGAAAACAGAGAACATGGAGGCTATAGGACCGCTTGAAAAAGGAGCCGTCTCCATAGACATTAATGCATTTACAAGTGGATTCCGCATAAAGTATTAAAATGTCCATTCTTTCTGCGGAGGCCGGAATCAGAATTTGATTGATTTTGCTGTGGATTTCACCCCTGCTACATTGAGGATAATTAAAAACCTAGATATGAATCCGTAGGCAAAATCCACAACAAATTCGCAATGTGTGAATTAACTCTGAAATGGACGTCTACATATTTTCTGTAACTTTTCAATAACCCAGAATATCTGGTAATCCAGCATCAGTTCCCACTTTTTAATTCAGGAATTTTGCTTTAGCTATTAACCCCTAGTGGTACAAACCAATGGTACAATGTGTCCAACGCATTTTATTCCCCACTTGATTCTAATTACAAGTTCACACGACGGAACTTCCGAGTGTAATCCGGGGAGGGTTGATTCTGCTTGAAAATCCACACGACGGCACTTCCGAGTGTAATCTGGGGGGGGGGGCTGGGCTGATTCTGCTTGAAAATTCTGTTGCAGCAGAGTCCCATTGTTTTCAATGGGATTCTGCTGCACTGTGCACACAGCAGAATTTCCGCTGCAGATGTTTAAGCTGATTCCAGTCTCTGCAGAAAAAAAATATGACGTGGAGATGGGCCATTTCCGAGTGGTCCAAGCGACGGCGTGTTCTGCCAGTGCCTGCTATTTGTGGGATGTCCACCCGTGTTTTCCTGGATGACATTCCGCAGATATTGCGCTGTGTGAACATGGCCTCAAAAACAACTGTTCAAATACATCATGCCAGATAAATTGGCCAGATTGGCAAAAAGTCAACATTTCTCCTACCGTTGGCTGTCCGGGCATGCTGGTAGTTGTAGTTTGGCAACATCTGGAGGATCAGAGCATGGAGACCACTGCCTTACAACACAAAGTGAACAAGTGAAAAATCTCGGATGTTCACAAATTCTGCATTCAGTTCCTACCATCGCCTTTTTCCTGCACAGGTACCGCGTAAATCACATTATAAAGGGTGCCATAGAGACTAAAAACAGCAGACGTGTCGGCAGCCATACTTGTCACGTCTGCCGCAGTCAGTTTACTGTATACAATCACCTATCTGCCAGGATAATAACACAATAGACTTGTTTCAGAACAGACACATAGAATCTGTCGAGACAGAGCTCACAGCGGTTTTTCTGACACTTTTTGGGATACGGATGCAGTGTCTATACAGAGATGACTACAAACAATGAATATTACTGAAGTATCCATGGTAGCGGGTGATTTTGGTGCATGCTTCCAGTCGCAACGTACTGTAAAATATATATATTTACAGCAGAGCAAAGTGATGCAGGCAGAGCCTTGAGGGGAACATAAAATGCGCAGAGCGAAGTAATGTAGTTACATCAGCTTATCGTAAACGCGGCTAGCCATGTTAAATTGCATTAAGATGTTAAAGTGGTTCTCCGCCTGGCACAATCCCTACTTGTTAGAAGGGTCCTTGACAATAAGCGGATAGAAAAAGTGAGGAATTTATCAAGGC
This sequence comes from Hyla sarda, assembly GCF_029499605.1. Taxonomy (NCBI): domain Eukaryota; kingdom Metazoa; phylum Chordata; class Amphibia; order Anura; family Hylidae; genus Hyla; species Hyla sarda. The sequence goes on along the minus strand of NC_079191.1, from coordinate 47,718,578 downwards.
TTGCATGCACTTTTTCCCCCTAAGCCCTTTTCCCGAGTTCTGCTAACAAAAATTGGAGAAGGTTACGCGCAAAAGTTTGCTATTTTACGCCTGTTTCCTAATTTGAGCCTTGATAAATTCCTAAAAAAAAAAAAAAAAAAAAGTGATCAGTCGTAGTGTTTAGGGAAACAGTGTTCAATTTTCCTGCAGCGCCACCACAGGAGAAATTAAGAATTACAAAGTGTCTATTTAAAGGAGCTCTCCGGTGCTTACACATCTTATCCCCTATTCAAAGGATAGGGGATAAGATGCCTGATCGTGGGAGTCCCGCCGCTGGGGACCCCCTGTGATCTTGCACGTGGCACCCCGTTTGTAATCAGTCCCCGGAGCGTGTTCTCTCCGGGACTGATTACCGGCGACTACAGGCGACTACAGGGCCGGCGGGGTGTGACGTCATGCCTCCGCCCCCGTGTGATGTCACGCTCCACCCCTCAATGCAAGCCTATGGGAGGGGGCTTGATAGCTGTCACGCCCCCTCCCGTAGGCTTGCATTGAGGGGCGGAGCGTGACGTCACACGGGGGTGGAGGTGTGACATCACACACGGCCGGCCCAGTGGTCGTCTGTAATCAGTCCCGGAGTGAACACACTCCGGGGACTGATTACAAACGTGGTGCCGCGTGCATGATCCCGGGGGTCCCCAGCAGCGGGACTCCCACGATCAGGCATCTTATCCCCTATCCTTTGGATAGGGGATAAGATGTGTAAGCACCGGAGAACCCCTTTAAAGGGGTTATACTTATATATATATATCTCAACTGGCTCCAGAAAGTTAAACAGATTTGTAAATTACTTCTATTAAAAAAATCTTAATCCTTCCAGTACTTTTTAGGGGCTGTTTACTAAAGAGAAATACAAAAAAGAAATGCATTTCCTCTGATGTCATAACCCCAGTGCTCTCTGCTGACCTTAATCCTTAATCTTAATCCTTTCAGTACTTATGAGCTTCTGAAGTTAAGGTTGTTCTTTTCTGTCTAAGTGCTCTCTGATGACACGTGTCTCGGGAAGCGCCCAGTTTAGAAGCGGTTTGCTATGGGGATTTGCTTCTAAACTGGGCGGTTCCCAAGACAGGTGTCATCAGAGAGCACTTAGGCTAAGTTTCCACTTGGTTTTTTGCACTTCGTTTTTAGGGATTAAAAAAAACACCTGAAAAATCGTCAGTTCAAGTTACATCATCATGCGCTTTTTTCTGGCGTTTTTTTCTGGCGTTTTTTTCATTTGTGTGGAAATTGCACCTTGGCAGTTTTTTTTTGGTACCCAAAATTTCTTGGGTACCAAAAAAAAAAAAAAAGGGATGCAGCAGTGATGGAAATTTTTTTATTAAACGCAATGTATATATTTTATAACCCAATTTTTATTATTTTTTTAATAAAGTGTGCGTTTCACTTTTTTTTTAAATAAATTTTTTACATTTTTTATGTAGTACTACTACTCCCAACATGGAACAGACTGTTCCATGCTAGGAGTGATAGTACCTGTACTATAGACATATCGCCCCGGGTGTCAGTCCTGACACCCAATGCGATCGTCCATAATATAGCAGAGAAGCGAGCGGGTCTATACATCGCTCGCCTCTCTGCACTATACTCCGGCCACAGATGTCAACAGAAATTCATATTTCCCACCCAGAGCTGTGATTGGCCGGATTGTTGCAGCCAATCACAGCTCTGAGGAAAAGATGAATGAATGAGTGGCCGCCCGGAGTATAGTGCACAGCAGGGATGTGAGCGATGTATACAGCCGCTCCATCTATGCTATAGACAGGACGATCACATCGGGTGTCAGTAGTGACATCCATTGTGATGTGTCCTTAAGCAGGCACTACTACTCCCAACATGGAGCACACTCTGCTCCATGCTGGGAGCTGTAGTACCTGTATTAATAGACAGATCGCAGCAAGTGTAACTTCTGACACCCACTGCGATCTGTCTATTAATTCAGGTACTACAGCTCCCAGCATGAGGCAGAGTGTGCTCCATGTTGGGAGTAGTAGTAGCTGCAGTTATGAAAAGATCACAGCGGGTATCACTTCTGACAGCCGCTGTGATCCTCCTGTATAATGTATGGATGCAGCGGCCGCTCTCCTATGGTCCCCTGCACAGCCGTATATATACACACACACATGTTTCTATTTCTCACAGAGAGCTGTGATTGGCTGGAACTAGGGATGTCCCGATACAAATTTTTTTTTAAGACCGAGTACAAGTACCGATACTTTAATTCTAGTACTCGCCGATACAAAGTACGAGTACTTATATTTTAAAGGGAATCTGACAGCAGGGTGACGCGGTTTCTGGCGCCGTTTACCGTATGATATGTGGGTCCTTGTTGTGTACAATGGAGGCGGCTGCTGTAGTTCGAGCCAAGATTTCTCTCTTCTCCATTGGACAGAACAGGGAATTTGCATTGGTAGCGAGACTGATGACCACATGATGAGCAGCGGTAGAATCCGGGTCACCTACACATCTACAGCATTTCTGTCCCATGTGAATCTACCTTTACACAAGAAAAGAAAAGGTTTTCCCCCTTAAAGGGGTACTCCGCCCCTGGACATCTTATCCCCTATCTAAGGGATAAGATGTCTGATCGCGGAAAACCGGCTGCTGGGACCCCCACGATCTCTGTGCAGCACTTGCCGTTCGTGTAGAACACTGGGAGCGCCACGCCCCCTCTTATAGACTTGCATTGAGGGGGCGTGACGAGGGGGCGTAGCAGTGATGTCACGACCCCCTCTGCCCGCTCCAAGCGTTTGGAACAAAATGTTTCGAATGCTGGGGCAGCGGAGTACCCCTTTAAATTACAGAGGGATCTTAATATTTACAGAGAGCCTAAGGGTGCGTTCACACTGCGGAATCTCCGCTCGCTGAATTCTGCAAGCGGAGATTCCGCCTGGCGGCCGCCGCCGATTGTGCTTCGGCCCTAGGGCCGCGGGGCACTGAGCCATCACCATTGACGGCTATGCAGTGCTCGCGGAATCCGCGCAAAGAATGAACATGTTCTTTCTTTGCGCGGAACAATTTCAGCGGCGGAATTGTCTGCCGCGGAAATTCCGCAGTGTGAACGGGTCTCGCGGAGACCCCTTCACACTAATGTTAAGTTCATACCGCGGAATTCCGTAGTGTGAATGCACCCTAAACCAGCGTTTTCCAACCAGTGTGCCTTCAGCTGTTGCAAAACTACAACCCCCAGCATGCCCGGACAGCCAAAGGCTGTCCGGGCATGCTGGGGGATGTAGTTTTGCAACAGCTGGAGGCACACTGGTTGGGAAACCCTGGCCTAAAGATAGACAGGGATTAAAATCTCCAGAATAAATACTCAATTTGCACTATAAATATTTTGATTATAATTATAAATCTAAACAGCGATAAACGATCAGCATTCTTAGGCTGGGTTCACACTACGTTTTGTACTTACGGTTCCGTATACAGCTGGGGGGAGGGGGGGGGGTTATCGCGGCGCCCGCACTCAGCCATATTCAGGAACCGTATTTAATGCATGTCTATGAGCCGACCGGAGTGAACCACAGCCTCCGGTCGGCTGCGTTTTCGGCCGTATGCGGTTTCCCGACTGTAGGCAAAAACGCGGTCGAACACGTTTTTTTTGCCGGCGGTCGGGAAACCGCATACGGCCGAAAACGCAGCCGACTGGAGGCTGCGGTTCACTCCGGTCGGCTCATAGACATACATTAACTACGGTTCCCCTATACGGCTGAGTGCGGGCTCCACAATACACCCCCGCCCCGAGCCGTATACGGGAACCGTAAGTACAAATCGTGGTGTGAACCCAGCCTTAAAGAAGACAACAAAGTTACTATATAAATACACATACATACACGTGTGTGTACTGGGATAGATAGATAAAATATATATAAAAAATATTGATCTATTTATTTATTAGAATTTTTATTTCATTTTACTTTTATTTATTTCTCTTTTTAACACTTTTATGCCTTTTCCCTTTAGTCTAAAAATAAGCGTCTGTGGACATACGTGGCGCCTTTGATGATGGCTTTTCTCGCGGCGCACTGCTCTTATCACTGCCTTTGTTCATCTGGAAGTAAATTAGGCTTCCCATTTCCACTGCTTTCCTGAGTCCGGGCCGCGCGGCGCTGGAGGAAACCTTCATGCCACATCAATGTCACTTGTGCTCACCAGGAATGTCACAGGCTAATCTAAAATCAGCAGCAAAACCTTGGAGGCCTCTCCTGTACCTTCCGGCCAAAGCCAAGCAGAGCTGTGGTGACTGCAACTAAGGGCCCGCATGGGGGACAGAAGCCCAGATGGGGCAAGAAACACGGCTCAGAGTAGGATTTCCTATAAAAATAGCCCATGATCTGATATAGGTATATATTACCACAAATCTGCCATTAAAAGAAGTATAAAAAAATAAATAATAATAATAAAAATAAACATTTTCGGTATCAGAGCATGCAGAGTTGGCCGAACTATTAAAGGGGTATTCTGGTGGAAAACTTGCTGGTGCCAGAAAGAGATTTGTAAGGCTGGGTTCACACCACGTTTTGTACTTACGGTTCCGTATACGGCTGGGGGGGGGGGGGGGGGGGGGAATTGCGGCGCCCGCACTCAGCCGTATTCGGGAACCGTATTTAATGCATGTCTATGAGCTGACCGTCGGCTGCATTTTCGGCCGTATGCGGTTTCCCGACCCCGGTTTTTGCCTGGGGTCGGGAAATCCAGGATTGGAAAGCTTATCCCCTATCCTAATCCCCTAAGGATAGCGGATAAGTTTCAGATCACCGGGGGTCCGACTGCTAGGACCCCCCGCACGGGGCTCTGGCAGTCCGGCTGGCACGCCCCCTCAATACAACTCTGTCACTGCGCTCCCTGTCTGTTAAACTAATGATGCTGTGATGAATAGAAGACCTCAGCTCAGACAGGCAGGCGCAGCTTTCCTCTTCGGGGTCCAGCGCTGCACTGAGCTACGGCCGACTCTCCTTCACAGGGGGCAGAGCCTGGTGACGTGGCCATTAAAGGACCTTGCTGCGCGGTGGGCACAGCGCTCGCTCCCGTCTGTCTGACTGAGCTGTGCCTCGCCTACTTCCTGAGTTGGGTCTCCTGGCAGGCCGGGAGGAGACCAAACTCACTGTATTAATTGTGGCAGGGAACAGAACAGACCCACCTAGTGGCCGTTTTTTCAATTACAGTTCAAACATGTTTCTGTGAATAAATTTAACATAAAGTGAATGAAAAAGTGTCTGGAAATTAAATATAGAACACTATATTAAAAGTTTTAGTTGGTGACAGGTACTCTTTAACTGTACTATGCCCAGCAGGTTCTATGCACTAGTCCAATAATTAAAAATGGGCTCATGGAGCGAGCTTGGGCATCAAGCTGCCTCAGTTACCCGACTGCCCAAGAAGGAAAGCTTATCTCCACGCTGATCTAAAGAGTAGGCGGGTGTTCAACATAACAGGTAGCCCTTAACCCAAAATGATCCAGTGTATTTTGGCATTTAGGAGGGGCAAATAGTTTTTCATTCTTTCATCCCCAAGAGCCATAACTCTTGATTTATACTTCAACATATCATTAGGAAGGCTTGTTTTTTGCAGGACAAGTTGGATTTTCACCATGGCACCTAAACCCGCTGCTGATGGGAACGGGTCCTGGGCCATCACTGTGCTGTACTAGTACAGAACATTGCAGGAAGAACTTCCAGTCAACACTTTTATACGCAGGAAGGGGTTAAAGTAGGGCTGGGCGGTATACCGGTTCATACCGAATACCGAAATTTTTGTGCTGCACGATATGAATTTTTCCCCATACCGCAATACCGGTTGGGCCCCTCCCCCTCGGGAATGAATGAATTATTATCCCAGCGCTGCACTGTCCCCACATCGGGGAACTAATCATATGTGACCCGCCAGCGATGTTCCGCCCCGGCCAGTGATAGGTTAAACGCACTGTCATGTAAGAAACCGGCTTCTTACATGACAGTGAGCTCAGCCTATCACTGGCCGGGGCGGAACATCGCTGCGACCGGTGATAGGCTGACGGCTGCCCGACATTCCAGTCCACAGCATGAGGCCTACGTAGGCAAGTTAAAGGGGTATTCCAGGCAATATATATATATATATATATATATATATATATATATATATATATATATATATATATATCTATCTATCTCAACTGGCTCCGGAAAGTTAAACAGATTTGTAAATTACTTCTATTAAAAAATCTTAATCCTTCCAATAGTTATTAGCTTCTGAAGTTTTCAGTCTAACTGCTCAATGATGATGTCACGTCCCGGGAGCTGTGCATGATGGGAGAATATCCCCATAGGAACTGGACGTCAGTCATCAGAGAGCAGTTAGACAGAAAACAACAACTCAACTTCAGAAGGTAATAACTATTGGAAGGATTAAGATTTTTTTTTTAATAGAAGTAATTTACAAATCTGTTTAACCTTCCGGAGCAAGTTTTGGCCTGGAATACTCCTTTAAAGTTTATTTTGTTTATCTTTTGCAGCCCGGGCATAGGGATACAGCGTACAGCAGGAGACTCTTTCCTAGGACTGTATCCACCTTTTCCAGCCCATCGGAGCACCTGAAAGCTGAACTAATTTATGCAGGATAAGTCATCAACTGCCAAGCCGAGAAGTTCGTGACAAATTGAATTTACTGTAACTTCGCTCATCTCTACAGCGGACCTCCAGCTGTTGCAAAACTACAACTCCCAGCATGCCCGGACAGCCGCTGGCTGTCCAGGCATGCTGGGAGTTGTAGTTTTGCAACATCTGGAGCTCCGCAGGTTGGAGACCACTGGTGTACAGTATGGAGTTCCAGCGCCGGCGGCCCGCAACAAAGAGGAGGAGGGCAGTGCTTGCGGGTGACATATGTGAGTAGTACCCCGCTGGACTGATAATTAATTAGGGGGGAGCAGAACAGTGCTGGCAGGTAACATGATTTGGGGGGGGTGAAAGAAATACCGTTATATACCGTGGAACCGCCATAAGTTACAAAAATACCGCGATACACATATTTGGTCCTACCGCCCAGCTCTAGGTTAAAGGGTTTTTCTCACTACAAAAACTGAAATTACCATTTTTAAATCACTACTAGAGCCACCCATCCTCCTCACCACAACAAGGACGAGGAGCAGTTTGTAGGTCATGACTAGAGATGAGCGAACTTACAGTAAATTCGATTCGTCACGAACTTCTAGGCTCGGCAGTTGATGACTTTTCCTGCATAAATTAGTTCAGCTTTCAGGTGCTCCCGTGGGCTGGAAAAGGTGGATAAAGTCCTAGGAGACTCTTTGCTAGGAATGTATCCCTCCGGAGCACCTGAAAGCTGAACTAATTTATGCAGGAAAATTCATGAACTGCTGAGCCGAGAAGTTCGTGACGAATCGAATTTACTGTAAGTTCGCTCATCTCTAGTCATGACGCAGTGACTCCATACACACAGATTCTTTTTGTAACTTCCATAGGATTTGGAGAAAGCAGCGTTCTCATTCATCAACAGCAAGCAGAGATCCTGCAAGCGATGAGGGAGTGGAGCACAACACCGAAGAAGATCTCATTACACAACGATTATTACAGTAAATCCCTTCACTACTAGGACTTCAGGCAGGGACCCAGGATATGTAGTATTCATGTGAACAAGACCTCATTCACAAAAACTAGGCACGCCATTACTGCAGAACGCAAATGCGCCTGGTAAGCGTGACACACTTCTGTTATGCATTCCGCCATTGAAATCATCTGGAAATTACTACGAGGGGACAGAATGCAGAAGTCATTCCAGCAATGCATCCATTGAACTGAGTCACAGTACCTTTAAAATAGCGCACACTCTTTTAGCGCCAGTCGATTGCAGAACTGATGTATTATTAACACATTTATGCCTTTGGCCTCTTACTAAGGTCCATTAAAGGGGTTATCCAGGAAAAAACTTTTTTATATATATCAACTGGCTCCAGAAAGTTAAACAGATTTATAAATTACTTCTATTAAAAAATCTTAATCCTTTCAGTACTTATGAGCTTCTGAAGTGTAGGTTGTTCTTTTCTGTCTAAGTGCTCTCTGATGACGTTTCTCGGGAACCGCCCAGTTTTGAAGCAAATTCCCATAGCAAACCTCTTCTAAACTGTGCGGTTCCCGAGACACGTGTCATCAGAGAGCACAGAAAAGAACAACCTAAACTTCAGAAGCTCATAAGTACTGAAAGGATTAAGATTTTTTAATAGAAGTAATTTACAAATCTGTTTAACTTTCTGGAGCCAGTTAATATATATAAAAAAAGTTTTTCCCTGGATAACCCCTTTAAAGGTTTTGTTTTCAACTAATTTTTATTTATTTACAGTAGGGCTGGGCGGTATGGCCAAATAGACGTATCGCAGCATTTTTGTAATTTATGGCAGTTCCACGGTATATAACGGTATTACCCCACAACCCCCCCCCCTAAAAAAAAAAAAAAAAAACAGGAGAGGTGTAAAATGGACTTTTGTTCATGATATTACACTGCGCCCGGCTCATTTAAATGAATGGGGTGCGGCAATGGCTCTGGCGGGCCGGTTTACAAATGCTCCCACCCAGCTGCTGTATTCCCAAAAAGTGATGTGAATGCACTCTTCCGAACACACTGCAGCCCATCACGAAGGGTGCATGCACACCATGTTGTCACTGTACGGGTGTCGGATCAGTCACCATTTTACTCCGGTCGGCTCATTTTTGACCCATATCCTGTTTTCTGACCGGACCTCAAAACGTAGTATACTACGTTTTGAGGTCCGGTCACAAAACCGGATACGGGTCAAAAATGAGCCGACCGGAGTAAAACGGTGACTCCGGTCGGCTCATTAATGTCAATGGATTAGAGCGTCAGTCTGGCTGGTGTACGGGAGCGCACGGTTTACCCCTCTCCCATCCGTGTCCAGCACCCGTACAAGTGAAAATGTGGTGTGCATGCACCCTAAGACTGCAGGGTGTTTAGAATGTCATCGATAGAGCACGGAGAGCATATCAGGGGAACAAAACAAAGGTTTTGTTTCCATTGACTTCAATGTGTGAGCAGAAAATCTGCATTAGTGGCAGATTTGCAGATTTATGATGGACCCATTGAAGTCAATGGTACTAAAATCCACTGCAGGTTTTCTACAGCAAATAGGCTGCAGAAATTCTGCATGAGATAGTCATGTAAATAGACCCTTAGGGCTCGTTCACACGGGTGGATCCACAGCGTATGTTACGCTGCGGATCCGCTGACGATGGACCCCTACAGTGAGTCTCAGATGTGAGACAATCCGCCACTATGAGCAGACACAGTGCCGCAATGTGTGAGTCGCCGTGCGCATGTGCGGTGTACTTGCACACATCGCGGCCGTTCCCCCTGCTCCCTGAGCTATGCATAGAGCAGCTGCAATGTGTGCGAGTATACTGCACATGCGCACGGCAACTCGCACATCGCAGTGTGTCTGCTCGTAGCAGCGGATTGCTGCTCCGAGCAGGAACATCTGAGGCACACTGTACAGGACCAACGTCGGCGGATCCACAGCGTAAAATATGCTGTGGATCCACCTGTGTGAACTAGCCCTTAGGGTATGTTCACACGTGCATATTTTCAGCAGATTTTTCTGTCCATTTCATTGACTAAGGGGGCCAAAATGTACAAGCAAAACAGCAACAATTTTTGGAAGTATTTGTTTCGTATTTTAATGTTACTCTTATGGGGTTATGATAGGGCTGGTCTGTATACCGTTCATACCGAATACCGAAATTTGTTTCCTGCCCCATATGAATTTTAACCCATACCGTAATACCGGTTTGGCCCCTCCCCCTCAGGAATGGATGAATTATCAGCCGCAGTGTGCTGTCCTCACATCGGGGAACTAATCATATGTGACCCGCGAGTGCTGTTCTGCCCCCTAATTAATTATTAGCCCACTGCTGCGCTGTCCCCATTGGGGGAAATACTCACATATCACCCGCAAGCGCTGCCCTCCTCATCCTCCTGTTCGTTGCGGCCGCCGGCGCTGACACTCTATACCAGTGGTCTTGAACCTCCAGACGTTGCAAAACTATAACTCCTAGCATGCTGGGAGTTGTAGCTTTGCAACATCTGGAGGTCTGCAGGTTGAAGACCACTGCTCTATACTGTATCCCTATACCCAGGCTGCAAAAGATAAACAAAATAAACTTTAACTCACCTTCCCCGTCGGTGCAGACCAGCTTCCTAGTGAATGGAACGTTGGAAAGCCGTCAGCCTATCACCTGCCGCAATGATGTTCCGCCTCAGCCGGTGATAGGTCGAGCGCACTGTTATGTAAGAAGTCGGCTTCTTACATGACAGTGGGCTCAGCCTATCACTGGCCGAGGCAGAACATCGTTGCGGCAGGTGATAGGCGTAAGGCCAATGTCAGAACATGTGTTAAAGTTAATTTTTGTTTACCTTTTGCAGTCCAGGCATAGGGATACCGCACAGTATGGAGGGTCAGCGCCGGTGGCCGCAACAAACAGGAAGGCGAGGTGAGCCGCGCTTGCGGGTGACGTGAGTATTTACCCCGATGGGGACAGCGCAGCGCTGGGCTAATAATTTGGGGCGGGGGAAATACCGTTATATACACCGTGAAACCGTCATAAGTTACAAAAATAGGGCCCAGCCCTAGGTTCTGATAGCACAGCATATTGGTAAGGAAGTCACACATGAGACAATATTGTTGACCCAAGATTTGAGTGGGGCCAAAACCTTGGGTGCAGCAGTATCTACGTGCAGGAGACAAGAACAGCTGACTGCGGCCTGTGAGCTGACTGCGGCCTGTGTCATGAGGTGGAGTATGGAGGTCAGGCCGGGATTGTGCAATCTGATAAAGCATAACTTCCTCTGTTACCTGTTACCACGCCCCGGTGTGTGTCACACGAAGGCACCTAGACCCACGGCTGCTCTCCCTGACTGGAGGAGGAATGCTGCAGCTGCTCCAACACGCCGCACCAAATTCCTTCTCAGTGAGGAGATACTAAGAGGCCTTTCCACCCGAAAATTATCTATACTCAGTATCTCGTATGCAGACACTGTAGGGGAGTTATTTCTAATAATTTGTCTAGTATTAAGTGCAAATTCTGCCAACCATCATCTCATATGACAATTACAGTGTCCTATGGCCTAGGTCAGTGGTCTCCAAACTGTGGACCTCCAGCAGATGCCAACGGCTGTCCAGGCATGCTGGGGAGTTGTAGTTTTGCAACAGCTGGAGGTCCACAGTTTGGAAACCACTGTCCTAGGTCAATGTTCCCCAATCTGGAGGGGTGTACAACTCTCATCGAGCGCGGACAGCCAAACAATTGTAGTTTTGCCACAGGTGGAGAAACACTTCTTCATATGTTCTTCACTTACCCCAGAGACTACATGCATGATGGCAGAAGAAACTTACACCGTCCTCATGTTGCAGTTTTAATAGGCAGTACAGAAAATCCGCAACTACAGTAAATGAAAACGAACAAAACTCATGCATATGTGGCACAAATAAATGAATGGATCTGTGAATCTAGCGGCCCATTTGGATCTTCATTTATAGACTGGGCTGGGGGGATATGTTGTGGGTTTGTGGTATTATTCTTCCCAAAAACATAAAAAAAAAAAAGTAATAAATCCCATTGTATGAATGGGATTTCTTCAGTGTACTACTATAGTCCGGGACGCCCTGGCACAACAAACAGAGCAGCTGCCGCCGATACGAGAATGAGCCGGAGTGCGGCTGAATATTTATAGAGTTTATTATTTGGAGCCGCGCGCAGCGCTCTGCGAGACATCTGCTCTGTCTACAAAGACAATGCTGTGCTCCATGATGGTACAGAAGATGATGGAGTGTAGTTATGGCAGCACAGAACCTCTCAATGTGACAAAATGAACTGTAATTGGTCATTTCCTATATTTCAACACCACGGGCCGTGTTTACAACGTGCGGCTTCGAGGTTATTTTGCGGTGAAGTCACGATGACTAGATGCCAGAAGACATTGACATCAATAGAGTCCTGTCCCTGTGTGGTTTTCCCTAAAGAGACCTCACAATGATTATCTAGAGTGTTTATTTAGATCTGTTTCTGGGAAAGTTGGATGATGACATCACCAACGTTAGCCTCTATACACCACGTTCTCGAACATCCAGAGCATCAAGATTTCAGTTTTTCTATTAGCTCGATTTTTTAGATGCATTCGTAAAAAAATACAATGGACCCGTTCAGTTTTTCTACTTTTCAGACTTTAAAAAAATATATATATCTGAAAAAGGAAATCAGAAAAACATGATAACACAGGAGATGGATACGTTTAACTGTTTGCGCCACCATCATGGTTTCTGCTACAAATAAAGCTCTGTTCATACTACCATCAGAGCCATCATCAGTAGGTCACTCAGATTTGGCAGGATGGAAAGGCCCAGCATGCAGCACTATAATTTTAGTCAAAATGGCCGCCATCATGACAGGACCCAAGGACCCGAATATCAGAGACCTCAATAGGGTTGTATTGGGGTGAACAAAACCTTAGACACTAAGAGTAAAATGGACACAATTTGGTCAGTAAAAGTGGCGATAATGGAGTAGAAAATTGATCAGTGTCTGACAGATTTTCTAGTCAGGGGCCTAGGAAATCTCAGTGACAACCACTGCGGCCATTCTGGTCGTCGTCTATTTTTCCCAAAAACAGTGATTTTTGTCACAGTCTGGCTGACTTTTCAGCCTCTTCCCTATCTATACATTATACATATATTCCATTCACAAACCCATGTCTACCTTGGCAGGATGTCAGGAGCACGTGACCACACGAGACCCTCTCTCCTGCGGATGATATTTTTGGTCCATGAACTCCATTCCATACAATACTTAGGTTGAAAAACAAAACAGGGTGACACGTGACAGCCGCCACCTCAAGGGAAAAGGCCTGGAAGTGTGGACATGACTCAAACTTTAACCCTTTGCTTTACTCTCTAGAAGACATGTTGGACATAAGATAAAACAGGATAACAAATGACTACAAACGTACTTGTAAGGTTTAGAGCATTATAGCCATAAAACCAAAAAGTTACTATACACAGAATACAAATTACTGTAAAATTATCAATGGGCATATTTTTCAAAAATGTGCTAAACCATGTGATCCTAGCCTTAAGACAAATACCTTATAAGTGGTACAGACACTCGAAGGCTAAGGCTACATGACAGACAGGAAAGCGGTAAGATGGCCCTCAGTGAACAACAGCTGTTTGATGGAACTACACAACCTTCAGGAGTTGTGACATCGCTTTAACTTATGAGCGCCCCCGTAGCCATTTAGGTGAGAGCTTACAAGAGGTAGGAGATCCAAGAAGAGTGGTCAGACAACATGACAATGCACCTTAGACCTCAACTTCAACTTATAGTTTACTAGCTGAGTACCCGGCTTTGCCCGTTTTTTCTTTCCTAATCCTTGTTGGGGAGGAAAATCAACAAAGGAGAAAGCTTTTGACTTCATATCCTGTCCTCCTATCCTGATCTCAGGTGGGACCGATTTGTGATGGAGATATTGTAAGCTGAAAATAGAAGGGGACGTGGCTTTATGGGACTGGGCGTAATTTGCAAGCCAGACCGATGCACAAAAAGGGTAGATAATAAAAGGGGTGGGGCTTAAAATGTGGCATGTCTTTGTGAGATGGGGTGTGGCTTGCAAGCCGGATTGACACATTCACCAGGAGATGCAGAGCGGAGATTGTGGAGAAAGGTACTGGAAGTGCCATATACTTGCATGGGACTTGAAATAAAAACCCAACTTTTATATAAAAAGGTGTAGGTAAGGGTTAATTTAACTATCATATCTTTTTATGTGACATATAAGTAATATATGTACCAGGTATTATTGAAATCTCTCCAGCCGTACGGAAGTTATGTGGGAACATACATTTCCCATTGATTTGCATGGGACTTTAAAAAAAAAAAAAAAAACGGACCCTGGCAAATGGGGTGAGTAAGGGTTAAATTACCTATCCTAAGTGCGTTGCTGACATATAAATAACATGTGTGCCAAGTTTCATGTTAACTTCTTTATCTGTTTGGATGTGATGCTGGAACATACACACACATTGAGTCATATATATATTTATACAGATTTGAACAGAAGTAAAATGGTAAAAAGTGGATAGATCACTGAATAGAAAATTATAATAAATCTAAAAAACAAAAACGCGTCAAATTTTCTGCCATAGATTTTGCACAGTGCCTCCTCAATGTATCAGGAGGACACACCTGGACAGAGATCTGAACTATGAAAAGACACAATACATCACTGTCACAACAAACCTGACCGACTACTTTTCCAGAAACACAACTTTAGAAAGAAGCGGGTGCAGCAAGTTACAGCTAATGCCACAGACATGAGATTGTTCCAGAGGCAATGACAACATTCTCGTGGTCCCTAGTGACCTGCAGACTTTACTGACTATTCGGAAAATGGGGATCAGGCAATTTCTGTGTTAACACATACAATCCTATAGTTTTTCTCAATATAAGTAGCTCCACTAATATATAAAACATTTCTTATAAAAGGGATATCCCAAGACTAAGGGTGCATTCACATCACGATTGCAGCCTACGGTTGCCTGATCCGGTTGGGGGGAGGGGAAAACCGGGCGCTCCTGTACCCTAGCCGGACCGCCGCTGAAATCCATTCACTTTAATGAGCCATCCAGAGTCAAACAGTGACTCCGGTTGGCTCATTTCTGCCCCGTATCTGGTTTTGTGAGTGGACCGAATATGTCGTATACTACGGTTTTAGGTCCAGTCACAAAACCGGATAAGGGGCAGAAATGAGCCGACCGGGGTCACTACTGTTTGTCTCCGGTCAGCTCATTAAAGTGAATGGATTTCACGGCCGGTCTGGCTGGGGTATGGGAGCGCCCAGTTTTCCCCTCTCCCAACCGTAGGCTTCAATCATGATGTGAATGCAGCCTAACAGTGATTTCCTATCCACAAGACAAGTGGTTGATCAATGAAGGTCCGACCAAGAAGATCCCCACCAATCACAGGAATAGGGGTCCATGTCCTCGAGTGGGAACGTTCCACAGGACTGGCACTTGGCAAATGTGGTACCAATATTCAAAAAGGGATCTTGGGAACTATAGGCCTGTATTTTTAACATCCGCTGTGGGTAAGATTTTTAAGGGTTTTCTAACAGTGCACCAACATGGGTTTATGCGGGATCGGTCCTGTCAGACTAATCTAATAGGCTTCTATGAGGAGGTCAGTTATAGATCAGATCGGGTGAAGCTGTGGATGTTGTATATCTGGACTTTTCTAAGGCATTTGATTCTGTGCCACACAAAAGTTTAGTACATAAAATGAGGATACTGGACTAGGGGAGGACATGTATGAATGGGTTGGCAGTGATAGGAAGCAGAGGGTAAGTATCAATGGAACTTACTCTGGGTGGGTGACAGTGACAAAGGGGTACCGCAGGGGGCAGGACTTTTGAATAGGTTTATTAATGACCTTATAGAGGGATGACAGAGTAGAATCTCAATATTTGCAGATGGCACTAAACTGGGTAGGGTGATCCCAACAGAGGATGATAACGTAATATTACAGAGGGATCTGGGGAAGTTGGACGCTTGGACACGGACTTGGCAAATTAAGTTTAATATAGATAAATGTAAGGGGATGTACTTGGGCCATAAAACAAAATGTACAAATATTTGCTAAATAATAAGACATTAGGTAAAACTTCTAATAAAAAGGACTTGGGGGTACTGGTGGACAGTAAGCTCAACTTTAGTGATCAGTGCCAGGCAGCTGCTGCCAAGGCTAACAAAGTCATGGGATGTATCAAGGGAGGCATAGAGGCTCGTGACAAGAACATAGTTTTACCTCTAAATAAGTCATTAGTCAGACCACATATAAAGTATTGTGTCCAGACACCTACACACAAGAAGTGGAGGCTGAACTGGAGCGGGAGGATTACAGGATCAAGACAGGTTATCAAGTTTGGGGTTATTTAGTTTGGAGAAAAGACGTCTTAGGGGGCGATCTGATCTCTGGACTAGGGCTGAAACAACTAATCGATAAATCGGCAACTAATTGATTATGAAAATAGCTGTCAACTATTTTCATAATCGATTAATCGGTTGATCGATTAGTTGGTCAGCCAATATCTAAAGTTCACATACACTTAGCGATTATCACTATGCATATATGCAACTGGGGTCCTTGGCACCCTGTTTAGTGATGAGGGGTCCCAGCACACACCATCTTCTGCTTCCTGCAGCTATCGCAAGTCCCCTGTTGTCAGGCTCTGTGATAAAGGCAAGACTTACAATAGATGAAGAGAGAAGATGCAAGAAGTGGAGAGGTATGTGTGCGGGCCTCCTCTTCGCTGCTGGGGGCACGTAGGATGGACAACCAGGGAATGTGCTGCCCCTCCTATCTGGCCACAGGAAAGAAACAGGGAGGGGGTATAGATCTTACAAGGAAAAAAAGAAGAAAATTATTTTAAAATAATTATTATATGTATTTAAATATAATATAAAGCTCCTCCTTTCAGCCTCTGCAAAGCTTAGCATGCAGCCAACCCCACAAACTCTCTCTTAAAGGGGTACTCCACCCCTAGACTTCTTATCCCCTATCCAAAGGATAGGGGATAAGATGTCTGATCGCGTGGCTCCCGTTGCTGGGGACCCCCGCAATATTGCATGCGGCACCCACCTGTTTCTTGTCCGGAAGCGCTGGAGGGTCTGGGTTGCGACCACGGAAACGGAAGTCTGTGACGTCACGACTCCGCCCCTGCGTGACATCACGCCCTGTCCCCTCAATGCAAGTCTATGGGAGGGGGCGTGAGAAACAGGTGGGTGCTGCATGCAATATTGCGGGGGTCCCCAGCAGCGGGACCCCCCGCGATCAGACATCTTATCCCCTATCCTTTGGATAGGGGATAAGAGGTCTAGGGGTGGAGTACCCCTTTAACACACAATGTATGTCTTAGCTAAAACAGACAGAAGACCTTCAGTCCGATCTCCTCCCCTCATTAAACTTCCTCAATATTCTAACTCACAAATTATCTTCTCCACTATGGTTATTTTTATCCAATCCGTCTATTAATCGAAACAATAATTAGCCAACTAATCAATTATAAAAATAATTGTTAGTCGCATCCCTAGAATGGACAGTACAGAAATCTTTCTAGTGATCTTTTTATACATAGGCCGGTAACCATGACAAGGGGGCATCCTCTACGTCTAGAGGAAAGAAGGTTTCACCATCATCACAGATGAGGATTCTTTACAGTAAGAGCAGTGAGACTGTGGGACTCTCTGCCACATGATGTCGTGATGTCTGACTAATACAAGATAAGGGGGGGAGGGCTTGAATATTTTTCTGGAAAAATATTACAGGTTATGGATACTAGAACTATGTGGATAGAACGTTGATCCAGGGATTTATTCTGATGTCCATATTGGAGTCGAGAAGGAATTTTTCCGCTCATGGGCAACTGGCATCTGCCTCGTTAGATTTAGGTTGAATATGATGGACTCGTCTTTTTTTCAACCTTACAATCAATGTAACTATGTAAATCAGTGGGGGTCCAATCACTGGAACCTCCATTGATCACAGAGGCTCCTTGTCCCCCCAGAGTTGAAACGGGAGCACACATGAGGCTTAGCCACCATTTCACTTCTGAAGATAACTAACTACAGTCCCCATCTTTGAAGAGTAAATGGAGTAGTGACAGAACATGCACACTGCCAATCCATTCTCTTGGGGAACATTCAGACAAAATGGAACCCCCAATCTCATATTTCAGGTAGAAAAACAAACATCTAAGCTTCATACAAATATGAGCCCAAGTAACAGCTGTTTTCCATCTCATATATAATGTATGATAAAACAACAATATAGCCGACTAGATACAGTCACATCAACATAATAAATTGTTGTTAAGAGACTATAAAAAAGGCTCAGCTGCATGGCCACAATGACAGCACCAAATAAAACTAGAACATGCCCAAAGTCATTTAGAGGGAGAAAGAATGGATCGACAATAGATCAGCAAATACTGACTCAGTCTTCATCAAGCAATGCCTGAGGACACCGACCGTAAACAGCGAGGACTAGGGGAGAGACATTCTAAAGGGGCGAATAAATTGATCTCCACTCGTCAGGAGATAGCAGATCAATAAGACATTATTTAAAATATATATATATATATATATATATATATATATATATATATATATATATTTGTGTCACTTGTGCAACTTAGTTGCCCCTTCTGAGCAAATGCTTCTCTTAGCGTACGTTCACACGAGCGGATCCACAGTGTATATTACGCTGTGAATCCACCACTTAAGGACCGCTGTATCGTACCATTACATGTGCCTGCTCGGAACGTCAATACGCCGCTGCGAGCAGGCACATGTAAAGGTACCATACAGCGGTCCTTCAGCGGCAGATTTGCAGCGTAATTTACACTGTGGATCCGCTCGTGTGAACGTACCCTAAGACTAGGTCCACATTACGATCCCACAGTCCACATCCCAATTAGCCAGCCACCCCCCCCCCCCCCCACCCCCCAATGCCATGAGACTCGTTAGTATTACAGGGTCTCAGGTATAAATGGTGAGCAGGTGTCTAAAATTTGGTGTTATCACTCTCACACTCTCTAATATCAGTCACTGGAAGATCAACATGTTGTCTCATGGCAAACATCTCTCTGAGGATCGGGGAAAAAAAAGAATTGTTGGTCTTCATAAAGACAGCCTAGACTATAAGAAGAGTGTCAAGACCCTGAATCCGAGCTGCAGAACAACAGACAAGGCCATAAAGGACCTGTTTCACTCAGAACAGGCCTCCTCATGGTCGACCAAAGAAGTTGAGTGCAAGTGCTTAGTGTCATATCCAGAGATTGTCTTTGGGAAATAGATGTTTGAGTGCTGCCAGCATTGCTACAGAGGTTGAAGGGGTGGCGTCAGCCTGTTAGTGCTCAGACCGCACACTGCATCAAATTGGTCTGCATGGCAGTCATCCCAGAAGAAGCCTCTTCTAAAGAGGACACAATTGAAAGCCTGCAAACAGTTTGAAGACAAGCAGACTTAGGACATGGATTACTGGAACCTTGTCCTGTGGTCTGATGAGACCAAGATAAATTTATTTGGTTTAGATGGTGACGAGCGTTTTGTGGCAACCAGGTGAGGAGTGCAAAGATAAGTGTGTCTTACCTACTGTCAGGCATGGTGGTGGGAGTGTAATGGTCTGGACCTCAATGAGTGCTGCTGGTACTGGGGAGCTACAGATCATATAGGGAACCATGAATGCCAACATGTTCTGTAACATACTGAAGCAGAGCATGATCACCTTCATTCAGAGACTGAGCCGCAGGGCAGTATTCCAATATGATGATAACCCAAACACCTCCAAGACGACCTAAGACTTGCTAAAGCTGAGGGTAAAGGTGATGGACTGGCCAAGCATGTCTCCAGACCTAAATCCTAAGGAGCATCAGTGGGGCAACCTGAAATAGAAAGTGGGGGAGCACAAGGTCTCTAACATCCACCAACTACATGATGTCATCATGGAGGAGAGGAAGAGGACTCCAGTGACAACCTGTAAAGATCTGGTAAACTCCATGCCCAAGAGGCTTAAGGCAATGCTGGAAAATACTGGTGGGCGCACAAAATATTGACACTTTGAGCCCAATTTGGACATGTCCACTAGAGTACTCACTTTTGTTGCCAAGGTTTAAACATTAATGGCTGTGTGCTGAGTTATTTTGAGGGAACACAACATTACACGCTGTTATACTGGCTGTGCACTCACTTTACATTGTAGCAGAGGGTCATTTCTTCAGTGTTCTCATATGGAAAGATAGAAGAACATATTTACATAAAAGTGGTGGAGTCACTTATGGGAGATACTGTATATATAATGTGAGGGGTGGACTCACTTATGGGAGATACTGTATATAATGTGAGGGGTGGACTCACTTATGGGAGATACTGTATATAATGTGAGGGGTGGACTCACTTATGGGAGATACTGTATATATAATGTGAGGGGTGGAGTCACTTATGGGAGATACTGTATATATAATGTGAGGGGTGGAGTCACTTATGGGAGATACTGTATATATAATGTGAGGGGTGGAGTCACTTATGGGAGATACTGTATATATAATGTGAGGGGTGGAGTCACTTATGGGAGATACTGTATATATAATGTGAGGGGTGGACTCACTTATGGGAGATACTATATATAATGTGAGGGGTGGACTCACTTATGGGAGATACTGTATATATATAATGTGAGGGGTGGACTCACTTATGGGAGATACTGTATATATAATGTGAGGGGTGGACTCACTTATGGGATATACTGTATATATAATGTGAGGGGCGGAGTCACTTATGGAAGATACTGTATATATAATGTGAGGGGTGGACTCACTTATGGGAGATACTATATATAATGTGAGTGGTGAACTCACTTATGGGAGATACTATATATAATGTGAGGGGTGGACTCACTTATGGGAGATACTGTATATATAATGTGAGGGGTGGACTCACTTATGGGATATACTGTATATATAATGTGAGGGGTGGAGTCACTTATGGGATATACTGTATATATAATGTGAGGGGTGGAGTCACTTATGGGAGATACTGTATATATATATAATGTGAGGGGTGGAGTCACTTATGGGATATACTGTATATAATGTGAGGGGTGGACTCACTTATGGGATATACTGTATATATAATGTGAGGGGTGGAGTCACTTATGGGATATACTGTATATAATGTGAGGGGTGGACTCACTTATGGGAGATACTGTATATATAATGTGAGGGGTGGACTCACTTATGGGAGATACTGTATATAATGTGAGGGGCAGACTCACTTATGGGAGATACTGTATATAATGTGAGGGGTGGACTCACTTATGGGAGATACTGTATATAATGTGAGGGGTGGACTCACTTATGGGAGATACTGTATATAATGTGAGGGGGGGACTCACTTATGGGAGATACTGTATATAATGCAAGGGGTGGACTCACTTATGGGAGATACTGTGTATATAATGCGAGGGGGGGGACTCACTTATGGGAGATACTGTATATATAATGCGAGGGGTGGACTCACTTATGGGAGATACTGTATATAATGTGAGGGGTGGAGTCACTTATGGGAGATACTGTATATATAATGCGAGGGGTGGACTCACTTATGGGAGATACTGTATATATAATGTGAGGGGTGGACTCACTTATGGGAGATACTGTATATAATGTGAGGGGTGGAGTCACTTATGGGAGATACTGTATATATAATGTGAGGGGTGGAGTCACGTATGGGAGATACTGTATATATAATGTGAGGGGTGGACTCACTTATGGGAGATACTGTATATAATGTGAGGGGTGGACTCACTTATGGGAGATACTGTATATAATGTGAGGGGTGGACTCACTTATGGGAGATACTGTATATAATGTGAGGGGTGGACTCACTTATGGGAGATACTGTATATAATGTGAGGGGTGGACTCACTTATGGGAGATACTGTATATATAATGTGAGGGGTGGACTCACTTATGGGAGATACTGTATATATAATGTGAGGGGTGGACTCACTTATGGGAGATACTGTATATATAATGTGAGGGGTGGAGTCACTTATGGGAGATACTGTATATAATGTGAGGGGTGGAGTCACTTATGGGAGATACTGTATATATAATGTGAGGGGTGGACTCACTTATGGGATATACTGTATATAATGTGAGGGGTGGAGTCACTTATGGGAGATACTGTATATATAATGTGAGGGGTGGACTCACTTATGGGAGATACTGTATATAATGTGAGGGGTGGACTCACTTATGGGAGATACTGTATATAATGTGAGGGGTGGACTCACTTATGGGAGATACTGTATATAATGTGAGGGGTGGACTCACTTATGGGAGATACTGTATATAATGTGAGGGGTGGACTCACTTATGGGAGATACTGTATATAATGTGAGGGGTGGAGTCACTTATGGGAGATACTGTATATAATGTGAGGGGTGGAGTCACTTATGGGAGATACTGTATATATAATGTGAGGGGTGGACTCACTTATGGGAGATACTGTATATATAATGTGAGGGGTGGACTCACGTATGGGAGATACTGTATATATAATGTGAGGGGTGGACTCACTTATGGGAGATACTGTATATATAATGTGAGGGGTGGACTCACGTATGGGAGATACTGTATATATAATGTGAGGGGTGGACTCACTTATGGGAGATACTGTATATATATAATGTGAGGGGTGGACTCACTTATGGGAGATACTGTATATATAATGTGAGGGGTGGACTCACGTATGGGAGATACTGTATATATAATGTGAGGGGTGGACTCACTTATGGGAGATACTGTATATATATAATGTGAGGGGTGGACTCACTTATGGGAGATACTGTGTATATAATGTGAGGGGTGGAGTCACTTATGGGAGATACTGTATATATAATGTGAGGGGTGGACTCACTTATGGTAGATACTGTATATATAATGTAAGGGGTGGAGTCACTTATGGGAGATACTGTATATATAATGTGAGGGGTGGACTCACTTATGGGAGATACTGTATATAATGTGAGGGGTGGACTCACTTATGGGAGATACTGTATATATAATGTGAGGGGTGGAGTCACTTATGGGAGATACTGTATATATAATGTGAGGGGTGGACTCACTTATGGGAGATACTGTATATATAATGTGAGGGGTGGACTCACTTATGGGAGATAGTGTTAACTCTCAGCTCTACCGAGGCTAAAGGAGTACTGTAGTGCAGTAAAACTTATTCCCTATCCAAAGGGGATAAGTGTCAGCGAGGGGGCCAACTGCTGGGACCTCCCCGTGATCTCCTGCACGACACCCCGGCACTGCCCAGGAAGGGAGCATATTGACCACGAAACGGAAGCAGACACGCCTCTCCATGTATCTCTATGGGAGAGCCGGAGAAACCCAAATGCTGTATCTTCACCTCTCCCTTAGAGATACATGAGGGGGGGGGGGGGGGGGGGTGTTAGCAGACACTTTGTGTGGTGGACGACATGCTCCCTTCCTGGGAAAAGTCGGGGTTCGGTGCAGGAGATCAAAGCGGGGTCCCAGCGGTCAGACCCCCTGTGATGTAAAACTTATACCCTATCCTGTGGATAGGTTATAAGTTGCACCACACTTCTCCTTTAAAAGGGGTATTCCAGGAAAAACCTTTTTTTATATATATCAACTGGCTCCGGAAAGTTAAACAGATTTGTAAATTACTTCTAATAAAAAATCTTAATCCTTCCAATAGTGATTAGCTTCTGAAGTTTTCTTTCTGTCTAACTGCTCAATGATGATGTCACGTCCCGGGAGCTGTGCATGATGGGAGAATATCCCCATAGGAAATGCACAGCTCCTGGGACGTGACATCATCATTGAGCAGTTAGACAGAAAAACAACTACTCAACTTCAGAAGCTAATAACTATTGGAAGGATTAAGATTTTTTAATAGAAGTAATTTACAAATCTGTTTAACTTTCCGGAGCCAGTTGAGATATAAAAAAAACAGTTTTGGCCTGGAATACCCCTTTAACCCCTTAAGGACGCAGGACGTAAATGTACGTCCTGGTGCGGTGGTACTTAACGCACCAGGACGTACATTTACGTCCTAAGCATAACCGCGGGCATCGGAGCGATGCCCGTGTCATGCGCGGCTGATCCCGGCTGCTGATCGCAGCCAGGGACCCGCCCGCAATGGCCGACGCCCGCGATCTCGCGGGCGTCTGCCATTAACCCCTCAGGTGCCGGGATCAATACAGATCCCGGCATCTGCGGCAGTTCGCGATTTAAATGAATGATCGGATCACCCGCAGCGCTGCTGCGGGGATCCGATCATTCATAACGCCGCACGGAGGTCCCCTCTCCTTCCTCCTTGCGGCTCCCGGCGTCTCCTGCTCTGGTCTGTGATCGAGCAGACCAGAGCAGAAGATCACCGATAATACTGATCTGTTCTATGTCCTATACATAGAACAGATCAGTATTAGCAATCATGGTATTGCTATGAATAGTCCCCTATGGGGACTATTCAAATGTAAAAAAAAAATGTAAAAAAATTTAAAAGTAAAAGTTAAAAAAAAAGTGAAAAATCCCCTCCCCCAATAAAAAAGTAAAACGTCCGTTTTTTCCTATTTTACCCCCAAAAAGCGTAAAAAACATTTTTATAGACATATTTGGTATCGCCGCGTGCGTAAATGTCCGAACTATTAAAATAAAATGTTAATGATCCCGTACAGTGAACGGCGTGAACGAAAAAAAATAAAAAAAGTCCAAAATTCCTACTTTTTTAATACATTTTATTTTAAAAAAATTATAAAAAATGTATTAAAAGTTTTTTATATGCAAATGTGGTATCAAAAAAAAGTACAGATCATGGCGCAAAAAATGAGCCCCCATACCGCCACTTATACGGAAAAATAAAAAAGTTAGAGGTCATCAAAATAAAGGGATTATAAACGTACTAATTTGGTTAAAAAGTTTATGATTTTTTTTAAGCGCAACAATATAAAAGTATATAATAATGGGTATCATTTTAATCGTATTGACCCTCAGAATAAAGAACACATGTCATTTTTACCATAAATTGTACGGCGTGAAAACAAAACCTTCCAAAATTAGCAAAATTGCGTTTTTCGTTTTAATTTCCCCACAAAAATAGTGTTTTTTGGTTGCGCCATACATTTTATGCTATAATGAGTGATGTCATTACAAAGGACAACTGGTTGCGCAAAAAACAAGCCCTCATACTAGTCTGTGGATGAAAATATAAAAGAGTTATGATTTTTAGAAGGCGAGGAGGAAAAAATGAAAACGTAAAAATTAAATTGTCTGAGTCCTTAAGGCCAAAATGGGCTGAGTCCTTAAGGGTTTAAAGCATAATAGGGATCTGCGATACCTCTAATTCAGGCCATTAGACCCATGGTCGTCCTGCCTCTTAAGACCGTAATATTAACACAGATACGCGCTTTTTTTTTTTTTTTTTTAATAAGCGACATCTACGTCAATTCTTCGTTGTGACTTTACCGCATAACTAACCCACATCAAAAAGAGAGAAAGCCACCAAGCTCACAAGTATAAACCGGGGCCTATATATATTTACCACAATAACACACGCTGTGGACTTTGTTTCCTCCTCAGAGGTTGTACACCCGGCAGGATTACAGCTGCCGTCAGGATGTGACAACTTTCAGCCAGGAAAACACTGAAGTCCATGGGGGGGGGGTTTGAGCACTAAAAGGGGGTTTTCCAACATTTCGACAAAGCCAAACTGCGTGAACGACCCAAAACTGCATTTCCTACACGTATGTTTTCTGTTTGACCTACTGTTCCCCTGCTGATCCTTGTGATATTGGGCATTATGTGATGTTGGTAGACTGAAGGTGTCCCTCTGCCAGTGTGCCAAGTACCATCTGTCTACCAACACCCCTGGTTGATTCCTCAGGTGCCAGTTACTACAATGGATACTGCATATATACCAATGTTCCTTTCAGAAAAAAAAAAATAAATAAATAAATAAACATCTATTTAATAAGCATTGAGAGCTTCACAGGTTAAGAATGCCCTCTGGTAATGCCCGCAGCCCTGGCAGCCATAAATATAGGATTTCACCCAACAATGGATCCAAGCACATAACCCTGTAATGAAGAACAAGTATCTCAGACATCTCCTTCTCTCTAGCAACGTATTCTATATTTATCTGCTACTGGCGCTGCGCATCCCGATCCACTCTACCAAAAACCGTCCGGTAATTGGCGTATAAATCATAGCTACGATAATAATAATAATAATGCACGCTGGGTACTTAGCACTGTACGTGCCAGTCTCACTGCTGAGCAGGCAGAACTGAGAGAGACGCCGCGACCCAACGCTCTGAAAAGGGGTCTGTGGTTTTATGAATGAAATAAACCTCCGCACATAAAAATCACAGCTGGGGATCAATGTCAGAGTCAATGCTGGGGACACCTAAGGGTTAATGACATCTGACGTGACAGACACAGGACGAGTCTCTTCTCCCCAGAGCGGATGATCACATTTCACTATTCGAGGTCACTTGTCACTATAGGAGCTCATAACCTTCGCCTTTTAGCAGCAGCAATTTTAAAGGGGCACTCCCACCTTTACACGGTGTTCAAACATTATATACATGCCGGATTGGGTTGTCACCCAACTGTCCAAGACTCCTGAAAAAGTAAATCTGTCTACTTCTTATGCAGCTATGCTTTACCCATCCCGAACAGTTTAGGAAAGCATGGTGACCACCCTCCGATTCATGTAAACTCCACCATATTGGTTGTCATTCACAGAAACCGATTCAACGTCATATTCCTGGGTCAGACCAGGGCTACGTGCACACGGCGGAATTGCGCAATTCTACTCAAATTCCGTTCTGCAAAGCTTACGGCAGAATTTCTGTGCGCTCAAATACAGAATTCTGCCGAAATTCCAAGCCCCATTGAGTTCAATGGGATTGGGCCGGGAATTCCACAAGATGTTAACACAGGCCTTTAAATTTTGTGGACGCCCCCTCCCATAGACTTGCATAGTGGGGGCGGGGCGGGATGTCACACAGGGGCGGAGTCGTGACTTCACGATACTCCGGCCCCGTGGTCGTCACTTGGAAGATTCTGTGCTGGCAGCGTGGCATGCAGCTCCCCGAGGTGGGTGCTGGTATGCAAGGTTGCGGGGGTCCCCAGCGGCGAGACCCCCACGGTCAGACATCTTTCTTTTCCCCTAACCTTTGGATAGGGGATAAGATGTTTTAGGGCTGGAGTACCCCTTTAATGCCTAGTTTTCCAAACTGTGAACCCCCAACCATTGCAAACCTACAACTCCCAGTATGCCCGGACAGCCGTTGGCTGTCCGGGCATGCTGAGAGTTGTAGTTTTGCAACATCTGAAGGTCCACAGTTTTGGAGACCACTGCGCTAATCGAAAATCCTGATCCTAAACAACTCCCTGCATGGAAAGATGCCGTTTTGCAACATTTGGAGGTCCACAGCTTGCATACCACTGACCTAACATTCCCAGTTAGGTTATGTTAGGGGGAACAGCCCCTGCCCCCCATATCTTGATCAGTGTAAAGACTGGTTAAAAATAATGTCTCTGGCTCTGAAAGGCCCATCCTGTCCTGCATCACAACCCAATGACTTGAAGGGGTACTCCACTGGCAAACATTTTCTTTTAAATCAATTGATGCCAGAGAGTTAAACGGATTTGTAAGTTACTTCTATTAAAAAGGTTTAATCCTTCCGGTACTTATCAGCTGCTGTATGCTCCACAGGAGGTTATTTTCTATTTAAAATGTCCTTTTCTTCTGACCACAGTGCTCTCTGCTGAAACCTCTGTCCATTTTAGGAACTGTCCAGAGCAGGATAGGTTTTCTATGGGGATTTTTTCCTGCTCTGGACAGTTCCTAAAATGGACAGAGGTGTCAGCAGAGAGCACTGTGGTCATGCAGAAAGGAAATTCAAAAATAACTTCCTGTGGAGCATACAGCAGCTGATAAATACTGGAAGGATAAAGATTTTTTAATAAAATAAATTTACAAATCTGTTTAACTTTCTGGCTCCAGTTGATTTAAATGGACACTGTGTAATGCTTCGCTTGCCCTGTGGGGGCACTGCAGTGAATTTCAACACCTATTTCCAAACAGGTGATTGCTGGGGATCCCGGTAAGAGGACACTTTGTGGTCAGATTATTACCAAAGGACCCTCCATAGAAGTAGGGATTTTACAAAGTGGAGAGCGGCTTTAAAGGAAAACTGTCAGCTTGCTCCCCCTGCACTAACCAAATGGTACTGGCTGGTAGTGCGGGGTACACTGATCAGTTTGATGCATACCGTGCCCGGATCCGCCGAGCCGTTCGGCCCTAATCTTCTATTTTCGGGATATGTTAATGAGGTGCTAATTGTGAGCAGCTGGGCTAACTGGCACTCTGATGTCAGTGCCGCCGGCCGCAGCGCCGCCCAACTCATCAATATTCCTCCCCTCCCTCTTCTCCCCGTTCTGTAATGAAGAGAGAGGGGAGGAATATTGATGAGCTGGGCGGCGCTGCGGCCGGCGGCACTGACATCAGCGTGCCAGCTAGCCCAGCCTGTGCCAATTAGCACCTCATTAGCATATACTGAAAATAGAAGATTAGGGCCGAACGGCGCGGCGGATCCGGGCATAGTAAGGACCAAACTGATCAGCATCCCCCGCACTACCAGCCAGTTTCCTTTAAAGGATACACCAGATATTCGGACATTTATAGAAGTATCAATCTACACCAGGTTGGCAGGTGGCAGAGGATGAACCAAACCCCCTGCAGGGTGTCAGGTGGCACTTCACTGTCCTGTGCCACAGTCCACATACCCGTCAGTCATTGACACACATGCTGAGTCAGTATCCATGTTGTACAAGGAGTCACATACAGGGCAGTGTATAGATATACTGTACTGCTCATACACAACGCAACACTCCAAGGACAAGTTACAGGACATGTTATTGGCATCTTACCATTTATACTGTACACAGATACTGACATCTGCTAACAGCTATTGTGGAACTACTACTCTCAACATGTCCTGACAACCAGAGCACCATACAATACATAGAATAGCAGCTTACGTACGTAGACTCAGGCTAGGGGTGGACAATGAGACAAGAGTTGTAATGATGGCCTAAGGGGGGTTGTGCCACCATGAACACTTACCGCCTATCCTGTGTATGATTGGAGGGGGGTCTGACTTCTGGGACCCCAACCCCTCATCCTAAGATCTTGAGAACAGGATTCTCAGAGTGGCGGGACCAATATGTCAGCCCGTGTAATAGGGCCCTTACACCCACTCCTCCTGTGCAAATACCGCCACCTATTTTGTATCCATATTACCGCTAACAATCGGACTACAGGTCTACACCCCCCCCTGACAGCAGTTAGTTTGGGTCATTACACCGTGATCAGGCTACGACTTGTGACCTTAATATTAATACAGATGCAAAAAATGTGTCCACGTAACATTCGTGTGCAACTGGCCTTAGGCTATGGCCGCCTGGCATCATGAAGTCGAGTGCAGACAGGAACTGGTTGTGTTAGTTCACAACATGTAAACCCACTACCAAGGAAAGTGATGGGCAGTGAACTCACCAATACACCTGACCACCCATTCACCTAGACATCTGCTGAACAAAACAAATAAAATACACAATCTGTTCAAAGAATTCCGGAAGAACATCACCAGATTCCTATAAGGATAGAACCACAGATCACATTGTTGGAATCTGCGATAGGATCCTGGACTGCCACTGGACTTCCAGAACATACAGAATCTTCTCTACAGGGCCGTAGACCTCCACAATTTGGAGACCCCAGCTATAGTGAGTTTATGCCCCTTTGGCACGGCTAGGAAAATTCTGTAGAACCTGACACAATGACAGATCAGCCAAGCTGGACACTTTCCATCAGCGTTTCTCAACGTGGGGCTCTCCAGCGTTTGCAGAACTTCCACTCCAATGGGCACGATGAGGGAGCGCCCCAAGTTGGGAAACACTTGCTTTACACACATCCCATCTATAAAGAAACACCAGGCACAAACCGGCAATATTCAGAATGCAACAATACTGCAAAATGTTCAGTGCATAACACTTCCCTCCAAAGATTGTATATTGGGCAGATGTGGATCTGTGCGGCACATTCTTGCACACTTGTTCTGCAGATTTTGCATAGTGTATAGCACTGCCCTCCAGAGGCTGCACATTGGGCAGATATGCATGTGTGCCCCACGTTCTTGCACACTTATTTTGCACACTTGCAGGTCTTACACCCATGCATGTCTTGCACACTTGCTTTGGACATTTGCAGTTCTTACACACTTGTTTTGCAGATCTTGCACACTTATTTTGCACACTTGCAGGTCATACACACTTGTTTTGCAGATCTTGCACACTTATTTTGCACTCTTGCAGGTCATACACACTTGTTTTGCAGATCTTGCACACTTGCTGCTGTCACAGCCAGCCCATAACTTACCTCCTCAATGGCTGCCACTGTGTTCCTGCACTGGGTCAGCCTGGTGGTGAAGTTAGAAGCGGTGGGAGACTTGTAATCCTCATTGGTCTCAGATATTAATTCCGACACACTGATTAAATCCGGCATGATGATGATGATGATGATGATGATGATGAAGAGGAGTGACCAGAGGGGGAGCTCACAGGAGGGGGGCACACACCTCTATCCGCACTGTGGTGCCCAACTACACACAGCCACTCACACTCAGCCCAGCTCCGCAACAAAAGCCGATCCACCATGCACAGGAGAGTGCACCGGGCACACTGCGCTGACAACAAAGGCAGGAACTCCAGCGCCACATACACACACGGCGGCCGCTCAGATGACAGCAGCTAGTAAACGTGCCCGGGACGCATCCCCAGCGGTAGCAGCCGCAGCTCCATGAGTCCGTGATCCCCACAGTAGGGCAGTGGCTGCTGGGTGCACCTCCCAGTGTCACCACTCCTCTCTACCAAGTTCAGCCCTGGACACAGCCACGCCTCCATCCCGCTCTGGCCGCGCCCCTCATTGGCATATTATCCCAGGCCAACATTCCAATAGAACCACGCCCCTTCCCAGTTAGCCTCGCCCATATCTACAAATAACAAGCGAAACCTACAAGCCAGGCCACGCCTCCAAATTGGTACCACAGTTCTGACAGCCACGCCTCTAACCACGCCTGGATCCCTGGGATAACCACGCCTCTAATTAGTATGAATCCCGCGATTCCCAGCCCTGCCTTACATAGCCACGCCTCTTTCCCCCGGCGAACCTTCTGTAGCCACGCCCGTATTTACATAGAAACCTTACTCTTAGGCCACGCCTTCTTTTCGGGCCAATCACGCCCCCCTTCTGTCCTAGCCGCTTCTTTTCTGGAGTGGTCTCCTGTGCCCAGTATAACGCGCAGCAGTCTGAGGCTGCCCCCTCCTGCCCCTTCCCGTTCTCCCCCGGTATAATAGCCACAAGTTTCCCGCCTCTTCTTGTTTTCACTTCCCTGTTCCTCCACCTGCCCCCTCACCTATGGCTGCCAGCCCCACCCTCCTGCCCCAGGTATATCTACGTCACTATCTCTAACTGCAGTGTTCCCCAACCAGTGGCTCTCCAGCTGTTGCAAAACTACAACTCCCAGAATGCCCTGAGATCCTTTGGTTATCATGACATAATGGGAATTGTAGTTTTGCAATAGCTGAAGGTCCACAGTTTGGAGACCACTGCCCACCCCATAACTGGGCTCTCCAGCTGTTGCAAAACTACAACTCCCATCATGTCATGACAGCCGAAAAATCTCAGAGCATGCTGGGAATTGTAGTTTTGCAACAGCTGGAGAGCCACAGTTAGGGGGACAGTGGCCTAGAGCAGTGGTCTCCAAACTGTGGACATCCAGCTGTTGCAAAACTACAACTCCCATCATGCCCTGACAGCTTTAGGATAGTTGCCGAATGAAGGGGGCATCTCCTAACCCTCTAGGTTAGTGGTAACTAAACTGTGTGAACCTCCAGCTGTTGCAAAACTATAACTCTTTTGCAACAGCTGGAGGTCCACAGTTTAGTTACCGCTAACCTAGAGAGGTAGAGGATGCCCCTTCAATCGGCCACTCAGCAACTGTCCTAAAGCTGTCAGGGCATTATTGGAGTTGTAGTTTTGCAACAGCTGGAGAGCCACAGTTAGGGGGACAGTGTATCTCCAGTCGTTGCAAAACTACAACTCCCAGCATGCCCAGACAGCCAACGGGAGTTGTAGTTTTGCAACAGCTGGAGGTTCGCACTGTTTAGTTACCACTAACCTAGAGGGTTAGGAGATGCCCCCTTCAATCTGCAACTGTCCTAAAGCTGTCAGTGCATGATGGGAGTTGTAGTTTTGCAACAGTCTGAGAACGCTGTGTTACTACATATAACCAGCAACCCACACGCTGAATGGAAGTATCAGTACAGTGGTCCCTCAAGTTACAATATTAATTGGTTCCAGGACGACCATTGTATGTTGAAACCATTTTATGTTGAGACCAGAACTCTATGGAAACCTGGTAATTGGTTCTAAAGGCACCAAAATGTCATCCAAAAATAGGAAAAAGGGAGGATTAAAGAAAAATAAGTAGAGAACTAATATAGATAAAGCAAATCCTTACATATAAAAGTAAGAAAAATCTGCTAGGAGCTGTAAATCACTGTCCATTTCAGTGTTTCCCAAGCAGGGAGCCTCCAGCTGTTGCAAAACTACAACTCCCAGCATGCCCGGACAGCCAAAGGCTGTCCGGGCATGCTGGGAGTTGTAGTTTTGCAACAGCTGGGGCCACTCTGCTTGGGAAACACTGGTCTATGTAGAGGACAGGAGCTTCTTCGGGGTCCTGTACAGTACACACAATGTCCTAAAAAAAGTAATGGAGTCGTGTAATACCTCCCTGTACTGTAGAGGGCGCTATCAGACACCAGTCAGTGTATACACTTCTGTAATACAGGGGTTTTATCAGTGAATGGCCATTCTGATTGGTCAGTTCTACCAGCCATTGACATGTTTCGCAGATCTGGACTGTCTGTAGCATTGTATGTTGAGTCTGGTTTCAACCTACGATGGTCCAGAAAAGACCATTGTATGTTGAAACTATTGTATGTTGAGGCCATTGTAAGTTGAGGGATCACTGTACTACCTGCTTTTTTTCCCCCCCTAACAAACCTTATTAACACACAATAAAGAAAGACAAGGTGACCTTCGCTGTCATTTTGAAAAACCTTTGACACATATCAAAAGTTTTGATCTGTTAGGGTCTCGGTGCCGTGTCCCTTGCCGATCAGGAGAACATGCAGTGCAGTAATGCGCTTCACTCCCCAGCTTGCACCGATCTCCGTCCTGCGACACCATTATAAGTCTATTGCGGTAAGAGATTGCTGCATGCCCACTTGTCGGTGGGGGCCCCCACAGATCAGAGGGACAAGTCAAAAGTTTTATTTTCTCTAAATGACAGGTACACTTTAAAGCGTTAGTGTAATTTGAATAAACTGTTAACAAGTAATGAAGAAAACTGTGTCCCTGTAGCGGAATGTGACCCTTCGCACAGGGACACCCTTTTCTGCTTTACAGCTGTCTCCCTCTCACTCCCTAACCCCTATCCCTAATCCTATCCCCTAATCCTAATTCTAACCCCTAATTTTAACCATAATCCTAACCCTAATCTTAACCCTAATCCTATCCCTAATCCTTACCCTGACCCCTAACCCTAATCTTAACCCTGACCCCTAAACCTAATCCCCACCCCTAACAGCGATCAGCGCTAAGAAGGGCTGAGAGCTCTGAGCTCAGGTGACATTTGGCTATGGGTCACAGTTTTTTTCACTTAAAGGAGTAGTCCAGTGGTGAATCAGTGGTGAGCAACTTATCCCCTATCCTAAGGATAGGGGATAAGTTGCAGATCGCGGGGGTCCGACCGCTGGGGCCCCCTGCGATCTCCTGTACGGAGCCCCGACAGCCCGCGGGAAGGGGGCGTGTTGACCTCCGCACGAGGCGGCGGCCGACACGCCCCATCAATACAACTCTATGGCAGAGCCGAAGCGCTGCCTTCGGCAATCTCCGGCTCTGCCATAGAGATGTATTGAGGGGGCGTGTCGGCCGCCGCTTCGTGCGGGGGTCGACACCCGCTATCTGGTCTGAGAGCCGGGGCCCCGTGCAGAGAGATCGCAGGCGGCCCCAGCGGTTGGACCCCCGCGATCTCAAACTTATCCCCTATCCTTAGGATAGGGGATAAGTTTTTCACCACTGGACTACCCCTTTAACCTGCGCTTGCCTGAAGTACAAACCTCAATTGAAGTCTTTGGCTATGTTCACACTGCAGAATTTTTGCGAAAATGTTCTTCCAGAAAATTTCCAGCAGACACCGGCATAATATGCCAGTACTGGGGTCATTTGGAAATGTGCCATCTCTATAAAGGGCAATGCGTTTCCCAGCAGATTCCACAGAAAGAATTGACAATTTTTTCTGTGGAGGCCGGAATTTAAAGGGGTACTCCGTTTCGAGACAACCTAGGGGATAAGATGTCTGATCGTGGTGGTGGTGGTGCTGCCGCTGGGGCACTCGTGCAGACACCCGGCGTTCTGAAAATTATGGGGAGATTTATCAAAACCTGTCCTGAGGAAAAGTTGCCCAGTTGCCCATAGCAACCAATCAGATCGCTTCTTTCATTTTTCAGAAAATGAAAGAAGAGATCTGATTGGTTGCTATGGGCAACTCAGCAACTTTTCCTCTGGACAGGTTTTGATAAATTTCCCCTATAGTATGTTCAGAACGCCGGGTTCAGGAGGCTGTGGTCGTGACGTCACGCCATTCATGGAGGGGGCATTGTATTGTATTTGTAGAGTTGCATTGCATGTGTAGAGTGTGAATATATCCTTATGTCAGTATTTTCTAACCAGTGTGCCTTCAGCTGTTGTCAAGATAGACAACATAGACATGAATGGAGGGAGCACGGTGTGACATCACGACCACGGCCTCTTAAACCCAGTATTCTGAGCTTAATGTTCAGAACGCCGGGTGTTTGCATGGAGGGTGTCTGCACGGGTACTCTGTTGCTAGACATCTTATCCCCTATGCAAATACTAGGGGATAAGATGTCTGATCACGGGGGTCAGGCCGCTGGGACCCCCAGCGATCAGACATCTTATCCCCTATCCTTTAGATAGGGGATAAGATGTCTAGCAACAGAGTACCCCTTTAAATTCTGCCGTGTGCACGATGCAGCAGAATCCCATTGAAAACAATGGGATTCTGCTGCAACGGAATTTCTGTGCTGAATTTTTCTGACGCATTTCATTTGGAATAAGGCTGGCTCCCTAAGATCCTAGCTCCTGAATCTGCCCAGGAACAGAAGACGGAGCTGTGCGCAAGCGCAGCCAACGCTGCAATATCGCAGAGGTCACCGCAACCCAAGGTAACAAGCAGACACCAATGAAGAGAGCATTGCTGAAAGAGCCGAATGTAGGATTTCAGGAAAAAAAAATAGAGCAAATTAGAATGTTTGTCATATTTTTTTTTAATTTGGGGCCTATTCACACCTAAATGATGAGATGGGAATCTCATTTAAAGGGGTACTCCACTGCTAGACATGTTATCCCCTATCTAAAGGATAGGGAATAACATGTCTGATCGCAGGGGTACGGCCGCTGGGGACCCCCGCGATCTCTGCCGCGGCACCCCAGTCATCCAGTGCACAGAGCGAACTCCGTGCAGTGCGGATGACTGGCAAACACAGCTGCCACGCCCACTCCATTCATGTCTCTGGGAGGAGGCGTGACGGTTGTGTACTAGCCGTCACGCCCCATCCCATAGACATGAATGGAGGAGGCGTGGCGTGATGTCACGGTCATGGAAGTCCCAGGTGTCCCGGGTAACCGTAACACCGCATCGCCGGCCCGGAGATCACGGGAGAATAACATGAATAGGGGCGGAGTACCCCTTTAAGGCTAGGGCTACACAGCAAATAAAAGTGAATATAGTCACATTGCAAAACTCAAGTTGCCGCAACCACGATCAGAAATCCATCCTGGATTCATGGATGGACTTCTGGTGAATGTGCCCTTATGTCAGTGTTTCCCAACCAGCGTGCCTCCAGCTGTTGTCAAACTACAACTCCCAGCATGCCCGGACAGCCAACGGCTGTCCGGGCATCTTGGGAGTTGTAGGTTGACAACAGCTGGAGGCACGCTGGTTGGGAAACACTGCCTTACATTCATATTGGGAACCTCCATTGCACCTTTTGCACTAGGCCAAAAAAAAAAATACCACAGCATACTGCGCCACTTTTTCCGACGGTCATGTGCGGTTTCGGCCGCTGCCATTATTTCCAATGTTCTGTTCTTATAACAGAAAAAACGTAAATATAAGTGTAAATGTATATAACATGGTAATGATGGTAATTATTATTGCTATTTTTGATTAGTTTTTGATTTATTGTCCAATTAACAGTTTTTTTTGCTCAACCTAATTCCGATAGGGGCATAGAAGACACTGGGAGCAGCATTGACGTAGATCGGTCAGAGCGCTAAGCTGTTCTTATGAATCATTCTATCTGACGTATAACTAAAGACCCTGTAGCCATAGACATATATTACATCCAACATACAGCGCTGTATATCTATATACCAATGCTGTATGTCTTCTAGTTCTAGATGAAATGTCGGTAGTTAACTGACAGGTCAGCAGTGAAATAATGTTATATAACCATCTAGATAACATAAAATATAGATTTTGGTGACTGACACCAGTTTTACAACTACATAAGTTAAAGACCCCCCCCCCTGCAGTCAGCTGAAGCTGGATTCAAATCAATGGGAGACCGTTTAATGTGAATGTATCATAAAGATTTTTTTTTCTGATTATACATAAAAAATTTCTTTTTTTTTATCTTGTCTACATGTATTTTCTGTAAAATATATATATATATATATATATTTAAATTTTAAAAATTTATATATCTTTACATATATATATATATATATATATATATATATATACTGTATATATATATATATAGATATAGATATATATATATAGATCTAAAATGATGATTATTATTATGAGGGCAGCCGTATTGCCTGAGCGTCTGTTCTGCTCTGTTAACAGCATTTAGCAATGTGCTTTACTGTATCTACATGGAAGTAGGAAGTAATAGTCTCATCGACTTCTATGGAAGAGAGTTGTGGTCATGCTCCGTGACCTCTGCAGAGACAGGGAATTGGTGAGATGTGGTCAGCACATATTGTGAATGACCTAATCCTACCTTATCTACATACTTGTGTCATCATTTACTGTAGTGAGGAGACTGATGAAATGTTTTCTCTACAAACCACAAAATGTTATCTCATTATTAGGCTTAGTGGCCAGTCTGGAAACTGCACATTTCAAGATTTATTTTTTATTATGTAGATAGTAAAATGACATTTTTAAAAAAAATACATGATTAAATAGGTTTTCCTGAGATCCCCTCCAGTCTCCAGAATGGGGTTTGTCTCCTACCTCGGAACACCCCCACTTTCCAAGACAAACTGGTCTCGAGCTTAGGTGGGACATCGCTGGGGTAGGTGATTGGCAGAGAGAACCGTCACTCCTAAGACCAGTTCATCTCGGAAGCTCGTGGCTGGAGCGCTCTAAGATAGAAAACCGAACGCTTGGACCCCCGCAATCTCCTTTACGGAGCCACGGCTCTTCCCGTGCAGGAGGTGTGTCGGCCGTAGTTCATGCATCCCCGCCTCTCCCATAGAGCCGAATTGGAGGGGACGTGTCTGTCGACCTCAGTGAGGTCGACGACACAAGCATTAGCCATGCAGAGCCACGGCAGTGCTGGGTCCCTGTATGAGAGATCGCTTATCTCCTATACTCTGGATAGGGGATAAGTTATACAATGATGCAGTACTCCATTAAGCCAGGGTGGTCCTTCAATGGGATTGTGGGAAACTTGCTGAAAAGAAGGGACATGTCAATGCTTAAAGGGGTACTCCGCCCCTAGACATCTTATCCCCTATCCAAAGGATAGGGGATAAGATGTCAGATCCCCGGGATCTCGGCTGCGGCACCCCGCTATCATTACTGCACAGAGCAGACTTGCTCCGTGCATAATGACGGGCAATACATGGGTCGGAGCATCGTTACGTCACGGCTCTGCCCCCTCAATACAAGTCTATGGGAGGGGGTGTCGCGGCCATCATGCTCCCTCCCATAGACTTGCATTAAGGGAGTGGGCCATGATGTCATGAGGGGCGGAGCCGTGACGTCACGATGCTCCGACCCCTGTATCGCTGGTCATTACGCATGTAGCGAGTCTTCTCTGTGCAGTAATGATAGCGGGGTGCCGCAGCCGAGATCCCGGGGATCTGACATCTTATCCCCTATACTTTGGATAGGGGATAAGATGTCTAGGGGCGGAGAACCCCTTTCAAGGGTTACTCCGCTATCCAGCGTCCGGTACATTGAGTTCCGAACGCTGTGTGTGGGCTTCCGTGTTCACGCCCGTCCCCTGGTGACATCGCGCCCCCTTCCCATAGACTTTCATTGAGGAGGCAGGCCGGGACATCACGAGGGGCGGGCGTGAACACGGAAGCCCGCGCACATCGTTCAGAACTCAATGTTCCGGATGCTGGGTAGCGGAGTAACCCTTTAAAGTCAATAGGAGCTTCAGAGTGGCACAAAACGTGCCTGTGTGAGCCCACCCTTACTGTATGGGGCTTTATAACTATTTGGGGCACCATGGGTGTGGAAAAGCTAAGAAGGGTTCTGGAAATGTGCGGAGCCTGCGATGTATTGACTTGTCTTTCATCAGGTTCTATAGAGACAAGTCATGACTGGAGGAAGTTGTCATGGCCATCTGGACTGGATGGAGTGAAAAAAGAAGAAAGGATACAACTTCAAGAAGATGTCACCTAGGAATCACTGGATGTCACTGTGCTCACAATCACCGGGGAAAGGGGGGGATTTCGGTGCTTTAGGCACACACACACACACACATCAATTTATGTAAACCCCTAAATAATGGACAGCTATCAAATACTGACAATATACCAGGGACATATATTATCACCATAAATATAACCATCTTCAGCTACTGACCAACTCCAGTATACAAAGACCAACATTCCCAATAATACCAGTATACCAGGGATGAATAATACTGCCACATCATGACCACCATATAGTGACTGAATAATACAGCTATACTGTTACTATAAAGAACATCCAATACACGGACTACAATGGGAAGCCTTATACCTTCTATGGGTTTCAGCAGAGGCATAACGTTTAGCTTGTGGGCCCCATTGCAAAATCTGTAATAGGGCCCCCTGTCTTCCATGTGCCATTTTAAATACTAGTGTCTAATTATGTGGTAGAGGTGCCTTGGGGCCCCTCAGGTACCAGAGCCCAGATGTGATAGCTTCCTCTGCACCTCCTATAGTTACAGTACTGGGTTCCAGTATGGCTGCATGAGCTACCTCTATGGTATGTACAACCTCACCTGGCAGCCATGCACGTATTACTCAATAGTTACAGTCTTTTTGAAGTCAGCTATATTTTCCACTTCTGCTCCCAGAACACAATATAACACCCTTCACGAAACCTTTGCCTTTTTGTGGTTAAATTCATTTATTGATGTCAACTGGAAACTGAGAAAGAACAGAATCTTTGCAGATGTTACAGCAATCTCCTAAATCTAAACCAGGCGGGCCGGCTCCTGGAGGAGCTCATCATTTACCCAGGGAGCTGCTTGTGATCAACACTAATTCCATCCACTGTAAGAAGCCGATCTGTAGAGATGGGCCCCGACATGATGCACACAACATGTGACGCATGCTGAGTATTGTTACAAAAGATGGGTCGGTGCCAGCAACTCATTTTAAGGAAATAACAAGTAGAGAATAGATCTCTGGAGATAATCATTTTATCCCTTAAAGGGGTACTCCACTTCTAGACATCTTATCCCCTATCCAAACGATAGGGGATAAGATGTCTGATTGCGGGGGCCCTGCCGCTGGGAACCCCAGCGATCTCTCCTGCAGCACCCCCCGTCAGGGGGGTGCTGCAGGAGAGATCGCTGAGGTTCCCAGCGGCGGGACCCCCGCAATCAGAAATCTTATCCCCTATCCTTTGGATAAGGGATAAGATGTCTAGGGTCAGAGTACCCCTTTCATGTGTCATCTTTGACCATAAGGAAAAAATAATATCCCGTCCCCCTCCCAGAAAATTGTTACACACATTGCCTTGTCTAACATTCCTACGATCATCGTACTCCCATACGACATATGCACCCAGATAGAATTGTCAAATTGCTGCAAAACATGTAAAGGAGCTGGATGTGGATCCTTTAACCAGTGTGGCTGATGACTCTGACCGTATCGGCGAGCGGAGTCTAAGGTGCCGCTGGTCTTCACCAGAGCCCGCCGCAAGGCAGGATGGGTTTGCTTTGGAAGGCAACACCCAGGTCGCTACCCCTGACACGGCTCGACCACACAGGTAGCTGGGCAAGGCGAGGTACCAGAGGATAAGGCAGTAGCGAGGTCAAACGTAGCAGAAGGTCAAGGCAGGCGGCAAAGGTGCGGAGTCAAATAATGTAGCGGGAAGATCTGGATACACGGGTAAGGCAAACAGGCAATATGGAATGCTTAATCTCAGGCTAGGGGCACTGAAGATCCGGCAGGGAAGTGTGGGAGGTGCAGGGACTTATAATGTGGTGTCAAGTGCAAACACTAATTATGGGCGCACTGGCCCTTTAAATTTCAGAGCTCTGGCTCGCGTATGCCCTAGGAGATGGGGACGAATGCGCTGGAACTGAGACACAGAGGCAGCGGGGCAGGATGAGTGACGGGCTGGGATTCGCATGCGGGCGCGTCCCGTGGTGCGAATCCCAGCCCCGCCGGCAGACGGGGACCCCGGAACACTGTACTCATGGCCGGAGCTTGCGACCGGAGAACAGAGCGTGACAAAACACAGCATGCAGTTATGGTCTGATTAGACACTGGGTCTTGCTTCCCTATTGCAATGTCCTGGTACCCATTTCCCAGCTACAAGTATATGAATTAGTTGTGTGGCTAAGAATCACTTGCTACGTACCTAAATCTGTGTTTGGGGTGTCCTAAGTTAACTTGCATAACTGACTTTTTACAGCATACACTGAGTTATCATAGACGTAAAGGAGTTAAACATTTGCATTTCATTTGTATCAGATGAGTGGAACATTGGTCACATGACACGCTCCCCAGCTAGTTTCTATGCAGAAGCTTTTGGAAAGGCTAAGGGAGGAGTCCCTAGTCCAACCCACTCTCCTCAGAGGGCTGGACATAAAACACGCTCAGTCTGAGTCTGGCTTCAACCAGAGCAACAGCTTTCCTAGCTCCGCCCCTGCTAGGTCATCTGATCAGTCAGAAAAGTGTCTACACCTAGTCAGAGTGGGCCATCCACAGTAGAGTTTGAGCAAATTGGACCACTTCCTTGAGTAAATAGCACATTGCGGACTTTTAAAGGGGTATTCCAATCTCAAATAATGTTGTTAAACTTGTAGAACATGTCAAGTTTCATGTTTTTCCTAATACATTCTTTAAAGGGGTAGTCCAGTGGTAAACCCAGTGTTGAACAACTTATCCCCTATCCTTAGGATGCAGATCGTGGGGGGTCCGACCGCTGGGGCCCCCCCGCTATCTCCTGTACGGAGCCCCGACAGCCCGCAGGAAGGGGGCGTGTTGACCTCCGCACGAAGCGGCGGCCGACACGCCCCCTCAATACAACTCTATGGCAGAGCCGAAGCGCTGCCTTCGGCAATCTCCGGCTCCGGCTTCGTGCGGAGGTCGACATCCGCTATCTGGCCGGAGAGCCTGGCCCCCGTACAGAGAGATCGCAGGGGACCCGAGCGGTCGGACCACCCCCCCGCCCCCCGCGATCTCAAAATTATCCCCTATCCTTAGGATAGGGGATAAGTTTTTCACCACTGGACTACCCCTTTAAGCAAATCTGCCTCCTGGTGCTGATATTCCTGCTCATTCCCACTCTAGAAGGCAATGTTCAGGCTGCTAAATATATTATTTATACCAGCCCTGTTGCATCCTATTTAAAAGGTATCTTTTTTTTCAACCCTAAAATAAAAATCCAGGACATTTAAACAATATGCAAAAATGTGATGTAAAACAAGCCTTAAAGGGGTACTCCTCTGGAAAACATTTTCTTATTCAACTGGTGCTAGAAAGTTAAACAGATTTGTAAATTACTTCTAATTAAAAATCTTAACCCTTCCAGTACTCATCAGCTGCTGTATGTTCCAGAGGAAGTTCTTTTCTTTTTGAAGTTCCTTTTCAGTCTGACCACAGTGCTCTCTGCTGATACCTCTGTCCATTTTAGTTTAACTTTATGGCACCAGTTGATTTAAAAACAATGTTTTCCAGGGGAGTACCCCTTTAAAACTAAATCCCTGTGTATGCATTCTAATCAAACAGGGGTTTGTGTGGGGAAAGTGAACAGTGCTGTAGCACTTGAGTGGCATGGCCACACCCCCTGGACACTTGCGGCCATGGATAAAAGAGGACTTTATAAGGCATCCGAAGCCCATGTACTGCTGCATTAGTGGTATGTTTAAATTACATTTTTGAAAACAAATGATTTAAAATCAGCTAGCGCTAGAAAGTTAAAAAAGTTATACATAGCTTCTATTTAAAAATCTTAATCCTTCCAGTACTTATCAGCTGCTGTATATGTGGTGAGCTGGGTGAGGCAATGGTGTAACAGGGTCTGGTGGTATTAACCCTTACTTGTCGTGACGCAAGGGTGAGGTTTGCTTAGTATTGAAGGACCTGCCGCCAACCGGACCACAAACGGCAGGGATAATAAACGGAATGTCCACAGCAGATTTTATGAGATAACTGGAAACTTTTACTTGAACTTTTATGCAACAGTCTTTACAATTGAACAGTTTCTCTCAAGGTAACCGGGATGCAGGTTCCTCACAGGCTTTGCTGGGATTTGTAGTAATGAGCTTCATGCAGGCCACCGTGCTACTAAATATAAGATTTGAGTAGGATAGTAGTCACACAGGATTGATAGGTTGAGCTTTATAACTCACAGTTATAGTGGCTGCTGGTTCTTTAGGCTTTGGCCTAGTTGAGTTGAATTGAGATATGCTGATTTGCGGATTGTGCTTGCTTTGGATCCGGTATAAGAGAGAGAATTTAGTGGCTACAGCCCTTTATATATTAAGGGGGCTGGACTAAGCTCATTGGCCAGCAAACCTGTAGGTCCTGAACCCAATGAACTCTGGGTACATCACATGACCCAGGAAGGTCCTTAAACATCCATACATTCACAATTGCAGATCACATGACCTGGGAAGGTCCCATACATTTATTTTACCTATACATTAAATAATATACATATAAACATAATTATATGAGGCGACAAAGGGGCAAGCCCTGCAGGAGAGCCCTGTGGAGATGGAGGAACTCTAGCTGAGGAGACTTAACACAAGGGACAGGACAAGGTCTACAGAGAAAGTTGTGTAGTTTTTTCCAGTCCAACCACAGTGCTCTCTGCTGACAACTCTGTCCATGCCAGGAACTGTCCAGACTAGAAGCAAATCCCCATAGCAAACCTCTCCTGCTCTGGACAGTTCCTGACATGGACAGCGGTGGCAGAAGAGAACACTGTTGTCAGACTGGAAAGAACTACATAACTTCCTCTGTAGTATACAGCAGCTGATAATACTGGAAGGATTCATATTTTTAAAGAGAAATAATTTACAAATCTGTTTAATTTTCTGACACCAGTGGATTGGAAAACATTTGTCTTCCACCAAGGTACCCCTTTAAGCTACAGGCAGATGCATTAAAATGTCATTTAAAGGGGCCATCTGGTAAAAAGGATCTTATCCTCATCCACAGGATCATCTTTTATTTATGGCCGACTAATGATCTGAATAAGTCCTGAATGGAGTCCAAACTAAGGTTGTGGCCTTACAATTTGTGCTCTTTTGTGCCTGTTTTCTCTTTCAGGCGGAAACGGCAACCAATTGTGACTGGCCTAGAAGGGACAGAATTTCTTTTTTCAGGACACCGTGCTGGACCCTTTCTTCCTTGCAGGAA
Source organism: Hyla sarda (assembly GCF_029499605.1). NCBI lineage: Eukaryota > Metazoa > Chordata > Amphibia > Anura > Hylidae > Hyla > Hyla sarda. The sequence continues at coordinate 47,674,838 of NC_079191.1, read as the reverse complement.
TATTAGGGAGAGATTATTCTTTCCACAGCGGATTTATACCCTGAGAGTGTTACCTTCTATGAAATATTGTGCCAAAATTGCCATTAATTTCCATTGCACATGAATGCTATGTGGTCATTATTTTCTCATACAATAATCTACCTCTCTGATGATGCTGCCTCTAAATAGGTGGTAGAAACGCGTCGACGGTTCAAATTTTTGTTATTGCTAAGCACGGATAGGCTGTCAGGGCCCAGCAGAGCCAGATCCTGTGCGGTTGCTATTGGTGAAAACCATTGTGTATATAAAATTTTAAAGGCGTTGGTTTACACAGGCACTTTATTTGGTAATTTTATTGTGAATCATTAAACTTTAAGTATTAGGCACACCTCTTAATCGAGCACTCATTAGTTTTTCTTATATATTATTTGATCAGTATTATCTGTCACACAGATCTGTGAACAGTAAGAACAAGTGAATAGTGATGAATTGATGACAATCGTGGAACACGACCAATCGCATCAATCTGTTATTCTCAACCAAACCTTTGTCTGGCATCTGGCACAGTCTTGCATGTCATCAGTAGGGTCTAATCTAAATCTGTCATTTTAGATACAAATCTCTAGTCTGTGCTCAGCTCTGAAAAGCCGCCTTGACATTTATAACAGCCTGCAGCATTACAGGCCCATACTGTATAGATTTGTAATATGCTGCAATGTACCCATACTGTATAGATCTGTAATATGCTGCAATGTACCCATACTGTACAGATCTGTAATATGCCACAATGTGCCCATACTGTACAGATCTGTAATATGCCACAATGTGCCCATACTGTACAGATCTGTAATATGCTGCAATGTGCCCGTACTGTACAGATCTGTAATATACTGCAATGTGCCCATACTGTACAGATCTGTAATATACTGCAATGTGCCCCTACTGTACAGATCTGTAATATGCTGCAATGTGCCCCTACTGTACAGATCTGTAATATGCTGCAATGTACCCATACTGTACAGATCTGTAATATGCTGCAATGTGCCCATACTGTACAGATCTGTAATATGCTGCAATGTACCCATACTGTACAGATCTGTAATATGCTGCAATGTGCCCCTACTGTACAGATCTGTAATATGCTGCAATGTACCCATACTGTACAGATCTGTAATATGCTGCAATGTGCCCATACTGTACAGATCTGTAATATGCTGCAATGTGCCCATACTGTACAGATCTGTAATATACTGCAATGTGCCCATACTGTACAGATCTGTAATATACTGCAATGTGCCCCTACTGTACAGATCTGTAATATGCTGCAATGTGCCCCTACTGTACAGATCTGTAATATGCTGCAATGTGCCCCTACTGTACAGATCTGTAATATGCTGCAATGTACCCATACTGTACAGATCTGTAATATGCTGCAATGTGCCCATACTGTACAGATCTGTAATATACTGCAATGTGCCCCATACTGTACAGATCTGTAATATGCTGCAATGTGCCCCATACTGTACAGATCTGTAATATGCTGCAATGTGCCCATACTGTACAGATCTGTAATATGCTGCAATGTGCCCCATACTGTACAGATCTGTAATATGCTGCAATGTGCCCCTACTGTACAGATCTGTAATATGCTGCAATGTGCCCATACTGTACAGATCTGTAATATGCTGCAATGTGCCCCTACTGTACAGATCTGTAATATACTGCAATGTGCCCCTACTGTACAGATCTGTAATATGCCGCAATGTGCCCCTACTGTACAGATCTGTAATATGCCGCAATGTGCCCGTACTGTACAGATCTGTAATATGCTGCAATGTGCCCATACTGTACAGATCTGTAATATGCCGCAATGTGCCCCATACTGTACAGATCTGTAATATGCTGCAATGTGCCCGTACTGTACAGATCTGTAATATGCTGCAATGTGCCCCATACTGTACAGATCTGTAATATGCTGCAATGTGCCCCTACTGTACAGATCTGTAATATACTGCAATGTGCCCATACTGTACAGATCTGTAATATACTGCAATGTGCCCGTACTGTACAGATCTGTAATATGCCGCAATGTGCACCATACTGTACAGATCTGTAATATACTGCAATGTGCCCCTACTGTACAGATCTGTAATATACTGCAATGTGCCCCATACTGTACAGATCTGTAATATGCTGCAATGTGCCCATACTGTACAGATCTGTAATATACTGCAATGTGCCCCATACTGTACAGATCTGTAATATGCCACAATGTGCCCATACTGTACAGATCTGTAATATACTGCAATGTGCCCATACTGTACAGATCTGTAATATGCTGCAATGTGCCCATACTGTACAGATCTGTAATATACTGCAATGTGCCCCATACTGTACAGATCTGTAATATACTGCAATGTGCCCCACACTGTACAGATCTGTAATATGCTGCAATGTGCCCATACTGTACAGATCTGTAATATGCTGCAATGTGCCCCTACTGTACAGATCTGTAATATACTGCAATGTGCCCCTACTGTACAGATCTGTAATATACTGCAATGTGCCCATACTGTACAGATCTGTAATATGCTGCAATGTGCCCCTACTGTACAGATCTGTAATATACTGCAATGTGCCCCTACTGTACAGATCTGTAATATACTGCAATGTGCCCATACTGTACAGATCTGTAATATGCTGCAATGTGCCCCTACTGTACAGATCTGTAATATACTGCAATGTGCCCCTACTGTACAGATCTGTAATATGCTGCAATGTGCCCCTACTGTACAGATCTGTAATATGCTGCAATGTGCCCCTACTGTACAGATCTGTAATATGCTGCAATGTGCCCATACTGTACAGATCTGTAATATACTGCAATGTGCCCGTACTGTACAGATCTGTAACATGCTAAAAATTTGCCCATACTGTACAGATCTGTAATATGCTGCAATGTGCCCGTACTGTACAGATCTGTAATATGCTGCAATGTGCCCCTACTGTACAGATCTGTAATATGCTGCAATGTGCCCATACTGTACAGATCTGTAATATGCTGCAATGTGCCCATACTGTACAGATCTGTAATATACTGCAATGTGCCCCTACTGTACAGATCTGTAATATACTGCAATGTGCCCCATACTGTACAGATCTGTAATATGCTGCAATGTACCCATACTGTACAGATCTGTAATATACTGCAATGTGCCCCATACTGTACAGATCTGTAATATGCTGCAATGTGCACCATACTGTACAGATCTGTAATATGCTGCAATGTGCCCCTACTGTATAGATCTGTAATATGCTGCAATGTGCACCATACTGTACAGATCTGTAATATGCTGCAATGTGCCCCATACTGTACAGATCTGTAATATGCTGCAATGTGCCCCATACTGTACAGATCTGTAATATGCTGCAATGTGCCCATACTGTACAGATCTGTAATATGCTGCAATGTACCCCTACTGTACAGATCTGTAATATGCTGCAATGTACCCATACTGTACAGATCTGTAATATACTGCAATGTGCCCATACTGTACAGATCTGTAATATGCTGCAATGTGCCCCATACTGTACAGATCTGTAATATGCTGCAATGTGCCCGTACTGTACAGATCTGTAATATGCTGCAATGTGCCCCATACTGTACAGATCTGTAATATGCTGCAATGTGCCCCATACTGTACAGATCTGTAATATGCTGCAATGTGCCCCATACTGTACAGATCTGTAATATGCTGCAATGTGCCCATACTGTACAGATCTGTAATATGCTGCAATGTGCCCCTACTGTACAGATCTGTAATATGCCACAATGTGCCCATACTGTACAGATCTGTAATATGCTGCAATGTGCCCCTACTGTACAGATCTGTAATATGCTGCAATGTGCCCATACTGTACAGATCTGTAATATGCTGCAATGTGCCCATACTGTACAGATCTGTAATATGCTGCAATGTGCCCATACTGTACAGATCTGTAATATGCTGCAATGTGCCCATACTGTACAGATCTGTAATATACTGCAATGTGCCCATACTGTACAGATCTGTAATATGCTGCAATGTGCCCATACTGTACAGATCTGTAATATGCCGCAATGTGCCCATACTGTACAGATCTGTAATATGCTGCAATGTGCCCCATACTGTACAGATCTGTAATATGCCGCAATGTGCCCATACTGTACAGATCTGTAATATGCTGCAATGTGCCCCATACTGTACAGATCTGTAATATGCTGCAATGTGCCCCTACTGTACAGATCTGTAATATGCTGCAATGTGCCCCATACTGTACAGATCTGTAATATGCTGCAATGTGCCCCTACTGTAGAAGATCTGTAATATGCTGCAATGTGCCCCATACTGTACAGATCTGTAATATGCTGCAATGTGCCCCTACTGTACAGATCTGTAATATGCCGCAATGTGCACATACTGTACAGATCTGTAATATGCCGCAATGTGCCCATACTGTACAGATCTGTAATATGCCGCAATGTGCCCATACTGTACAGATCTGTAATATGCCGCAATGTGCCCCTACTGTACAGATCTTTAATATGCTGCAATGTGCCCCTACTGTACAGACCTGTAATATGCTGCAATGTGCCCCATACTGTACAGATCTGTAATATGCTGCAATGTGCCCACACTGTACAGATCTGTAATATGCCGCAATGTGCCCATACTGTACAGATCTGTAATATGCTGCAATGTACCCATACTGTACAGATCTGTAATATGCCGCAATGTGCACCATACTGTACAGATCTGTAATATGCTGCAATGTGCCCCTTACTGTACAGATCTGTAATATGCTGCAATGTGCCCACACTGTACAGATCTGTAATATGCCGCAATGTGCCCACACTGTACAGATCTGTAATATGCCGCAATGTGCCCATACAGTACAGATCTGTAATATGCTGCAATGTACCCATACTGTACAGATCTGTAATATGCCGCAATGTGCACCATACTGTACAGATCTGTAATATGCCGCAATGTGCCCCTACTGTACAGATCTGTAATGTGCCCAGTGGCGTACTGGGGGAGTGGCGGCGGCCCGCCCCGGGTGCCACTCTCAAGGGGGGTGCCAGGGGCGGACTGACCCGCCGCTGCAACTACTGAGGATCTGGGACACTCGTCCCAAATCCCCAACAGACAGCGCTACATTCTTCTGTTTGCGCGATACACGCACATACAGGAGAAGGCGTCCCCCTCTGTGTGAGCCGCATCTGCAGCTACACAGAGGAGACGTGACCTCCGCCCCCACGCAGCACCCAGTACAGGCGCCGGTGACGTCACTCATCGGCACCTGTACTGTGGAGGGGAGAAGACGCGGGCTCCTGCTGCTGAGAAGATCGCTGCATGGGATATCAGGTGAGCATCCTTTTTTTTATTTTTTTTTTTTAACCCTGCCTATACCCACAGGGAAGGGGGAAGGGGGGTGCTTTGCATATACCTATGGGAAAGGGAGGGAGAGGGGGGTGCTCTGCATATACCTATGGGAAAGGGAGGGAGAGGGGGGGTGCCCTGCATATACCTATGGGAAAGGGAGGGAGAGGGGAGTGCACTGCATATACCTATGGGAAAGGGAGGGAGAGGGGGTGCTCTGCATATACCTATGGGAAAGGGAGGGAGAGGGGGGGTGCTCTGCATATACCTATGGGAAAGGGAGGGAGAGGGGGGGTGCTCTGCATATACCTATGGGAAAGGGAGGGAGAAGTGGGGTGCTCTGCATATACCTATGGGAAAGGGAGGGAGAGGGGGGGTGCTCTGCATATACCTATGGGAAAGGGAGGGAGAGGGGGTGCTCTGCATATACCTATGGGAAAGGGAGGGAGAGGGGGGGTGCACTGCATATACCTATGGGAAAGGGAGGGAGAGGGGGGGGTGCTCTGCTTATACCTATGGGAAAGGGAGGGATAGGGGGGGTGCTCTGCATATACCTGTGGGAAAGGGAGGGAGAGGGGGGTGCTCTGCATATACCTATAGGGAAGGGAGGGAGGGGGGGTGCTCTGCATATACTTATGGGAAAGGGAGGGAGAGGGGGGGTGCTCTGCATATACCTATGGGAAAGGGAGGGAGAGGTGGGTGCTCTGTATATACCTATGGGAACGGGAGGGAGAGGGGGGTGCAGCCCTGCATATACCTATGGGCAAGAGGCGGGGGGGTGTAGCTCTGCATATACCTATGGGAAAGAGGGTGGGGTGTAGCTCTGCATATACCTATGGAGAAGAGGGGGGTGTAGCTCCGCATATACCTATGGGGAAGGGGGGCGGTGTAGCTCTGCATATACCTATGGGGAAGGGGGGGTGGTGTAGCTCTGCACATACCTATGGGAAAGAGGGGGGGGGGGTAACCCTGCATATACCTATGGGAAAGATGGTGGTTGTAGCTCTGCATATACCTATGGGAAAGAGGGGGGGGAATGTAACTCTGCATATACCTATGGGAAAGAGGGGGTGGGGGTGTAGCTCTGCATATACCTATGGGGAAGGGGGGTGTAGATCTGCATATACATATGGGAAAGAGGGGGGAGTGTAGCTCTGCATATACTTATGGGAAAGAGGGGGGGTAGCTCTGCATACACCTATGGTAAAGAGGGAGGGTAACCCTGCATATACCTATGGGAAAGATGGGGGTTGTAACTCTGCATATACCTATGCGAAAGAGGGGGGTAGCTCTGCATATACCTATGGGAAAGAGGGGGTGGGGGTGTAGCTCTGCATATACCTATGGGAAAGAGGGGGGGTGTAACTCTGCATATACCTATGGGAAAGAGGGGGAGTGTAACTCTGCATATACCTATGGGAAAGAGGGGGTTACCTGGCTACCTACCTACCTGCCCTTTTACTGTGCAGGACACCAAGGAGGGCATTATTACAGTTTGTGGGCCTATAGATGGAAAGATTGTGTAGAGGAGGGGAGGGCACTGAAAAAATGCAGAGTCTGACATGTTTTTCCTGCAGATGTTAAGAGATCCACATGGTGGTCTTATCCGGACGGAGAAGAAAAGGAAAGAGGACGCCGCTGATCAGAAAAGACGTAATTGTCCCAAAATGTAACTGTAATCACTTATATGGTATACACATCCTGTGTACAGCTGATATCTACCGCCATATGGTCCTGTATATAATCACTTATATTGTATACAGATCCTTTATAGTATAGTGGTCTGTGTATAGTGGTTTTATTCAGTACAGTATGGCGGTATTATCCAGTTATTGAGTGGTGGTATATATTTACTCCTTGTATACCAGTATTATTGGTCATGGAAATTTACCTACGTTAAAGTGTTTCTTACATATATAAATTTTAATTTATTGTGTGTGGGATTTGGGTGGAATAGGAGCGTGGCAGAAGATTGACGAGCTGCAGAGCCTAGCAGAGCCCTTGCCTTTTTTTTGGTCCGGGGGCCCCAAGTGTTGTCAGTCCGCCCCTGGGGGGAGGGGAGGGAGGGGGTGTAATTAATAATTAGGCGGGGGGGGGGGGTGCGTGTGTGTGTGTGTGTGTGGGGGGGGGGGGGGGCAAACAAAGGGTCCGTCCCGGGTGCCAAATGCTCTAGGTATACCCCTGAATGTGCCCCTACTGTACAGATCTGTAATATGCTGAAATGTGCCCATACTGTACAGATCTGTAATATGCTGCAATGTGCCCCATACTGTACAGATCTGTAATATGCTGCAATGTGCCCCTACTGCACAGATCTGTAATATGCTGCAATGTGCCCGTACTGTACATATCTGTAATATACTGCAATGTGCCCGTACTGTACATATCTGTAATATACTGCAATGTGCCCCTACTGTACAGATCTGTAATATGCTGCAATGTGCCCATACTGTACAGATCTGTAATATGCTGCAATGTGCCCCTACTGTACAGATCTGTAATATGCTGCAATGTGCCCCTACTGTACAGATCTGTAATATGCTGCAATGTGCCCCTACTGTACAGAGCTGTAATATGCTGCAAAGTGCCCCATACTGTACAGATCTGTAATATGCTGCAATGTGCACCATACTGTACAGATCTGTAATATACTGCAATGTGCCCATACTGTACAGATCTGTAATATGCCACAATGTGCCCATACTGTACAGATCTGTAATATGCTGCAATGTGCCCCTACTGTACAGATCTGTAATATGCTGCAATGTACCCATACTGTACAGATCTGTAATATGCTGCAATGTGCCCCATACTGTACAGATCTGTAATATGCTGCAATGTGCCCCATACTGTACAGATCTGTAATATACTGCAATGTACCCCTACTGTACAGATCTGTAATATGCTGCAATGTACCCATACTGTACAGATCTGTAATATGCTGCAATGTGCCCCATACTGTACAGATCTGTAATATGCTGCAATGTGCCCGTACTGTACAGATCTGTAATATGCCGCAATGTGCCCCATACTGTACAGATCTGTAATATACTGCAATGTGCCCATACTGTACAGATCTGTAATATGCTGCAATGTGCCCCATACTGTACAGATCTGTAATATGCCGCAATGTGCACCATACTGTACAGATCTGTAATAGGCTGCAATGTACCCGTACTGTACAGATCTGTAATATGCTGCAATGTGCCCATACTGTACAGATCTGTAATATGCTGCAATGTGCCCGTACTGTACAGATCTGTAATATGCTGCAATGTGCCCATACTGTACAGATCTGTAATATGCTGCAATGTGCCCCATACTGTACAGATCTGTAATATGCTGCAATGTGCCCCTACTGTACAGATCTGTAATATGCTGCAATGTGCCCATACTGTACAGATCTGTAATATGCTGCAATGTGCCCCTACTGTACAGATCTGTAATATACTGCAATGTGCCCCTACTGTACAGATCTGTAATATGCTGCAATGTGCCCCATACTGTACAGATCTGTAATATGCCGCAATGTGCCCATACTGTACAGATCTGTAATATGGTGCAATGTGCCCCATACTGTACAGATCTGTAATATACTGCAATGTGCCCCATACTGTACAGATCTGTAATATGCCACAATGTGCCCATACTGTACAGATCTGTAATATGCTGCAATGTGCCCCATACTGTACAGATCTGTAATATGCTGCAATGTGCCCCTACTGCACAGATCTGTAATATGCTGCAATGTGCCCGTACTGTACATATCTGTAATATACTGCAATGTGCCCGTACTGTACATATCTGTAATATACTGCAATGTGCCCCTACTGTACAGATCTGTAATATGCTGCAATGTGCCCATACTGTACAGATCTGTAATATGCTGCAATGTGCCCCTACTGTACAGATCTGTAATATGCTGCAATGTGCCCCTACTGTACAGATCTGTAATATGCTGCAATGTGCCCCTACTGTACAGAGCTGTAATATGCTGCAAAGTGCCCCATACTGTACAGATCTGTAATATGCTGCAATGTGCACCATACTGTACAGATCTGTAATATACTGCAATGTGCCCATACTGTACAGATCTGTAATATGCCACAATGTGCCCATACTGTACAGATCTGTAATATGCTGCAATGTGCCCCTACTGTACAGATCTGTAATATGCTGCAATGTACCCATACTGTACAGATCTGTAATATGCTGCAATGTGCCCCATACTGTACAGATCTGTAATATGCTGCAATGTGCCCCATACTGTACAGATCTGTAATATACTGCAATGTACCCCTACTGTACAGATCTGTAATATGCTGCAATGTACCCATACTGTACAGATCTGTAATATGCTGCAATGTGCCCCATACTGTACAGATCTGTAATATGCTGCAATGTGCCCGTACTGTACAGATCTGTAATATGCCGCAATGTGCCCCATACTGTACAGATCTGTAATATACTGCAATGTGCCCATACTGTACAGATCTGTAATATGCTGCAATGTGCCCCATACTGTACAGATCTGTAATATGCCGCAATGTGCACCATACTGTACAGATCTGTAATAGGCTGCAATGTACCCGTACTGTACAGATCTGTAATATGCTGCAATGTGCCCATACTGTACAGATCTGTAATATGATGCAATGTGCCCGTACTGTACAGATCTGTAATATGCTGCAATGTGCCCATACTGTACAGATCTGTAATATGCTGCAATGTGCCCCTACTGTACAGATCTGTAATATACTGCAATGTGCCCCTACTGTACAGATCTGTAATATGCTGCAATGTGCCCATACTGTACAGATCTGTAATATGCTGCAATGTGCCCCTACTGTACAGATCTGTAATATGCTGCAATGTGCCCATACTGTACAGATCTGTAATATGCTGCAATGTGCCCCTACTGTACAGATCTGTAATATACTGCAATGTGCCCCTACTGTACAGATCTGTAATATGCTGCAATGTGCCCCATACTGTACAGATCTGTAATATGCCGCAATGTGCCCATACTGTACAGATCTGTAATATGGTGCAATGTGCCCCATACTGTACAGATCTGTAATATACTGCAATGTGCCCCATACTGTACAGATCTGTAATATGCCACAATGTGCCCATACTGTACAGATCTGTAATATGCTGCAATGTGCCCATACTGTACATATCTGTAATATACTGCAATGTGCCCCATACTGTACAGATCTGTAATATGCTGCAATGTGCCCCTACTGTACAGATCTGTAATATGCTGCAATGTGCCCCTACTGTACAGATCTGTAATATGCTGCAATGTGCCCCTACTGTACAGATCTGTAATATGCTGCAATGTGCCCCTACTGTACAGATCTGTAATATGCTGCAATGTGCCCCTACTGTACAGATCTGTAATATACTGCAATGTGCCCATACTGTACAGATCTGTAATATGCTGCAATGTGCACCATACTGTACAGATCTGTAATATGCTGCAATGTGCACCATACTGTACAGATCTGTAATATGCTGCAATGTGCCCCTACTGTACAGATCTGTAATATGCTGCAATGTGCCCGTACTGTACAGATCTGTAATATGCCGCAATGTGCACCATACTGTACAGATCTGTAATATACTGCAATGTGCCCCTACTGTACAGATCTGTAATATGCTGCAATGTGCCCCTACTGTACAGATCTGTAATATGCTGCAATGTGCCCATACTGTACAGATCTGTAATATGCTGCAATGTGCCCCTACTGTACAGATCTGTAATATGCTGCAATGTGCCCCTACTGTACAGATCTGTAATATGCTGCAATGTGCCCCTACTGTACAGATCTGTAATATGCTGCAATGTGCCCCTACTGTACAGATCTGTAATATACTGCAATGTGCCCCTACTGTACAGATCTGTAATATGCCGCAATGTGCCCCATACTGTACAGATCTGTAATATGCCGCAATGTGCCCCTACTGTACAGATCTGTAATATGCTGCAATGTGCCCCTACTGTACAGATCTGTAATATACTGCAATGTGCCCGTACTGTACAGATCTGTAATATACTGCAATGTGCCCATACTGTACAGATCTGTAATATGCTGCAATGTGCCCATACTGTACAGATCTGTAATATGCTGCAATGTGCCCATACTGTACAGATCTGTAATATGCCGCAATGTGCCCATACTGTACAGATCTGTAATATGCTGCAATGTGCCCCATACTGTACAGATCTGTAATATGCTGCAATGTGCCCCATACTGTACAGATCTGTAATATGCCGCAATGTGCCCATACTGTACAGATCTGTAATATACTGCAATGTGCCCCATACTGTACAGATCTGTAATATGCTGCAATGTGCCCCATACTGTACAGATCTGTAATATGCTGCAATGTGCCCCTACTGTACAGATCTGTAATATACTGCAATGTGCCCCTACTGTACAGATCTGTAATATACTGCAATGTGCCCGTACTGTACAGATCTGTAATATACTGCAATGTGCCCCTACTGTACAGATCTGTAATATGCTGCAATGTGCCCATACTGTACAGATCTGTAATATGCTGCAATGTGCCCGTACTGTACAGATCTGTAATATACTGCAATGTGCCCCTACTGTACAGATCTGTAATATGCTGCAATGTGCCCATACTGTACAGATCTGTAATATGCTGCAATGTGCCCCATACTGTACAGATCTGTAATATGCTGCAATATGCCCGTACTGTACAGATCTGTAATATGCTGCAATGTGCCCCTACTGTACAGATCTGTAATATACTGCAATGTGCCCATACTGTACAGATCTGTAATATACTGCAATGTGCCCATACTGTACAGATCTGTAATATGCTGCAATGTGCCCATACTGTACAGATCTGTAATATACTGCAATGTGCCCATACTGTACAGATCTGTAATATGCTGCAATGTGCCCATACTGCACAGATCTGTAATATGCTGCAATGTGCCCATACTGTACAGATCTGTAATATGCTGCAATGTGCCCATACTGTACATATCTATAATATGCTGCAATGTGCCCCATACTGTACAGATCTGTAATATGCTGCAATGTGCCCATACTGTACAGATCTGTAATATGCTGCAATGTGCCCGTACTGTACAGATCTGTAATATACTGCAATGTGCCCCTACTGTACAGATCTGTAATATGCTGCAATGTGTCCCTACTGTACAGATCTGTAATATGCTGCAATGTGCCCGTACTGTACAGATCTGTAATATGCTGCAATGTGCCCCTACTGTACAGATCTGTAATATGCTGCAATGTGCCCATACTGTACAAATCTATAATATGCTACAATGTGCCCATACTGTACAGATCTGTAATATGCTGCAATGTGCCCATACTGTACAGATCTGTAATATGCTGCAATGTGCCCATACTGTACAGATCTGTAATATGCTGCAATGTGCCCCTACTGTACAGAGCTGTAATATGCTGCAAAGTGCCCCATACTGTACAGATCTGTAATATGCTGCAATGTGCACCATACTGTACAGATCTGTAATATACTGCAATGTGCCCATACTGTACAGATCTGTAATATGCTGCAATGTGCCCATACTGTACAGATCTGTAATATGCTGCAATGTGCCCCATACTGTACAGATCTGTAATATGCTGCAATGTGCCCATACTGTACAGATCTGTAATATGCTGCAATGTGCCCATACTGTACAGATCTGTAATATACTGCAATGTGCCCCTACTGTACAGATCTGTAATATACTGCAATGTGCCCATACTGCACAGATCTGTAATATGCTGCAATGTGCCCGTACTGTACAGATCTGTAATATGCTGCAATGTGCCCCTACTGTACAGATCTGTAATATGCTGCAATGTGCCCCGTACTGTACAGATCTGTAATATGCTGCAATGTGCCCCTACTGTACAGATCTGTAATATACTGCAATGTGCCCCTACTGTACAGATCTGTAATATGCTGCAATGTGCCCATACTGTACAGATCTGTAATATGCTGCAATGTGCCCGTACTGTACAGATCTGTAATATACTGCAATGTGCCCCTACTGTACAGATCTGTAATATGCTGCAATGTGCCCATACTGTACAGATCTGTAATATGCTGCAATGTGCACCATACTGTACAGATCTGTAATATGCTGCAATATGCCCGTACTGTACAGATCTGTAATATGCTGCAATGTGCCCCTACTGTACAGATCTGTAATATGCTGCAATGTGCCCATACTGTACAGATCTGTAATATGCTGCAATGTGCCCATACTGCACAGATCTGTAATATGCTGCAATGTGCCCATACTGTACAGATCTGTAATATGCTGCAATGTGCCCATACTGTACATATCTATAATATGCTGCAATGTGCCCCATACTGTACAGATCTGTAATATGCTGCAATGTGCCCATACTGTACAGATCTGTAATATGCTGCAATGTGCCCGTACTGTACAGATCTGTAATATACTGCAATGTGCCCCTACTGTACAGATCTGTAATATGCTGCAATGTGTCCCTACTGTACAGATCTGTAATATGCTGCAATGTGCCCGTACTGTACAGATCTGTAATATGCTGCAATGTGCCCCTACTGTACAGATCTGTAATATGCTGCAATGTGCCCATACTGTACAGATCTGTAATATGCTGCAATGTGCCCCTACTGTACAGATCTGTAATATGCTGCAATGTGCCCCTACTGTACAGATCTGTAATATGCTGCAATGTGCCCCATACTGTACAGATCTGTAATATACTGCAATGTGCCCCATACTGTACAGATCTGTAATATGCTGCAATGTGCCCCTACTGTACAGATCTGTAATATACTGCAATGTGCCCCTACTGTACAGAGCTGTAATATGCTGCAAAGTGCCCCATACTGTACAGATCTGTAATATGCTGCAATGTGCACCATACTGTACAGATCTGTAATATACTGCAATGTGCCCCATACTGTACAGATCTGTAATATGCTGCAATGTGCCCATACTGTACAGATCTGTAATATGCTGCAATGTGCCCCTACTGTACAGATCTGTAATATGCTGCAATGTACCCATACTGTACAGATCTGTAATATGCTGCAATGTGCCCGTACTGTACAGATCTGTAATATGCTGCAATGTGCCCATACTGTACAGATCTGTAATATGCTGCAATGTGCCCCATACTGTACAGATCTGTAATATGCCGCAATGTGCCCCATACTGTACAGATCTGTAATATGCCGCAATGTGCCCCATACTGTACAGATCTGTAATATGCCGCAATGTGCCCATACTGTACAGATCTGTAATATGCTGCAATGTGCCCCATACTGTACAGATCTGTAATATACTGCAATGTACCCCTACTGTACAGATCTGTAATATGCTGCAATGTACCCATACTGTACAGATCTGTAATATGCTGCAA